>NC_134225.1:7851166-8171101 GCF_965140235.1 Caretta caretta
ATGAATATTCATGGCCATCCTATGTCCCCTTCACAAATGGTGTCCCTACCCTCTGTTTGCCAAAAGCTGGGACTGGGCAACAGGGGATGGATCACTTGACAACGACCTGTTGTGTTCATTTCCTCTGGGGCATGTGGCACTGGTCACGGTCGCAAGACAGACTACTGGGCTAGATGGCCTTTTGGTCTGACCCAGTATGGCTGTTCTTATGGTCTTAGATTCCAGCACTGATCACTGATAACTCAGTTAGGGATCTTTAAATGAAATGGTGGATCTGCTTCCAGTCCACTTTTAAGTACCAAGGATGGCAACACTGCTCTAGCAGCCCCACCCTCACTGATACCAAGCAGAGGTCTGATGATAATATTGGCCCTAGTCTTTGCAATCAGCCAGGGATTTGCACCTGAAGCTGTCATGCTACCAGGAAACCAACAGCCACTGCTCATTTCCAGAGTGAGCTCAATTCAGGCGTCTAGAGAGGTAGATGTTTCCAACAGTACACTCCAGTTATACCAGTAAAGATAGGTCTTTAGGATGTCAAAGCAGCTATTCATGAATGGAAACAGAATGACACTTAATTTCTCTCCGCACCCCACCTTAACGTGTTCTTGGACCTTCCTGCAGAAAGAGCCAGGCTCTTAACCCTTAGGAATGATCCCAAACTGTCTGTGGCTTAAATGAAGCCCTACATCTCCTAGTAAAGCTGTGGGATCCATGTTTTACCAAGATGAATGCAACAGGTAGCGGTATATACCTGTCCATCGGCAGACGTTTGCTGAGGAGGCTGGAGATCACTGCCTCTTGGTGATGGTGAGCTAGAATGGACACTGCCTCCACAAGGAACTGCCTCAAGCTGCCCTCCTGGATCGTAGGCATGTGGCGATATAGTATAGCCAGGATATCTGGCACCTGGAAGGAACAAAACCAGAAAGAAATGTCCCTTTTTCTTTCTCTCCATTCACTCTACAGAATCAAAACCTTTATTTAACCATCTGCTGCTTTTTTAGAAATGCCTCACTTCAAGAAGCAAATGTTCAAATACGTCTGCGTAACTTGAACCCACACAAATTGCCCACACACGGCTGTAAAAATTAACACTGACACACACACAGACACACCAGGTAATTTAATGTGGTGGTGCCCAGCTATGCATTACATAAACAGTTCACATGCACAAAAGGCGGCTTTGCTTGCCCAGATTTTGCAGGTGTGATTTAAGCAGCCAAATCTGACCATTTGCCTCGAAGAATGCAAAGCTCATCAACAACCACAAGCACAAAATATGCAAGTGCTTTAAAGACAGTGTGCAAATGCCTGGGACTATGAACAGGGGACTACCTCTCATATTCATTCCTAGCCCTTCACATCTTCAAAACACTGTGCAAACATGGCAGTTCTGCTGCGAGGGTTCCCTGTTCCCGAGGCCTTTCACCAGCCTTGTTAGAAGATTTGTGGAGTGCTCCTTTCATCTAGCCCTAATGCACTGGGCGCCAGAATAAGGCATATAAATAGTGGATCCCAAAGACACTAGCGTTTTCTCCCTCCCTCCTTCTCTTCTTAAAGGGTAGGTCTACACAGCAAAAAAATCCCACAGCACTGAGTTTCAGAGCTCAGGTCAACCTGGGCCTGTGGGGCTTGCACCATGGGGCTAAAAGTGGAGCTGTTCCTGCTCGGGCTGGAGCCCAGGCTCAGAAACCTGGCAAGAGGCTGGCAATAGCCCAGTGCTCTTTTTAATCCATGTAGCCCTTAACCATAGGCCTCCTAATACCTGGAGGCCTCCAAGTGCCAGTCATTCTGTCTTCTTGTCTTTTCCCCAGAGTCTGTTTTCTCAAGCCTTTCTTGGCTGAATACTTTGGCAACAAGCTAGACCAATAAACAACCAACCATCTTCCTTTTCCCTTGGATTATCTCGGTCTACTGCTATTGATTCTGCCATTGCCTATCTTAGGGTAGAAACAGAGATGGAATCGACTCTATGTCCGAGGGGGAGAAACAGCAAGATTTTTCTTCCTTACACATGAGGGCAAAGATCAAAAAGTCTAGAGTTCAGGCAGAAAAGCTCTCCAGTTCCCAGTTTTACCTCGTCCAGCATGGCACCTCCACACTCCTTCAGGATGATCTTCATCCACAGTCCAGCTGCCGTGGCACAGGTGGAGCTAGCAGACAGCAGACCACCCAATGTGGCCTCAATAAAGTCTGTGGCCTGTTCCGAAGGAAAGTACTCACTAACAACCTGGGAACAAATCAAAAACAGGAGAGACCGCCATGATGTTTGGCTCCAGCACTTTTAAAAATGGAAAAAAAGATACATGCATCAGCAAATGGTGAATTAGCCTCCTGTCTAGCTCGCCATTTGGGATTACAATTCTCTCTCTAGTCTCTAGACTACATTTTTGTCTTCTACACTAATGATATCAGGTTAGAGGCAAAGACTCTGTTGCACAGTTAGCACAACATTGTACTGGATATGCAGGAGGTAAGTTTCCCGTTTGTAGTCTCTGACATACACTGCATCTTTTTACAGCACACAGAAGTCAGTCAAGAGAGGCGTGCACACAAATATCGGCGAAGGCAAACCCACAAGGTGACAGAATGAATCCTGGGTGGTTTCTCAGCTTGATGTTCCACTAACATAGTTTTTCTCCTGGATGGCTGGATGGCAGGGCCGGCTCCAGGCACCCGCCGAGGAAGCTCATGCTTGGGGCGGCAGATTGCAAGGGGCGGTGTTCCAGCCAAGCTTGGGGCGGCATGGGGGTCTTATATTTCATTATTTTTTGTGCTTCACCGCTCCGGATCAGTGAAAAAGCAAGAGCCGGCCCTGCTGGATAGGTACATGCGTGTGCATCCGCATGCGCATTTTCATGGGCGTGCAACATTCTGTGGAATCTGGTTTTTACGTGGCATTCAGAGCACACATCTATGAAAAGCATCTTGCTGGTTACTAGCAACCAACACCCCACTCCCACAGCTCCCTCCGAGTACGGAAAGGCATCATGAAAGAGCAAATGTCAAATGAACGGTGCCCGGTCACTCGCACATCCGCACAAGCTTTTTGAGTCAGTTACCCTGGCCATTTTGGAAGATGCCTGAAACAGAGCCTCGGGGTCTGGAGCTCTTAGTGCTTCACGGAGACATCTCAGCTCCTCCTCTGCTGAGCCCAGGTTTATGGACTGGCCTGGAGTGGAGAAAAGGAGAAAAAGTACTGTAACGATTAAGGAAACTGAACCCCTACTGCATGGATCTTCATATGGGAGGATCCATGTGCTATCATAGAATCATAGAATCTCAGGGTTGGAAGGGACCTCAGGAGGTCATCTAGTCCAACCCCCTGCTCAAAGCAGGACCAATCCCCAACTAAATCATCCCAGCCAGGGCTTTGTCAAGCCTGACCTTAAAAACTTCTACGGAAGGAGATTCTACCACCTCCCTAGGTAACACATTCCAGTGTTTCACCACCCTCCTAGTGAAAAAGTTTTTCCTAATATCCAACCTAAACCTCCCCCACTGCAACTTGAGACCATTACTCCTTGTCCTGTCCTCTTCCACCACTGAGAATAGTCTAGAACCATCCTCTCTGGAACTACCTCTCAGGTAGTTGAAAGCAGCTATCAAATCCCCCCTCATTCTTCTCTTCTGCAGGCTAAACAATCCCAGTTCCCTCAGCCTCTCCTCATAACTCATGTGTTCCAGACCCTTAATCATTTTTGTTGCCCTTCGCTGGACTCTCTCCAATTTACCCACATCTTTCTTGTAGTGTGGGGCCCAAAACTGGACACAGTATTCCAGATGAGGCCTCACCAATGTCGAATAGAGGGGGACGATCACGTCCCTCGATCTGCTCGCTATGCCCCTACTTATACATCCCAAAATGCCATTGGCCTTCTTGGCAACAAGGGCACACTGCTGGGTCATATCCAGCTTCTCGTCCACTGTCACCCCTAGGTCCTTTTCCGCAGAACTGCTGCCTAGCCATTCGGTCCCTAGTCTTTCTGTGTGTGTCCGGTTTCAGTAGTCTCTCTGCTCTCACTATTTACATCTAAGCTCCTATTCAAGTACAACTCATGCAGGTAGATCAGAGGTTTCAGTTTAGAGGTGAATCCCTCCACCAAACTCTCCTTGTAAAAGAGACGGGGATAGACAAAAAACTTCGGCAAGAAACCCAGGCTCATCAGTCACTTCTAAACAATGCTAGGATTACTATGTCGTACATTCAAAGGCTGGAGTCCCTTATTCTGTTTCTGAATCACCCACACTGTTTTTAGGACTGATTAATAATAATTGGAAATAGGGTGACCAGGGGTCCCAATTTTATAGGGACAGTCCCCATTTGGGGGTCTTTTTGTTATATAGACTCCTATTCCCCCCCACCCCCTGTCCCGAGGTTTCACATTTGCTGTCTGGTCACCCTCATTGGAAATGGCCTTAAATGATAACCAAGCTCTATCCCTTATCATCTAACCCTTAGGTGAAAAGAATATCCTACTCTTTCACAAAGGGGAAAAATGGCCTCTACTTACTCCACTAGCTCTGAAGGCTCATGACAGAGGGCTGCTGGAAGAACTTTTTGTTTACAGAATTATTCCAGGAAACCCCTCCAATACAGCCAGTGGCAGGGTAAAGAGAATGAAAATGTTTAGTACCAAGGGCTTGTCTCCATGGAGATATTCAAGAAAGCTAATCCCCATTCATTTTCAAAAAGCATGAGTTAAACTTCATTAAACACCTATGGGGACACACTTATTTAGAATTAAAGTGGCCTTCATTCAGGTTAGTTTCATCCACGGAATTCACTACAATTAATAAGGCCCATTTTAATTCAGAATCCGAGCATCCACACATGTGTTTAATGCCATTTACCTCATGCACTTTAAATGTACACCTTTAGTTCATTTGGATTAACTTTCCTTAGTGTCCCTGTGTAGAAAAGCCCTAAGGAATTTAGTGCTTATCTACCTGTATGCAGGTATCCATTTATTAGTTGTACAGTTCCCAAAAGTGTGCTAGGCTCTTTACACGTCAGAATCTTCTCTTCTAATGAGGTATTTACAAGATGCCCACCATTCTGTTATCTAAGCGACAACAGACAGGACAGAAAGAACTAGATAGGCAGACAAATGGACATTACAACAGTGAAAGAAGGTGAAGAATTCCTTATGCCTGCTAATGGTCTCCTCACCTTGTATACAGAGAAGGCAGCTGATACAGTCAACCACCCACTGACGGGACGTGGCCAGCGAATCACAGCTGTATGGTGCTATTCGTCCAATCAGAGATCCAAACCGATCAAAAGTTCCCTGAGTCCAATGAAAAAAGAAGAAAGAACGAAGAATGAATGGTTTCCAGTTGGACTAGACTTCACTTGCCATCCTTATTGTTGAGACCAGTCAGCTCTGTGTTTTTGGGGAACCAGGGCGCAGTATCTAGCCTGTCTGACTCATGAAAGACACCCCCCGCCCCCACCAATCTCTGTTTGAACCAAAACCCATCAGAGAAAAGGCTTGCAGAGAACAATGAAGGGTGTTGGGAGTCACACCTAGACCCCTCCTGAGAAGGGTGACAAGATTAAGACATCTCCATTTGCATACAAAATGAAGAACAGAGACAACTCCCCTAGCGTCATCTGCATGAAAGATGGGATAGGAATTAGCATGAAGAATGAGGAACAGAGAACCGCACTGAACTCTGGGACCAGAAAAGCAGGCACACACTGCATCATGGGAATCCCTGCTCCAGATGCTAATGAACCTACACCTGCACACACCTAGCTCAGCAATTATCACACCAATTCTAGTAATAAATCTTTATTATCCTAAAATACTGAAGCAGCCTAGTTGCCTTGTGAGCTGCCTGGAAAAAACCACCACCCATAGCCAAGAGTGATCAGCTCCTATTGTCTAGCCTAAAGAAAACCCTTGAAAACCCATCAGTTTACCCATAAACAAATCTAGTGTTCTCCCTTGAACCATTGTATTTTCTCTACAAAACCCCCTACCTATGCCCAAGTAAGGGTTCTGATGTATAGACCCAACCTCTGCTTCAGTTCCACTGGGATTCCATCTCCTGACTGACCGTGCGGGGGGCTCTGCCTGTCTCCAGCACTCAGGACCCTGAGCTACCACCACCACCTGGGAACCCCAACCAGTTCAAGCCTCATGGAGTGGGTGAGATTCCCCCCCACCCCCGCCCCTCCATTTTCTTTTCTTCCTCAGGTATTAGCCTTTCAAATGTAACCATTATGTTTGTTTAGCCCTCCTTGTGTAGTTATCACTATTATTCAACAAATAACTTTTATGGTTCAGCTGGTTGCTTCTCTCTCTCTCTCTCTCCCTCTCCCTCCAAATTATACTCTGTATTTTCCGCTTCCCCCATTTACTCTGCAGCAACCCTTCTTTTACCTAAGCTAAAGATCCCGGTAGTGCCCAAAAATACTGTGGGGTTTGCTCATGAAGTGGGTTACTACCAGTACAATTGTAACGTGAAAGTGGGACAGGGATGTGTTAAACTTGGGGCACGTCAGAGGGGAGCAGCTGAAAGTGCTGCTTAACCCAGCCCATTGAGTACAGGGCCATATGAGAGGATCAGCTGGAGAGGGCTGATGGACCTGGTCCGCTCAGACTCGCTCTGCTAGTGCGTGCGTGCGTGCGTGTTCATCTCGTTCTAGGCTGGAGGGACCCAGCCCTGGGGAACCGAGGTCCTGCAGGGTAGCTCCACTGGGAGGGGACTTGCAGAAGGAAGGAGGAGAGCTCCACACAAGTGACATAAGCAGCCCATTAATAGAATGACAGACCCTCCCCCCCTCCCCCAAGAAGAGTAACCCTAATCAATGAGCCTACCCCAAAGTAACAGGCACATCTGGTAACATTGTGCCCCTGATTCCTGTACTGTACTGGGTAATGCACTTTGGAAAAGATAATCCCAATTGTACATACAAATGGATGGGGTCTAAATTAGCTGTTATCACTCAAGAAAGAGACCTCAGAGTCATTGTGTACAGTTCTCTGAAAGCATCCGCTCAACATGCAGTCAAAAAAGTTAACAACATGTTAGGAACCCTTAGGAAAAGGATCGATAAGAAGACAGCAACTATCATTATGCCACGATATGAATCTACAGGACCCCCACACCTTGAATACTGCATGCAGTTTTGGTCATCTCATCTCAAAAAAGATGTGTTAGAATGGGAAGAAATACGGAGAAGAGCAACACAAATTAGGCCTATGGGATAACTTCTCACCCAAGGGAGATTAAAAAAAGAGCGACGTTTCAGCTTGGAAAAGAGACGACGAAGAGGGAATATGCTAGAGGTCTATAAAATCATGACTGGTGTAGAGAAAGTCAATAAGGAAGTGTTATTTAGCCCTTCACCTAACACAAGACCAAGGGGTCCCCCAATGAAATGAATAGGCAGCAGGTTTAAAACAAACCAAAGGAAGCATTTCTTCACACAATGCAGTCAGAAGCCAGGATACTGGACCAGATGAACCATTCTTTTGCGGGAGGCAGGTTAGCCAGTCTTATGTTTTATGTTCTTAGCTGGTTAAATAGAAATTTTCCTTTACCACCCTGGGAGCATAAGAACCAAGAATGCATTTGTGACACTGGCAGACCAGGCAACCTGTGTATGACCCATAATAACTTAACGAGAGGCACTTCCACTGTATCAAGACAAAAAGAAAAGGAGTACTTGTGGCACCTTAGAGACTAACCAATTTATTTGAGCGTAAGCTTTCGTGAGCTACAGCTCACTTCATCAGATGCATACTGTGGAAACTGCAGAAGACATTATATACACAGAGACCATGAAACAATACCTCCTCCCATCCCACTCTCCTGCTGGTAATAGCTTATCTAAAGTGATCACTCTCCTTACAATGTGTATGATAGTCAAGTTGGGCCATTATGCTTTTGATTTTGTCTCCTTGGATTAGAAACATGGATACATTTAACACCGGCAGGAGAATGACATGCCTTCTCTATTCTGCAGTCTCCCATCTGGATCTGAATGAAAGCTCCACCCAGATATCCATTCATCCCATAACACTGAAAAAATTGAAATAGTTCACTGTTGCACACACAATCTTACCGTAGCATTCTGATCACTGAGAGTGGATTTCACAATCAGAAGCTTTTTAACTCTTGTCTCAGGCACTGAAAGATAAGGAGAGGTGTACAGTACTTCTTTGTTCCACACACACTCACTTTCCACACTGGAATTAATCCTGGATTTCAAAGGGCCCTAGTTAAGAATAGTACCAAGCTTCTCTCCTCTACAGAATCAGTGGGGAAAACATAGGACCAGATTCTGGTCTCAGTTGCACCAGTGTAAATCTAAAGTAATTCCATTTCTCTAAATAGTGCCATCCTACTACCATGATGGAAATATTATAAAGCAGTTTGATAGACTGAGGTGACTGAAGTTAATCTGCAAAAAGAAAAGGAGTACTTGTGGCACCTTAGAGACTAACCAATTTATTTGAGCATGAGCTTTCGTGCTCCTTTTCTTTTTGCGAATACAGACTAACACGGCTGTTACTCTGAAACCTGAAGTTAATCTGTGTTTACACCGGCATAACAGGACTCAGAATCTAGTCTAGAGTGTATAATACTTAGGATTCTCGAGTCAGGAGTATTATTCTATTTTTATCTGATTATTGTTAACGTGCATTAGCCCCAAGTTAACTTCTGTATTTGAAGTTGAAAAAGACCTTGACAAATATCTTGGGCTACATTCAGCACTTAGTTGAACCTGTTGATTTCCATATGGGGCCATATGGGGGTAACTTAGGGCAGCATTTGGTCCCTTAGTGGATCTCCAAACCACTGGTGACTGTGTGTTCTAGAGCCTCTGTGCCCCAGTTGCAGAGGTGATGAGTCTGCTGCAGCCCTGCCGGGCCTACACAGCCTTGGTTCTTTAGCTCAATCTCTAGTAGCTCAAGCTTTTAGCTCTGGATGTCCTCAACTCAACCCTCAGCATGTCGGCCAAGAGGGCAGCTGGCACAGTTGCTCCTGTGTTACTTACAGTCAGCCCCAACAATAGCCCTCAGGAGCTCTAAAGACACCACACGAACGGCCTCATGCTCAATCTCCTGCTGCTTGTGTAGAAATGCTAGCATGTCATCAGGAGAAGAACGGGCTGCAAGGGAAGAAATCACGTCCTCACTGCCTGCAGAACTCTTCTTCTTACCGTACCTCACAAAGGTAAGGAAGTTACAAAGAAACCACAGTGTCACTCAGAGTGTCTTCCCCTTACCTAGCAGAAGTACACAATGGAACAGCTCTTTGTGGTTTTCAATGCTGAGCTGCTTAGCTGGAGAACAGATCTGTGGGAAGAAGGGAAATGGTCAAAGAAAAGCTAATCAGAAGCAATGGAAAAGAAAAATGTTCAATTAATTTCTAAGCTTCCGCTTCCTGCTTGTCCAACTAGAGGTCTGAACCCTAGGGAGATGGTCCTGCATGCACAGCAAGACTCAAAGACAATGACCAATACATTAGATAAGAGAAGCTAAAGTGTTTTGAGCAGCAGAGCTGACCTAATCAAGACACAGCCACAGTTTTTACTTTACAACTCTGACTCCCCCTGGTAATCGGCTTATGGTGAAATTGCTTTACAAACTGAGCTGGATAGTAGCTAAGAAAATGAGAGCGCTCCCTGCTTACTCTTGAGCCTGCAGAAATCAGTAAGGCATGAGGAGGTCCCCAGGCTCTCCACGATCATTCCATCGATTTTTCAGTGTTAATATGCTTCAGATCTGCTGTGCCTAAGCTCAAGGGATCCAAGCAAAACCACCCCTCACCTGGTTGTGCAGAGCTCTGCAGATGGCTTGAAACTTCGCTTTAGGTAGAGGGATCTTATATTCACCAGAGACCTCCAAGAGCTGGCTCAGACTCTGCAACAGAGGGCGAAAGTCAGATGGTGGGCACACAAAGGAGCCATATGTAGTGACTGAAGCAGATTCAGGGGATTCCTAGATTCCAAGGCCGGACCGGATTCTTGCCATCATCTAGTCTGACCTCCGGTCGGTATGACACAGGCCATAGACCTTGCCCAGAATCATTCCCAGAGCAGAGCTTTTAGAAAAACATACCAATCCTGATTGAAAAATCGTCAGAATCCGCCTCGGCCCTTGATAAATGGCTCTAATGGTTAATTATCTCACCATTAAAAATGTACGCCGTATTTCCAGTCTGAAAGTGTCTAGCTTCAGTTTCTAGCCATTGGATCAAGTGACACCTTTCTCTGCTAGACAGAAGAGCCCATTAGATAATAGGAGTCCCTCATGTAAGATATTATAGACTGTAATTAAGTCACCCTGTCAC
Organism: Caretta caretta; assembly: GCF_965140235.1. Classification (NCBI taxonomy): domain Eukaryota; kingdom Metazoa; phylum Chordata; order Testudines; family Cheloniidae; genus Caretta; species Caretta caretta. Next base: position 7,861,484 of record NC_134225.1, read on the forward strand.
AGGATAGGTCCACCCCATCAGGGTGGTATCAGGTTGAGGAGGAATTGAAGTAGATCTGGAGTGGCCCAACTGGCCTAGTCTCCCTAGCCACCACAGCAGTCCAGGCTCCTAGGGCAGCATCGCCTAATGGTCGGGATCAGTGCAGCAGCCCTTGGGTGAGGGACCGCGGCCCAACAGCCTGAGTCACTTGGGCTGCCCTTCTAGGGATGGCAGTGCGGCCTAGTGGCCAAAGTCAGTAGACCCACCCTTGGCTGCAGGGCAATGCGGCCTAGTGGCCAGAGTCGATAGAACCACCTTTTGTGGCAGGGAAGTGTTACCTAGTGGTGAGCCCTTCTCCACTGGGTCCTACCTATTCCACAGGGTCCCAGCCCAGGGCGCAGGGGTATCTGCCAGCAACTCAGCGGGGATCCTTCCAAAGCATGCTGAGTCAAGCCCGCTACCTCAACTGGATCAATGCTTCGTCCACCTAGGCTGCTTCCCACCCGTTCTTCCGCAGCTGGGACTCTCAGGGATTCTGGGGTCTCTCCTCCATCTCTGGCATTGGGTGGCTGGGGGTCAGCTGCAGCCACAGTCCAGCTGGCCTCTGAATCCTGGAGCACTGGCAGTCTCTCTGCAGGAGCCTGCAATGCGCCTCTGCTCCCTTCGGCAGCCATCCCAGCCTGAGCTGAGCGGCTCTCTTTTGTATCCTGGGTCCAGCTGAAGCATGCCGAGCAGAGATGAGGGGGCATGGCCTCCTCGGCCCACAAAGCAGGATTAACCCCTGCTGAACCAATGCGGGGTAGGTAAACCCCATCACACAGCCTTTTACTTTCTGTGTATTAAACTAAAGAGATTGACTTCCTTGATTCTCCCTCTGTAAGGCACATTTTCTAATCCTTTCGTCACTGTGGCTCTTCTGTCAATTTATCAACACCCTTTTTGAATTGTGGCCACTAGAACTGGACACAGGATTCCAACAGTCGTCAGACAAGTGCCAGATTTAGAGGTAAAATAACCACTGTGCTCCTCCTTGAGATTCCCCTTTTGATGCACCCCAGCTTTAGCTTTTTTGGCCACAGCATGAGTTCATGTTCAGCTGATTATGCCCCATGACCCCCAAAATCTTTTTCAGAGTCACTGCTTCCCAGGACAGCATCCCCCATCAGGTATGTGTGGCCTAAATCCCTTGTGCCTAGACACATACATTTACATTCAGCCGTATTTAAAGGCATATTGTTTCTTTGCGCCCAGTTTGCTAAGTGATCTAGATCACTCTGAATCCATGAGCTCTCCTCTCCATTATTTACCACTCCCCCATTTTTATCTCATCTGCCAACTTTATCAGTGATGATTTTATGTCCTCTGCCAGGTTATTGATTAAAAAAAAGATGAAAATCGAATTCCTTCCTGCATCTAACACACTTTTCTCCTTTGCTGCTTGAAGCTTCCAGAATGTCTCGGATGCCATCTACATATTTTACTATGTTTACACAGTTGTGTAGTGCCCTGATGCTATCAAAGAAGTCCATGATGCATTGGTTCCCTCCAAATCATGGGTATTTCAACCCCCAAAGTGACCACATACTTCGTACTAGAAAGCTTCAACCAACATAGACGGTGAGTAAATATCACTACCAAGAAGTTAGAGCTGTCTCATGACTTCATTTACAACTGTGTAGCCCCACTGAAGACAGAATATGGCCCCTTACTTCTTGCTCATGTGGTACTGAGGGGGGATGAAATAGAGAGACAAGGTGAGTGAGACAATATCTTCAATTAGATTATCACACCCACCTTGTCGCTCCAATATCTTGGACCAACATGGCTACAACAGCACTGCATAGAATGGTAGATGAAACAGACAGGCAATGATTTTATATCTATTGAGTTATGCAATGCAAAGCAATGACCCTCAAGCCTCCTTATTATTAATTTTCAACCGTTGACAGTTGGCTTGGTATCGACCAGAGACAACATATGGTAGCCCCTGCTCTGAGGAGCTTATGATCTAAAAGAGAGACACAGAGTTGACAGGATGTTTTGGGAAATCACAAGGAGGGAGTATCTTGTTGTGCAGGTGTTTTGTTTTTTATCTCCTTCTCCTCCTCCCCAGGAAACAGAGGATGCTTTTCAGAAGAGGCAGTTACCTACAAATCTTGTTGCCTGGGTCACCATGTGTATAAACCCAGAACTTGTGTGCATATTTATTATCTAACAAGTCACTATCTAGACCAGGAAACCCCACTGGCAGCAAATTCCTCCTGCAGGTCATACAGGCACACACAGAGACAGTTACCTTCATGAGTGGTACCTCACCTTGGTGACGTGAAAAACATCAATTTCCTCCTTATATTGCTCAAGGAGCCATGAGATCTCTTTAAATATTGGATTTTGCGGCTCCTTTTTGTGTAGCAGGATGCCCATCATGGGACCAAGGGCTTTGATGACGGCCTTCTTGAGCTGCATAGATGAGACACAGAATTTATGTTCCTATGAATTCATTCAATATCTTCCAATAGGCACACCTTTCCTACTTCTAATGAGTGCAGTTTCCCTTGTTCCACTGTCGGAACGGTCCTATCCCAATATTTCCTGGTAAAGAACCAGGACTCGTAGGGTTGGTGTCAGGATTATATTCTAATGCACCTCACAACTAGACCAGGTAAAATATTTCCCCAGATTAGTATGCATTCTAGGCCAACTCATCCCTGCTGTAACTCCACTGGGGCTGAATGGACTTAGACCAGGAATTAATTTAGCCCACTATCCCGGGTTCATCTGCACATTAGGTGCACAAAACTAGACTCCATGTACACTGGGTACAGACCGAATTTCCATGATGTGGTGACATTATAAACGTATGGGTTTTCGATGTTTTACATGACAATCTGTTCCATCCAAAAGGACCTACCATTAAATGCCATCATCACAAAGAGTGCCAGACACACAGAATGTAACATCACAATTTCCGCTAAAGGTTTAGAAAGCCAGCAATTCTCACCTCCAGCTCCTCACAGGTCAGCCAGTTGCTGGTCACATGGCAATATAAGGGAAGAATGTTCTTCCAGAATTGTGATTCACCCATTCTGGGGAATGGGCACTTTTCCCAGTTCATAAAATATACATTCACTGCCCTTGAGCATTTTTCCAGAACTGCACAGAAGGAGAGAAGACAGGCCATGTGAAAAGGACATAGTAATAATGAGGAGAAGTTGCTTTCTCAGAGAAGACACCCAGGCCTATCGTTTACTCCAGTACCATGGCAGCTACTATCAGGACTAGATGCTGAAATCCCATCTCAATTGGGAGCTATTTCTCTTTTCCCCATTCCATTTCTTGTTTCTTAAAAGGCTTTTTTCTTTGTACATCTCTCCATCTTTTTTCAATTACCATCATTTGAAGACTCTCGTCCCCTGCAGTTATTGTTTATTGAACCCGAACACTGTATGATTTCATCCTGAGTTACAGTTTGTCTGAAAGATGTTCAGTGCTCCTCACTGCCATTGGCTTTAGTGGGATTTGAAGGTAGTGGGGAGCACTTTGCCCTAAAAGTAGGTGCATCTAGTGTCCTTGCTAAGACGAATTAGGGCCCAATCCTGTTCTCTATGAAGTGGATGGCAAAATTCCCATTTCCCTCAAGGGCGCAGGATTAACCCCTTACTGAGCATCACCTGAAAAGCAAAGGAAGAGAGAAGTGGAGTAGACAGAGAAAGAGGGTGAAAGGAGATGATGATGATGATGATGAAGAAGAAACTGAGGAGAGAGAATGGGTGGAGGAGTGGGAAACAGGGGATTTTTAAATGTACAGTAATGAAATCTGCTCCCTTCACCTCCTCCCCCAGGAGCCTCCTGGCAGAGGGGCAGCTTCAGCCTTTGTGTCTGTTTATTTTAAACGATATGCGTGAGTCATAAAGGGCCTGAACTTACAAATGCTCAGCACCTCCTGCAAAGGAAGGAGCACTCTCAACTTCACTGAGTGCTACGGGAGCCAAGGAATGCAGCACCTGGTGCAATCCAGGGAAGGGAGCACAGTTCAGGGCCTGTTTGCAAACTTGGTCAGTCACTTAAATCTGTACCAAGACCCCCTAAATATCCATTTGGGGCACCTACAGGAAGTGCTGGCACTTACCACCGCAAAAGGCTTGTCTCATCCTGCTGTCCTTGACTAACGCCAACATGGAGATCATGTCCTTCAGGATCATTCCCACAAAAGGGATACACTTAAGTGCTGCAGAGAAAGGCCAGAAGAGAAGGAAGACAGACAATCAGCTGCTCTCTGCCTTCTTACAACACACGTAGAAACACTGTGGGGCAGGATGCTATGGGTTCCGAGGCCATTGGCGCTGCGTAAGCAGAGCAGAATGGCTTTAAAGCAGCCATTGAAAGCCAGTGGGGGATTCACCCTGAAGAGGGGAATCCTCCACAGGTGTACAGCTGTGCCCAATGCCCAACTCACTCCCAGAGCAAGGGGAGAGAGCACTGGGGCGGGATGGCAAGTGGGGTGGAGAAGAGCTCCACTAGACCTGATCTTCCACTCATTCCCATCCTTAAGGTACTTCACTCAGGGGCATAGGTTAGAGCTTGCACCTCCAGCTGGATCGCTCATGATCTGGAGGCCAGAACTAGCAACAGCAGTTAATCTTGTGTTTCTACACACACACACTCAAACAGAGCTCTGTTTAGCGGTAACATTTTTAGGTCGAGAGATAATCCCCTGTCCTTAAATGAAAAACAATCACTTTGAAAGAAAAGAGGGAAGTGACCATACCATAGGCGGATGACAGGTTGCCCAATGTCATGAAAATAAACTCTTCAGGCAGCTCCAGATGATACACCAGCTCTAACATGACATCACTGAAATAGCAGCGTGCCAGAGTCACTAAGGTGTTGCTAGCTGCCACTTTTACTTCATTTCTTGCTTCCTAAAACCAAAAACCAAAAGAGAGAGACTGAGGTGACTGAAGCCGGTTGCACTAGCCAGAGTTGTTATTTCTGTCCTTATTTCTGTGCATGAGTTGTGAATGAACCAACCCAACTTTCTGAGGGTAGAGTCATTCGTCATAAATATTCCTTGAGTCACTTGAGTCACTTGGCTAAACAGTTTTCAGCCTTTGAGTTGCTTGCAAGCTGCTTCGTCAGCACATGTGTAACTTTCAGCATGTGAGTCGTCCCATCTTATGCATGTGCACAAGTGCTGTCTAGGACCTGGGCTTTGGTCTGGAGGAAGGTGTGGACCTCTAACAGAAGAATACATTTTCATTTCAGTATATAGTTTATCCCCCCAAAAGAGAGTTTGAATGAGTTAAAGCTTTGGATCCTTTGATTGGTATCTCGGGAGAACTAACTTACCTGAGTCTCTGTCATGTGGTTTGAGGCTAGGGTTATTATTTTCTTCAGAAGCCGTCTCTCTAGGCCCTGGGTGTCCTGCTGTAAGAGTTTCTCCAGGACATAGTAAATGTCTATTCTGTTTTGCTGGGGACAAAACATAAAGGAGAAGAATTGGGAAAAGTTTTTCTTGCCGACCAGACAGTACTGTAGCTAATCAGCCCCTGCCCTAATTGGTGGCTTAATTGGCGTAAAACATGCCCTGCCCTCCACAAGCACCGCATTCAGCAGCGCTTCAGAAGCAGCCGAGCAACTGACATTGTTTAATCTTCCTGGAGAGAAAAGAGCCAGAGGAAGCGCCCTTCACTGCCCCCTTCTCTAGTTTCATTTATTCAGAACAAACAATAAAAATGAGCACCTTGCCCTTGCTCTAGCCACTCCAGGCAGAATTTGTAAATGTGGAATATAAAATACCCAACTCCTGCAGTGAGTCCTCAACTGCTCCCGGGGGCAATGAGCTCAGCCCTTAGATCTACACGGACAGTAGCACGCGTGAAGGTGTCTTTTATGTGGCCCATCAGTGTAGAACTTCACAGATGAGACTAACTATGGAGGAGTTGTAGGATCAGTTGGGACCGAGAAAAAATAAAGCGGGACACTGAGAAATTAAAAGCCTGAGGAGAGACCAAGATTCATTTCAGAAAACTGCAAACTAGCACCCCTGGAAAGGAGGTAGAAGTAACTGACAGAATGGGAGGGAGAAAAGTGGGAAGCAACAAGTGCCCTGGGGGTGACAGTGGAAAACAAAGTCAAGAGGTATATGCAAGGTGTGATGGCTACCACAAAGAGCCATGTGGGTCGGGTCTTTTACACACAGGGATCATGGCACAAAGCAGGAAGATAACAGTTCCTCTCTGTTCAGCTGAGCTGTGACTGCAAAAGTAGGAGTAATGGGATTAAGCTAAAAAAGGACATTCAATTTAGACTTTGATAACAGGAAAAATGCCCCAACTGTAAGACAGGGCTATTAGGTTATGACATAGTCTTCCTAGGAAAGAGGCGGAAGTTCGGTCCTTAGGGGCTTTTCAAATTAGTTTGGCCAAAACAGTGGAAAATGGCTGCTGGGAATGCTCCTGCATTAGCAGGGAAATGGACTGGATGATCCAATAGGTCTTTTCCGTCTCGGTCTCCTGTGAGTCTAGACATCTGTGTGACCTGCATGCCAAGGTCATAACCCACTTTGGAAGGTTCAAAGCCAATCAGATCTCTGAATGGGAGAGCTTAGGGGTCAGACGGGGTCTGCATCAGATCTCTTGATTGGCTATACGTTCCAGTGGTTCTGCTTTAAAAGGCATGCTTCTGCAAACTGCAATCATAACAGACAGCTCCACTGGGGAGAAGCCCCTTCCATTCATTTTTAAATGTAAGGAGGATTTTTTTAATTGAAAATTGTCACTGACAACTTATCAATACATAAGCACTACATAATTCAAGTAATTCAAGTAATTAATCACATGAATTAACATAATTAATCACTCTCCTTACAGTGAGTATGATAACACCCATTTTTTCATGTTCTGTGTGTATCTAAATCTCCTCACTGTATTTTCCACTGAATGAATCCGACGAAGTGAGCTGTAGCTCATGAAAGCTTACGCTCAAATAAATTGGTTAGTCTCTAAGGTGCCACAAGTACTCCTTTTCTTTTTATAATTAATCAAGTAATTCAAATAATTAAAGGAGTCGGAGGCCAAGACAAGCGGTTCAGTTGGCCTCCTAGTACTTTAATGGAAACTAAAATGCCTTCTGTGTTGGCCCTTAATAGGGAAATGGACTTTGTTGGATGCAAGTATTAATCAATGGAAAAAAAGGGGTCTGAATATTCCTCCTGGGGCAATTCTGCACTACTGCACACGTGCATAATTAATGAGCCCCGCATAGTTTTATTTTTTTGCACAGTAAAAAGCTTCTGCTGAAATGCTGCTGCCGTTCCATCTCTTGCCCACCAAAGGGTGCTGTGGCAATAGAACAAAGCAGCAACTCCCTATCAGCGAAGGAAGAGAGAGCGCCTGTCTTCTTCACAGCAGGCCAGGTCAGGAGACAGGGGCTATGGGGAGACAGACAGTGTGGGATGCTGGGGTGAGGTCAGTCAGGGGCTCATAAGGGCTAGTGGGGGAGGACAGACTGGGGCAGGGGCTGAATGGGAGTGGAGGCACAGAGTTAGAGGAGGAGGGAGGTTCAGGGCCCCATAGTGATGGGGGAGGAGGTGCAGAGCTACATAAGGACAGGGGCCGGTTGGCTGGGGGCACAGAGACACATGGGGACAGGGGGAGGGGGGACAGGGACACATTGTTAGGATATAGATGTTCAGGCCTGTCTGTAAAGGCCTATCATCTAAGAATTTAGGTGTATTCTTATCACTTGGCTAGTTCTAGAGGTATAAAAGAAAGAATGAAAATCACTGTCTGCCAGTGTAAGGTCCTTCTCTTACTGTGACAGTCTGAGGCCCTGTTCTTAGGCTAAGGCCTCTGGCTAAGCAGCAGAGGCAGCCATAAGCTGGGAAGCGACCAGTCACCTCTTCACATTCCCAACTAGTCACATTGAAATAAGGTGCTATTGGGCTGTTCGGAACACAATCCTGTCCTGATAATGCCTATTGCCTCCAGAGAAAGGGAAGGGCCTAGAAGATGTAAAAGGAAACTTAGTTTGATAGCATCCTGTCTGGCAAGAACTCACTTATCACTAGCAGGGATGTGAAATCCTCATTTCTGGGTTTGTTCTATCACTGTAGTCCCCATTTCCCCATTGTTTGTCTGTATAATCTCTGTCTGGTTCTGTGATTGTTTCTCTCTGCTGTATAATTAATTTTGCTGGCTGTAAACTAATTAAGGTGGTGGGATATAATTGGTTACATAATCATGTTACAATATGTTAGGATTGGTTAGTTAAATTTCAGGAAAAGGATTGGTTAAGGTACAGCTAAGCAGAAGTCAAGTTTTACTATATAGTCTGCAGTCAATCAGGAAGTGAGGGGGTGGGTGTGCGGGTGGGGGAAATGGGAACAGGGAATGGGGCTGGGGAAATTGGAATCATGTTTGGCTAAGGGCAGGAATGGGAACAGGGACACAGCTGTAAGGCTCTGTGGTGTCAGAGCTGGGAAGGGGGACACTAAGGAAGGAAACTGAAATCATGCTTGCTGGAAGTTCACCCAATAAACATGGAATTGTTTGCACCTTTGGACTTCGGGTATTGTTGCTCTCTGTTCATGCGAGAAGGACCAGGGAAGTGAGTGGGTGAAGGAATAAGCCCCCTAACACACATGGGGATGGGGGGAGTGGGTTTCTGAGTGGGGGTGGAGGGACACATGTGGACGGGGGTGCAAGGACCCATGGGTGTGCAGGAACACATGGAGACAGGGGCAGATGTGCCTTATTGAATGGGAGAGGTTAGGGGTCAGACAGGGTCTGCATGGGGGGAGCTGCCTAACAATTCCTCCCTGCCCCTCCCAAAAAAACTGTTCCATACTTTTCCCACCCATACCCAGCAACGCTCCAAGTTCACACCCAGGCTCCTTCCCAGCAATTTACTTCCCTCCATTACCCCTGACTCTACCAAGCCTTTGCACTGCGCCTAAGGGGTGCTAGAAATATGGTTCTGTATTGAGTTTAAATGAATTATTACTCTGAGTTCTGTATTAACATGCAGAGTAAGGAACTGGTTTGTCAAAAAACATTTCCTGAATCCTTTTTGTTGACTGTATTCATTCAGACATACTTGCTGACAGGTATTTTGAAATAAATAACCAAAAATCATTTTAACGGGTGTAATTATATTGTATTATTTTGACAAACAAAATATGCAGAATTTTGCAGAACTTCTAAAATATTGTACGCATCATTTTTATTTTTTTCTTGCAGAATTCCCCCAGTAGAAAATATATATAGATAAGGGTCCCTTCAATGCTATAATCTCAATAATATGTCATCATAACAAAGGAGTGTTGGCTTGGATTTAGAGCAGGGAGTCAGTTCACTTGGGTTTTATTCACATTCTTTGACTAACTTGCTAAGTGGTGTTGAGCAAGTTACTTAATTCCCTGTGACACAAGTCATCCGTAAATGGGGATCATGCTTCCCATTCTCACAAGGGTGCTGTGAGTCTTAATTCATTAATATTAGGGAAGTGCTTTGAGATTTTTGGACGAAGATGCTAAAGAAGGGCAAAGTATTATTAGAAGAGATTACTGCTAGTCCGATGGTGTACTTTTACTGTCTACAGCCCATGTACTCCACTGTGTGTAAAAGGACAATGCTCTCTTTATAGAGCATTGTATCATCCTGATCTGTAAGAACAGCATTTTGCATGATGAGTTTACGCCTGAGGACAGAAGGGCGAATACTGATTCTCCTGATGGTGCGCCAGGCCAAGTTCTACACTGAATTACCCCCGTGCAGTCCCTTGTACCCCCATGAAGTCAGGCAGAATTTGGTGTGGACACCTGGAAAGCGGATGTAATTTCATGAAACTGCCCTACCTCATCCTTTTGCAGTTTCTCGAGCAGAACTGTCAGAACGATAGCCAACTTGGTCTCGGCTATGAAGGCAATCCTGAGGGCAATTTTGCCCTTATCTTGGTCATCCATATGTGCCAGGAGGGAAACAACCTCATTATAAACACCTGAAATTAAATAAAAGGATTCAGCTGGTTACCACTGATAGCAGAAATTGGTGCTGGCCTCTTTAATTCACTATCCAGTCAAAATTCTGCAGGAGCCCAAACACTGTGAGAAGTAGACCTGGGAATCCTGGAAATCCTCTTCCTTCCTCCTCATGACCAGGTTTGTTTGCTGAACTCCCCAGTGTGCTTGGGGGGAAATCATAATGAAGCAAATTTGCTCCTTTCAAGTAGGTCCCCACGTAAAATAATCTTCCTTTCCCTCTTTACTGTCAATTGATGAGTTTTGATAGCATACAGAATAATAATTTAACTCTAAGCCAAGAAATAGAGCTAAAGTTAAGCACATGCTGAAGAGTTTTGCTTAGTCAGGGCCTCATTTTCAAAAATCCTGAGCACCCAGATGTACCTGTTAGCTATGCTGGGAACTTTTGGGGCTTGGTATCTCTTGAAAATCAGGCCACTGTTGGAGACCTCAGTATGAATTTAGAAGCTTAACTTTAGGCCCCTTGTTTTGAAGAAAGCCTTTAATCTTCTTTGATGGTCGTTTAAATACTTGCAGAGAAGACTCATGGAACGGAGTTCATCCAGTTCATAGAATATCAGGGTTGGAAGGGACCTCAGGAGGTCATCTAGTCCGACCCCCTGCTTTGACTCAGGAGGTCATCTAGTCCGACCCCCTGCTCAAAGCAGGACCAATCCCCAACTTTTGCCCCAGATCCCTAAATGGCCCCCTCAAGGATTGAACTCACAACCCTGGGTTTAGCAGGCCAATGCTCAAACCACTGAGCTATCCCTCCCCCCTGTACAGTTGCCTGTAGAGGTCATAAAGGAATTCCCCCGCCCCCCAAGCCCCACCCCCACCCCCATGCACAATTGGCGAGGTGTACGCTGTGAGTGGGGTGGGGTGGGGTGGGTCCCTCCAACCTTCATCTGAAGCATCAGGGATTGACCATAGCAGGAGATGGGACACCTGGTAGGGTGGACCAGTGCTCTAAAATGGTTCAGAGAATCTGTTTCCTTAGCTGTCCTGCTCACATGCTCAGGGTCCAACTCATCTCCAGAGTTGTGGGTGGGAAGGAATTTCCCCCTGGTCGGATTGGCAGGGACCTTTGAGTGGCAGGATGGGGCACTGATCACCTGCTAGGATAATCTGAGTATATCTGACCCAATCAATTCTCGGCCATTGCAAGGGCCTCAGGCATTGGTGGAACCTCAGTCTCTCCTGTCCTCTGCTGACGGCACACAACAGTTTTGTCTCCTACAGACTGAAATGTTTTTGTCCAAGACAAGTTTTGGGGTTCAGTGTAGGGTTGCTAGGTGAAATTTAGTGGCCTGTGAAATACAGGAAGTCAGACTAGATGATCTAATGGTCCCTTCTGGCCTTAAACTCTAGGAAACAATGAAATAGCTGGTGTATGAAAAAAACCAGGATTTGATCTCCCATGTATCTCTTCCCTCAGGGCAGAAATTCTCCAGGAGACTTAATATTTCACAAGAAATCTGAAATGCCGTATTTATCTGTCTCCATTGTAACAGCATTCCAAGCATGAAGGAGGAACTAACAAGATTTCCCCTTCCCAGGAAAGACTACTTGAGGTTAGGTGATTGCCCATCCGTTATGCAAATTGCATCCTTCAGTTGTAACACCCAGATGCAAACGGAATCATGACTGTAACCTACTCTGCCCATCTGTGTGGGATGAGGAGCACTAGTGTTGCTAAGAAATGTGACCCCATGCTTTGTTCTCTTGCATTTAAGATAGTAGCAGAGCTTCATTTAGACAGCTAGAGGAGAAGTCCTTCTGCCTTTTTAGTTCTAATTTCCCCTATCGCTGATGGAGTTGGCTCCATGGATGCAGAAGACACAAAATGAGGACCCATAACAAACATAAAACAACTGGGAGAAAAGAAGGAAGACCTCCCCCATAACATTCCCTAGAAACTCAGATTCTCAGGAAAGTTTCCAGGTCCAGAGGCTGTAGGCCAACTCCTCAACTGGTGTAAATCAACACAGCTACAAGGAAGTCAAAGGAGGGACACTGGTTTACAGCAGCTGAGGTTCTGCTCACACAAATGGAGAACATTACAGCTCATCTGTATGCCTATGCTTTCTAAATGTGTGTGTGAATATAGAATGGATATAGAGAATACAATGCTGACCCTTACCTCTGTCGGTTACCTCCTGATCACTCACAAATTTATTCATGTTTTAATCTTTCCTCAACACTTCCTCCAGTCCTTTCTCCAAAGAGCTCCAGTACTGATAGGCAGCTGGCCTCTCAGGCTGTCCTGTCCGGAATAGCCAGTTAAGATTATGCAAGCACTATTATGACATCGCTGTGACTGTGACATAGCACATAAACTGCTGCTGACCAGGTAGGTGCTGTGATGACATGGACAAGAGTCTCAAAGGTATTTAGGCTCCTAACTCGCACTGAAATAAATAGATGTGAGGAACCTAAATACATTTCAATATCTGGGCCCATCCATGTACGCAGTCCAATAGGTGGCTAAATTTGCTCCAGTGTAGAATTTCTCATTCGCTCGAAATCGTTTTGAATTTTGGTCCCGTCCCTCTCTCAGTTTGCCACACTTTCCAATATTGGTTTTACTGGAAAATCTGCTCCTGGTTGAATGGATAGAAAATAAAAGCACCGAACAAAGAAAGAGAAGAAACTGCCTTGGAGAATGCACAGTGACACTTGAGTGTGGGTGGTTGGTTGGAATGCACAGTGACACTTGAGTGTGGGTGGTTGGTTTCTTTTGCTTTTTAATTTGGTTGATTAAAAAGCTTGATGAAATCTTATTGGACTGTATTACAAATCTTGATTTTTATATTGTTTTACAATGAATTGAAATTTATTCTTCATTTCCATGTCCTGCCAAACAAATCAACTAAATTATTTTTTGTTGTGTTTAATACAGTGTGGTGTCATATGTATGGCCATATGTAGAGCCCACACTTGATTTTGGAGATGATGTTGCCTTTAAAGCATTCAGAGTGATGACACTCTTTGCAGTAAACCATGTGGAAAAAGAATTCCAATGACATGTGTCCTTTGCTATGTATAACTGATTTGGTGCCTTACCCTTTCTGATTTTGCCCTTACACGGACACACTATTCTTTTGTACTCCTCCTTAGTAATTCGTCCATGTTTCCCCATTTTGTAGGATTTCTTTTTGATTTTCAGGTCATTACAAAACTTCTGATGGAGCCCTTGGCCTCTTACTATTCTTCCTCTCTTTCCTTTGCATTGGCAGTTGTGCCTTTAATATTGTCTCCTGGAGAAACTGCCAGCTTTCCTGAACTCCTTTATGCCTTAGACGTTTTCCCCATGGGTCGCTACCTACCAATTCTCTGAGGATGTTAAAGTCTGCTTTTGGCAGTCCTTCTCCTGTCATTCTCATTCCTTCCTTTCCTTAGAATCATGAAATCTATCCTTCATGATCCCTTTCACCCAAATCACCTTCCACCTTCACATTCACAACCAGCTCCTCCCTGCTGGTCAGAATCAAGTCTACAGTGGCTGTCCCCCCAGTTTCTTCCTCCATTTTCTGAAACAAAGCATTGTCCCCAGTACATTCCAGAAACTTATTGGGTAATTTGGGGTTTTACCATTTCCTTTTTCAGCAGATGTCTGGGTAGGTAAAGTCCCCCATTACAATCAGGATTTGTGTTTTGCATATTTCTGTTGTTTGTTCTAGAAATGCCTCCTCTCCCTCCTCTTCCTGATTTGGTGGTCTGTAATAGACCCCTACCAGGACCTCACCCCTGTTTATTCCCTCTTTTATCTTTACTCAGAGACTTTCAACTGCTCTGCTTCTCACCTCCTTCTGGACCTCTGTAGCCAGACAGCCAGCCCCCCCCCCCCCCCCTCAGACCAGCATTGCTGGAAACACAGGAGGAAGCAGGAACAGGGCACTTAACATATATTCCAGCACAGCTTTTGAAGCTGTGAAAGCACAGGTGTGCTGCTACAATGTGCCTCTGGGAGCAGATACAAGGATTAAGCTCACAGCAGGCAGAGGCCCTGTGACAGACATGGCTCTTAGCCCCTACTAAATAGCGTGATGCACACACACCAACATCCTAGGTGGGAAAATATTTACCCTGATAAAAGAAATGTCCAGTAGTAGAAACTTATTGTTTCTCTCCCTTGCAAGTGTAAACTACTCTTGCAAAAGCTGGCGTCACCCCGACAGACCAGCCTCAATTTGGCATAAGAAAGGAGAAAGAGAATAAAGGAGTACAGAGGTATAAGTAGGGGACCTACAGCACCATGATTTTTGAGTGCTTTTCACTATCTATCTGCTGGTCAGATAAGTGACAGCCTCCCAAGGCTTCTGCAGCTAAGAGGGTCCCTACGCCTTGTCCCTTATTTGTCTTTCCGCGGAATTGAGTGACCGATCCTGGCTTGGCACCGCTGGAATCGAGAGATGCAAGGAGGGTAAGAAGCACCCACACCTGATCTCCTATCTTTAGTGTACACGTATTTTGAAATAGAGCTCTATACTTTGTTTTCTTTCTTTGGGATTGTGGCTTCAGTTTTGTAACTTGTTTGTGTGTGTAACATCTCTACATTTAAATAAGTAGGCACTAGCAATTTTGTAACCACATGATTAGAATCTAGCTTAATAAATTTTGGTAACCATTTATGCATAAGCCTGACTTGTTTTCTCTGGTTTACTGTAAAGCAGCCAACACAATTAAAGAACCTCAGCCGTTTTGGCTCTAAAGCCTGGCCATTAGGTGAGAGTACTAAGAGCCTAGCGTTGAGTTGTGCCGCCTCCACGGGGCAAACTCTTGGGGCACCTGTCAGTCAATCCTGGCTGCCCGCTGCGAAGGAGCTCTGAGCTCTAGCAGTTAAAGTCACGGGTGTGGAGAGGCTCTTAGTGCTGCCATTGGGGCACCTGTCAGTCAGTATTGACTGCCCGCTGCGAAGGAGCTCTGAGCTCTAGCAGTTAAAGTCACGGGTGGTTAGGACCTTGGGGCATCCGTCAGCCTAGCCCGGGCTGCCCGCCGCGAAGGGACAGTGCGTCCTAGCGGTTAAAGTCACGGATGGTATAAACGGGCATAGCTGGCACTTCACCAAACATCCTTGGCCGTCGGCTAACAACCTCAGAACAGGTTTACAATGCAATATGTCCTCTCTTTTTTTTCCTGCCTGTGCTTCCTCAACAAGCTATAGCCCTCTATACCAATAGTCCAGTCATGAGATTTATCCCATCAAGTATCTGTGATGCAGTTAAGCTCAGTTAAGATTTATGTTCTAAAACTCCCAGTTCTTACTGTTTATTCCCCATTAGTATTCCTCCTTGCTTGTGTGTACAGACATCTAAGATGTTAAGCAGATGCCCCCATGGATTTCCCTCTTGTTTCTCCTATAATTCTACTGCAATTTTCCACATCTACTTCTCCCCACACAGCTAGTCCTCTATTAAGGCCACCTTTTTTTACCTGGTGGCTTTTTTCACCTGCCCCCTCTGAACTTAGTTTTAAGCTCTTCTCCTAAGGTTGGTGAGTCAGTGCATGAAGATGTTCTTCTCCTTCTTGGTCAGACGGACCCCATCTCTTCCCAGCAAACCTCCTTCCTGCAATAGCATCCCATGGTAGAGGAAGTCAAAGCCTCCCAGAGACCCATCTTCATAACCCTATTCTGTGGGCATGCCTACCATTGAGTGTGTATTGAGCAGAAAGAACACTCAGTGCAGGAGACAAGGGGACTGAGTTAAACTGCAGATGTCAGGTTCACAAACTTCCATTTTCCGTGACTAATCTCTTAAGCTAGTGGGGATGGCCACGGTATAAAAATATTTCTGGAGATCAGCATGTGATTATTTGTATTGCAGTACTGCCTCACAGTCCCAGTCACAGAGTAGGATCCCATTGCGCTCGGACCAGCAGAAACAGAGAACAAGATGGTCCTTAACTGTCATTAATTAATTAACACATCTTAACAGCACAACAAACAGACAAGAGGATAATAAAGCAAGCAAAAAAGCCCCCTTTGACCAGGTACCAGCAGATAACTAATATAGAGCTACCTATTTCGGGAACTTTCTTCCTGATTCAGGGTTTGATGTGACTCAGCCCCTGTTCCATGCCATTGTGTAAACTGGGGACTCGTACATTTGCACAAGATGGAAAGTATCCAGTGGCACACCGTTGAGGCCTACTCCAGTTTTAGTACATAAACAGCAGGCCACTCTGCAAGAAGCTAAGGGCATGGTCAGCACAGAGAGTTTGCCTGTCTCTGTGCTGGTGTTCTGCACCCCTCACTGTCTACACCTGGCTCCATAAAGTCGGGCCTTTCAAAAATGCAGCATCAGGTAGGAGCACAGGTAATTGTAAGAATGCTTGCTCATTGCAGCTGTTACCATCCGGGCAAGGCATCCACATATAAGTCCACTACGGATGGACCAGTGATGGGAAGAGTGTTCATGCATGTGACAAGTAACACCATGAACTATGTAATGCCACAGAATAAATTAAGATCAAGAACAGAACAAGAGTATGTGTGGCAAAGCCATGACAAACACTGTGCAGGCATCAAGGAGCTCATAAATTAGCACATCATCACCCCAACACTGCCTCAGCTTGACTTAGAGCTTGGGCAACAGTAGACCCTCAAAAGGAGGAGGCCACAGCTTTACACCCGTGGTCACTGTGATGTTAACTGGCTGAATTTGACAAGAGCTGGATCAGAGGTTGACTTTGAGTGTATTTACAGGGGGCAAGGTTTTCACAACACAAGCCTTGTGCACACACACAAATAGTGTTCTGCAGCAGTGCAAGTTGAGCTGCAGCAATGAGCAGCGGGATCCTGCTTGGGCTCGTAATTCATACACTTCTCTCACTAATGAGGATCAACAGATCAACCCATACTGAATGCAGCTTGACAATATACCATCACTTAAAACACATTACAGTCAGAGAGGATGATAAATATTCCATTTATACACATTATGTACAAGGCCCAAAATGACTGAGGGTGCAAGAAAACAAAGCTGGTAAATACAGAAAATGCATTTGTCATAAATATAAAGGGAAGGGTAAACCCCTTTAAAATCCCTCCTGGCCAGAGGAAACATCCGCAAAGGGTTAAGAAGCTAAAGGTAACCTCGTTGGCACCTGACCAAAATGACCAATGAGGAGACAAGATCCTTTCAAAAGCTGGGAGGAGGGAGAAAAAACAAAGGGTCTGTGTCTCTGTCTCTGTCTGCTGCTTGTGCTGGGGACAGAACAGGACTGGAGTCTTAGAACTTTTAGTAAGTAATCTAGCTAGGTATGTGTTAGATTATGATTTCTTTAAATGGCTGAGAAGAGTTGTGCTGAATAGAATGACTATTCTTGTCTGTGTGTCTTTTTTGTAACTTAAGGTTTTGCCTAGAGGGATTCTCTATGTTTTGAATCTAATTACCCTGTAAGGTATCTACCATCCTGATTTTACAGAGGTATTCCTTTCCTTCTATTAAAAGTCTTCTTGTAAGAAAACTGAAAGCTTTTTCATTGTTCTAAGATCCAAGGGTGTGGGTCTGTGGTCACCTATGCAAATTGGTGAGGATTTTTACCAAACCTTCCCCAGGAAGTGGGGTGCAAGAGTTGGGAGGATTTGGGGGGGAAAGACGTATCCAAACTACGTTTCCCAGTAAACCCAGTTAAAGTTTGGTGGTGGCAGTGGAAATTCCAAGGGCAAAGGGTCAAATTAATTTGTACCTTGGGGAAGTTTTAACCTAAGCTGGTAAAAGTAAGCTTAGGAGGTTTTCATGCAGGTCCCCACATCTGTACCCTAGAGTTCAGAGTGGGGAAGGAACCTTGACAGCATTACTGAAAAAACAGCTGCAGATTGACTCCTGCTAGCAAGAAGCTTCTGTACAATGTACAGTAAGATATTGGGCTTAACCCAACGCAGGGCTAGGCTGAATTAAAGTCAGTCAAAGTTTTGTCTGAGTAGGGTATGAGGCCCAGCTCCTCAAAGGTCTTTAGACTCCTAACTTCCACTGAAATCAGTCTAAATACCTACTGTAGAATTTGACCCAATAACAACAATAATAATAACAGTTTGCATTTCTAGAGAGATTTTCTTCTTCAAAGCATTTTACACACATGTTTTCTCACTCTCTGCTTCAAATAAAAGCCATTATTGACAGACAATTATATTTTTCCATCACAGCACAGACAAATAGGAGAGTGAAGAGAACACAGTTCATTAATGGGATTTTAAGCAGGTTCTCGTATGGAAAAAAAATTAAAGATCCAGCACTCAGAAGATGACTCTGCTTAGCTGTGTGCCTTGTGGCTTAAAGCAGAATTCCAAGAACATGACTTCGCTTTTTGAAATGGTTTCTCAATTAATGACAACTCAAAATATCTGCTTCCACCTAGTGGTGCGAGTTTGAATAACATGTGTTGTTTGTATTCCCTGTTTTCGATATCTTTGCCTAAAAGATAAAATACATCCGAATCTACTGAGACAATTCACACTTCTGCACAAAGCCACAACAGCACTAAGAATGTATATCTTTGTTAGCAAATAGGGAGAAGGAAAATTGTTAGCAAATTAGGGAGAAGGAAAAGGATAATCTCAGAAAGAGGCTCTCTCTTTCTCCTTCACTTTATTCTATCTAGGTTTTTCTATGGTTCTCATCAATGAAGTATCTGAGCAGCTTCCTCTAGTACATTAATAATATGACTCACATCTGTCATGGTAATATCTTTTATTGGACTAACTTCTGTTGGTGAAAGGACTGCACAGAGTTCTTCCAGAGTGAAGTCCCGGATGACTGGAAAAGGGCTAATGTAGTGCCAATCTTTAAAAAAGGGAAGAAGGAGGATCCTGGGAACTAAAGGCCAGTCAGCCTCACCTCAGTCCCTGGAAAAATCATGGAGCAGGTCCTCAAAGAATCAATCCTGAAGCACTTGCATGAGAGGAAAGTGATCAGGAACAGCCAGCATGGATTCACCAAGGGAAGGTCACGCCTGACTAATCTAATCGCCTTTTATGATGAGATGACTGGTTCTGTGGATGAAGGGAAAGCAGTGTCATGTTGAGGGAGCATTGAGGGAGCTGGGATTGTTTAGCCTGCAGAAGAGAAGAATGAGGGGGGATTTGATAGCTGCTTTCAACTACCTGAAAGGGGGTTCCAAAGAGGATGGCTCTAGACTGTTCTCAATGGTAGCAGATGACAGAACGAGGAGTAATGGTCTCAAGTTGCAGTGGGGGAGGTTTAGATTGGATATTAGGAAAAACTTTTTCACTAAGAGGGTGGTGAAAGACTGGAATGCGTTACCTAGGGAGGTGGTAGAATCTCCTTCCTTAGAGGTTTTTAAGGTCAGGCTTGACAAAGCCCTGGCTGGGATGATTTAACTGGGAATTGGTCCTGCTTCGAGCAGGGGGTTGGACTAGATGACCTTCTGGGGTCCCTTCCAACCCTGATATTCTATGATTCTATGATTCTATGATTCCTTCAGGTCCTTGAAAGGTTATTTCTTTCACCAACAGACGTTGGTCCAACAGAAGATATTACCTCAGCTAGGGTGACCAGATGTCCTAAGTTTATAGGGACAGTCCAGATATTCGGGGTTTAGGCGCCTATCAATCCCACCCCACCCCCATCACGATTTTTCATACTTACTATCTGGTCACCCTCTCCCTCACCCACCTTGTCTCTCTAATAGCCTCGGAATGACATGGGAGTTTGTTCTCCTGTCACAGACTGTCCCCTGAGAAAGCTCTATCTACTGCACAGACAAGCCTCATCCTTAGAGTAGAAAACTTCATGGTGCCTGAGAAATAGGCCCTGTCAGCCACAACCCTAATCCCAGGGATTTACCTGATATTTTAGATATACTGGGCCCTGGCCACTGAGCCCCTGGAAGAGAAGGACTGCGACCTGGAACCTGACTTGATGTGTTCACGTTGCAGAAGTATGTACACAGCATCTGAAGGCAAGCAACAAACAACACTTCAATGGTCACTGAATGAGGGGCTTGTGGAAAAAAATAGTACAATTGTGCAATTAAAGACTGTGTCAAAATGCACGTGCACAGGACTCAGACTCCCTGAATCCTGGCATTTCCAAACTTTCCATTGCTCAGTTTTGCAAACTTACTAATTGTTATTTTAATGCAGATTTTTGTATATTTGTTGGGCGTCTAAAGATATAAAAATACAGACATGGATTCATATCATTGTCGTGCAAACATCCCCATTTCATTGTTTGTTTTTAAAGAAAAAAGTACAGGACTAGGTTCTGGCAATTTCTGTATTGAGCTGTAAAGAAAGGTATTTTTAAGGGGTTTGAACTATCGAAACAGAGGCACAGAGATTGTCTCACATAGGGAGGAGTGGGTGATGCAGTGCACACTTTCCCAAGCCAGCAGAGTTGCTGGACCCCAAGAGATTCCCCCTCTATTCCTGAGCCAACCTTGGCCAGAAGCAAGCAGACAGAAGGACAAAAGTAGCTCTCCATTTTAATAAAGGCTCTTGTAACTTCCTGGGTCAACTGGTCCCTTCCATTCTTTAGCTGACTATTACTCAGGCTCTTTTCTTACTGGCGAACTTGAATTTTGATTTTTCTACGTCATGGCCAGTCTTTATCGTCTCTCTTGTAAACTTGAATATGCCAATCCCTGAGAGGACGTACTTTCTTGTTTTTTCCTGATTCGGCAATCATAGCTCTGGGGATTGAGCTCCCATTTAAGGTACTTTTAATGATGACCCCCAGTCCTTTATTTCATCTATCAGGATGTTCAAAGAGAGCAGCTACCCTTCACTGAATGCCACTGCTCTGACTTTGGATTCCCTTGTAGAATGTGTGGGGCTGGGGTAGTTGTCTCAGCTGGATTCTTAATCCAGAGGAAAGACGCTCTCCCCTGTTCAATCAAGATCAGGAATGGCACATAGATTTGGGAGAAAAAGTACATTTTACTTTTACTCTATTTTCTTATTTCTCAAAAGGAACAATCAATATAGGTATTGATGTATCTTGTCTGAAATGGGACAGCTGCTCTTCTACTCTCGGGATGGATGCTATATCAATAGATAAGATAAAAAGACAGGCCTAACTGAGAGACTGAACCCATAGGAGGGCCAAATTCTGCTGCTCGGTTACATGAGTACGTCGCTCCCCGACTAGGGCCCAAATCTGTGTAAAGAAGAGTAAATCTGGTCCCGAGAGTGTATCGAACAACTTCCAAACTGTATAAGGAGGGTGGTTGAGTCTACACTATAAAGACAGTTCCAAATATGGACCGCAGTTCAGGAAAGCAGCCTTATGCATCCAAGCATATGAATGATGTAAGAAAATTCTGAAAATGTGGATCTTAGATCATGGTCATAATTTAAAAAAATTAATGGACACAGCGGACACCATTCACATTTGAAACATAAAGTAGCTTAAAACTGTCCTAGCTTGAAGTGGTTTGAAACTGCTTCAGGAAATGTGGTCCTCTTAGAAGTGTAGATGTGAGGTTGCACATATGGTAAAGCCATGTATACAGAATACATGCTGATTTTAATCCTACAAATGTCCTAAACACTATACAGAATATCTAATTGCTTATTTTTGAATCCTAATCAGAGAAAAATTAAAATGATTTGTGCAAATAATTGAATTCTAAGGATTGTATAACAACAAACACTCTTATTTTCTAGATCTACTGAGAGCTAGCTCTGAGAGAACAAAACAGTATTTTCAGTGTTTATGGTTCTTTACTGAAGCAGGTCTATTCTTTATCTAAGAACAGGAAAACAAAAGAATTCACAATATTGTTATCCCTTTTGACCTGAGCAATTAGTGAATATTTTGGGTCTTGTGAGTTGTTTCCATTAGGGGGAGAAATGGATGATGGAGTCAGGCATTTTTTTGACACAATCCTGCTTATTTACAAAGAATGTACACGAAGTTCTATTTCCCTAACGACAGCAGGAATAGTTTCTTGGCTCACAATTCCAAGCCTCTTTCTATCTAGCAGTCTCCCATAAAGCGCGCACGCTCTCTCTCTCTCTCTCTCTCTCAACTTTTTCTGAGATCACACTACAAATACTTCCCTGGGGCTCCTTTGTGCTTCTGCGGTGTCACACTCCCTCTCTTCCTCCCCCCTCTGCCCCGAACTCCATACACCTGCATTTGCATTCAGACCCCAGTGAAAGCCCCTTCCACTGTACTGCTCAACTCCTATTCCAGCTTTACTTGATGGTGACTTCTATTAAGTCAGCCATCTATTCCACAAAAGAGCTTGATTGTTTTTACATTGATCGTGAATAAAGGACAACTGGTATGCCCAACAGCTTCAATAAGGCTTCCCCTTTCCCTGTTTTCATGTTGTTTTTATAAATCTGTATCTTGTACATGTCCACAAAACCCACAGCATTCTTTTATTTTTACTAACCTGAAACAGGATATTGAATGCATAATTTCAGTTACACCAATGTAAATCTGTGGTAATTCATTAGAATTATTTATCCTGGTGACAAAATATGTTAGCACGTCACTAGAGAAAACATGACACTTTTTGCCGGCATTGTTGCATTGTTGCCGGCACCGAGTGCCGAGAGGTTGGTTCGTTACCCGGTGTGCTACACCCAATAATCACAACGGGGTGAAGAAGCAGAAAAGTTTATTTGCAGCTGCAAAAAGGTACAGGGAGAATAAAATCTCCAATCCTGCACCCAGAGCAGGAAGTTACACAGGCTTTTATACATCCTTTTTCCCAGCATACCTATCCAACAGCAAGCTGCCCTAAGTATCCATATAGCCAGCCAATCCAGTTCCCAGCTAGTTCCCTTGTTCTCTGTATCATTTGTTAAACCATACATAAAGCTGCTTTATTCAGCATTGGTCTTCCATATCTGCCCTGTTTGGCCTTGTTTAGTTTCAGGCAGTCTGACTCTGCAACATATTGTTGCAGATCCTCAGCATAACTGCTGCGAGTGCCTCCAGGCCGGGGCCCAAGGACACTTGGGCCTAGTACACAGAGCTGCTGCGAGTGCCTCCAGGCCGGAGGGGGGGGCAAGGACACCTGGGCGTAGTCCTTGCCCCCCATCTGAACTCCCACATCTGAACTCCCAGCCAGAGCCCGTACGTGCTCCACCACTAGAGGCCCTGATGCAGCAAGCCACCCCATACAGCAAAACAAAACCACTTCCCACATGGCATTAGGATGGCAAACGATAATAGAGAAAGAGGAGAACTTGCTGTAACAGGGGTTCTCAAACTTCATTGCACCACGACCCCCTTCTGACAACAAAAATTACTACGCGACCCCAGGAGGGAGAACCAAACCCTGAGCCCGCCCAAGCCCTAGCTCCCCCGGGCCAGAAGGGGCCAAAGTCAAAACCCAAGGGCTTCAGGCCCAGGCAGGGGGTGGGGGGAGCTGTAACCTGATCCCAGGGCTGAAGCCCAAGTCTCAGCCCTGCTGCCCAGGGCTCAGGCTTGGGCTTCAGCCCTGGGCCCAGGCAAGTCTAACTCCAGCCCTGGTGACCCTATTAAAAAGGGATCCCGACCCACAGTTTGAGAATCGCTGTGCAGTAACATGCACTGATTATTGGTGATACTTGGTTTCCTCACAAAGACATGCACAAGGTTACATGGAACTCATCAGATGGTTAAACCACAAACCAGACTGAGCACATGTCAGGAGACCGCGTTGTAGGTGGTCAGGCATAGTGGTCAGACTGGGAGTCATGCCTCGTGGTGAGTGTCCAAATGCCAAAGGCCAAAACCAAGAAGCAGGTCCAAAGATTAGAACTAGAGTCAGAATCCAAATGCCAGAGCCAAGAATCAAGTAGGGTGACCAGACAGCAAATGTGAACAATTGGGATGGGGGTGGGGTAATAGGAACCTATATAAGAAAAAGACCCCCAGATCAGGACTGTTCCGATCAAATCGGGATATCTGGTCACTCTAGAATCAAGAGAGAGTCGGAGTCAGGAATCAGAGCCAAGGGTCAGAACCGGATCACCGGGGGCAGGGAAGAAGGGAGCAGGGCTGGTTCTGAGGCAGGAGCAAGGCTGGGTGTAGGACAGGATCTGGGCTGAAGCTGTGGAGGAACAGAGCAGAAGCAGGGCTTGGCAAGAGCTGAGCCCAGGGAGGCAGAGAATCACTGAGCACCCAGCGAGCGACTGCTGCTGCTGAGTTTAAGAACCAGACAGCTAACTTCTTCAGCCAATCTGGCAGGGTGGTCCAAGCAGGACAGTGTTGGAGGATGGTGCCGTGGGGAAGGCGAGCAGAGCTTCATCATCATGGGCTTGCTTCTGGACGGCGCCGTGCCTTGTGGTGCCGGAGGTCTATCTTGCCTGGTGGGAAACTGCGGTGCCATCATGGCAATCAAGTCCTTGGCCACCTCAAACGTGTCCAGGATGGAAGGGAGCTCCTGCTCCTCCACCTGGCACTCTCTAGCAGGAGGGTCCAGTGGCACCAGACTTGACGGATCCCTCTGCAGGCCCAAAGTCGACAGTGCTGATCCCTGCATAGGACGCATACCGCTTATGCTGTCAGACTCAGTGCTCTGACCATGGGTGAGTGCCCTCTAGTCGTCTTCTTGTGCTGCTTAGGTGGCACCAGTGAGTGCGAGCCGTAGTTTCTCTAACAGAGGCCAGAGCGCTGCGCACAGAGGTGCTTAATGCCAAGTCCTGCTCGCCCAGAGCCGGCAGGGGACGGAGGGCTGCCTCCATAAGGAGTTCTTTGAGACTGAAGTCCCTTTCTTTCTTTGTTCTCGGGCGGAGAACTTTGCAGCTCTTGAAGCGAGCTGTTTGATGTGCCTCCCCCAGACACTTTAGGCAGGAGTCATGGGGGTCACCCATTGACATGAGCTTGTAGCAGGTCCCGCACGGCTTAAACTCTTGGGATGGAGGCATGTGCCGAACCCCAAGAGGGCAGGGAACTGGGCTTGGGGGAACCCCCCACTTCTATCAAACTAATTACTGAAAACTAACCCTAACTAATTAACTATTTACAGGTTAACAGAAAGTCCAATCACTGGGGAAACTGCTTGCGGAGCCAAGAGAGACACACAGCTCCAACGACCGTCACAGGCAGTAAGAACGAATTGAAGAGGTGGCGGGTCGGCAGGGACCTATATACACCGCCATGAAGGCGCAGCTCCGGGGGCTCCACAGCTGACCCGACGGGTACTGCTTGGGGAAAAACCTTCCGACGACTGTGCACGCGGCATACGCACACCTACTTGGAATCGACATGAGCAAGCACTCGAAGAATTTGGCAGATTCCCCCACAATGAAACCCTAATGCAGGGCAGCTTTACCGTTAATCTGTGCGTTAGATTAGGAGTCAGCAAGCACCTGACAGGGCTGTAGCCATGGGTGGGCCTGAGTGGGCTGTGGCCCACCCACTTAGCATCCAGGCCCACCCAGATCGGGGCTGGAGCCCCCCGAATCCACAGGCTGGGACTCCCAACACTGGGTCGGTGTCCATCCGTGTCCCGCTCCTGCCAGCACCACATGCTGCTGCCCTGGTCTCCAGCCCTGCCCCTGCAAGGTACACCCCCGCCCTCCCCCAGGGAGCCTCCTGGTCAGGTGCCTGCTGAGCAGTAAAGGACGGCTGGAGATGGCGGGGGAGGCAGGTCTCCCGATCCCCAACCGCCCCATCATTGCCCGCCCAGTTTCCCTGTCCTAGCTACGCCACTGCCTGTAAAAAAGGAAAGTGCTCTCTTCAAATCACCACTCTGCCAGCAAAAATAGCTGAAGACTGGTTCTTATCAGCCTTCCCTTGAAACTTCAGCAAAGCCTTAAATACAGGCCCTGGGAGAATTCGTCTGAGAGGAGATCCCGACAAAGGTGTGGTGAAGTCAAGGGGTAGTCTGTCGTAGAGCAGAGGGTACAGTTTCTCAACCAAGAAACAGGCCTTCTATCCCCAATATTCAGCTAAGCTCTGTTCACGGTACCTCTACCACTACCCGACCGCAGAAAACGTCTCATTGAAAAGCGGCTCTCTGAGAAGGCCCCCTTTGTGCACTGGAAAGTGATCTCAGCAGGATTAGAATTAAATCCCATTTCCTTTACCCTTTTTAGGAACACTAGTACAGCTGCTTCAGTCTCCAGAGTGCTTTAGAAGCATTCCCAAGAGCACCGGTGTGAGACAAGTCATCCCGTCGTACTCGTGGGGGAAAAGGCGGGCACACACAGCCTGACACATTTCAGGCAAGTCACTTAATACTGAGAAAACTCTCAGGAGTCCTGCTAGAAGCTGCCGTTACACAATAATGCTGAATTTACTCCATTTGCTTTTCCATGACCATAGTGTGATGCCACAAACGCAGGATAATGACACCATAGCAGGCTCAAGTTCAAGGAGAGGAAGAACTGGGTTACACTCTATGCATATATTTTATTCTCATGCAGAGACCCAATAACAACAATTGTATCTAACTCACTGATCCCCACTCCTTCAGCATCTGACCTCTTCCTTGCCTGCCCACCCCCAGACACCCTAGTGCAGTGGAGGAAATAGACCGCAGGAGCTGGAGGAGGGCACCTGCATGGCGCAGCAGGTAAGAGCTCTGACTATGTGCCACGAACAGACCTCTGGTATGGAACTCGAGATGGGGGTGCCCCTCCACCCTCCCTAAATGGCAGTCCTGGCCAAGGCTCCCACGGCTTCCCCACAGCTGCTTGTGTCATTCCCACATCTTTGCAGTGCGGGTGCAGCAACAGGGGCAAGAGTCGCGCACTGGCTGTATGGAGGTGGGAGATCACCCTGGAGCCCCCCACCTCCCCTGAGACATGGACTCAGAGGTGAGGCTGCATCCGACCCTGACACAGTGCCAGGGCTGAGCCTCTCCAGAAACACGCAGGGACTCTGCCCATCTGCACTAAGTTGTAATGTATCTATAGCCTGAAAAAGAAAACTCAGAGAGAAGGGAAGAAGCAGCTGATAGGGATGGGAGAGAATGGGGATGGACGGATGGAGAGAATGGTATTGGTTCCCTCTAACTAGACAGCAGGGATGGGTTTGTGTCTTGGAGAGAAGACGGTTTCCATTCTTCTCAGCAGACTGGGAAACCATCAAATTAAAGAGGCACTTTGTAGCCAAGTCTAACAGAAAAATGCATGAGTCTCAAATAACATTCAGGGACAATACCTGAGCAGGAAGCCCTTCTCCTCCATCAGTAGTGAAGTAAAGGGGGTGGGATTTGGCGTTCCCACCATAACACAGCCCTTGGACTCCACTGAGTAGGAAAGGAATTATTTGAAGCAAACTCTGGTTAGTAGGTTTAGTCCTCTGGTTATTAGATGTGTGGTTGTGACTATTGATAACACTTTATGATCATCTGGTGCCTTTTATCCAGAAGGATTTCAGTGCTTTACACATGGTATTGTTTTATCCTTTGCTGAATTGCAGCCAGCCCTTGGATGGAACATGTCCGTCAACCTTCACTACATGTGGGATGAAGCGCAGAGTAATCTATCTATTTGAGACTGCTGTGTGGGCATGAGTGTATGCTTTCCTCCATTAGGCTTGTTTCACTCTTGTGAGCAAAACCCATAATTGGTAGTGTATTCTTGCACTGGGTTTTGTCACGTTTGTGATGGAGCACGCTATGAGACTGAGTACAGCAGTGATAAACTTTCTGTTATTACTAGGGCCCTACCAAATTCACAGTCCATTCTGGTCAATTTCACAGCCCTAGGATTTGAAAATAAGACAATTTCACATTTTCGGAAGTTTACCCCTGAAATTTCAGGCTGTTGTAATAGTGGGGGCCCCAACCCAAAAGGGGATGGGGGAGTGTTCCAAGGCTGCTCTAGGGGCATTGCAGGATTGACACCCTCACTTCTGTGCTGCCTTCAGCAGGGATGGAGACTCCCTGCATCCAGACCTACCCCCACAGAGCCCCCCCTGCGTCTGGATCTGTGCTGAGCTCCTCCTCCCTGCATCCAGACCCATGCCCTGACTAGCCCCCTGCACCTGGACTATCCCAAATGAGTCCTCCATCCCACTGAACCCCCCAGCACCTGGACCCCCATGCTGAGTCCTCAGCACCCAGCCTCCCCTGCTGACCCCCAACCACCTTCATCTGGACCCCCTGCACAGTCCCATTCCCCCTGCACCCGGAACCCTCACTTCTGAGTCCCGGCCTGCGACCAACACGCGCAAACGTCCTGTCCGGCCCGCCTGAGCTTCCAGCCAAGGAGGCGAGCCCCGGCCCCTCCCCCGACCGCCCTCCCCCCATCTCCGCCCCATCGAACTCCCCCGGCTCCCTGACTCTCTCCGCAAACCCCTGCCCCTCATCCAATCCTGCCCCCCGCTCGCCGGAGCCGGTCCCGGGCAGAGGGCGAGCGGCTGCGGGGGAGGGGGCCGGGGTTCGCTCCCCGGCCGGGAGCTCAGGCGGCCGGACAGGACGTGGGCAAACGACGTCTGGCCCGCAGGACCGTCCTGTCCAATCCCCAGCCCCTCCCCCGCTGCCTCCCCTCCCCCGGGGTGTGGATACGGGACAGGGAGTGGGGGGGGGGGTTGGGGTCCTGGGGGCAGTTAGGGTGCGGAGGTGTCCGGAGGAGGCGGTCAGGGGACAGGGAGCAGGGGGTTGGATGGGTCGGGGATTCTGAGGGGGGTAGTTGGGGGGCGGGAAGTGGGAGGGGGTGGATGGGGTGGGAGCCATGCTATTTGGGGAGGCCCAGTCTTCCCTACCCGGCCCTCAATACCGTTTTACAACCCCATGTGGCCCTCGGGCCAAAAAGTTTGCCCACCCTGCCTTAGTGACACAGTGGGCCTGGCTCATGGCTCTGAGAGTGAAGGCGCAGCCTGGCCAGTTGGAAACTGGTCCATGAGATCGCTGTGCTTCTCTGAGCCATGTGGCTCCTGATCATCGTCAGCTCTCAGACACGCCAGCATGACCCCCCGTCTGAGTCCTGTAGGCCTAGAGAGCGCTAAGCCCCTGCTGTGCCCCGTGATTCTGCTGCAGAGAACGGCAACCTCTGGCCTTCTCAGTGCGGCTCTCCCCTCTCCTGCCTGGGACCTGACCCATAAAGCACACTTCCCCGGATTTGTATTAGGCGTGTTTTGCAGACTGAAACTGAGGCACAGAGAGGCCAAATGACTCTCCCAAAGTCAGACTTGATGGTCCAATGTCCCATTAAACTCTGCGAAATTATGTAACTGGAAAATGGCCTTTCCTGAGACCCTGCACTGGCCTCACCCGGCATCTCGCCAAGCCCAGACCGGCTGTATGTTCGCAGGCACGTTTCTTCCAAACCAGAAGTGGGAAACGTGATAGGCTGTGAGGCCAAGGCCAAGGGAACCATCGAGAGCTCAGCAGGGCTGAGAAGAGAGGAAGGAGCAAACCCCTCCCTTACTAGGGAAAATGAGGGCCAGTGAAACATGCCCAGTGCTAGGGAATATAAACGCCAGCTCAGGAAAGGTAAGGACACCGTGAGGCGGGGTCTGATCCTGTGCAGGGAAGAGCCCTGCTCCAAGAACACAGCCTGTCTCGGGTGAGTAGAGCAGTGCCATCAGCCTGTCCCGCAGTCAGGCAGTGCCCAGCCTCCAGATATGAGCTACAGACAACTCAGAGTCCTGGCAGCAAAGTTGAGAGAGAGCATCTCTCTCAACCCCTGTCCTGCGCTGCTCTCCAGATCCCCTCACACACTGACGTTCCTCCTCTCCCATCTCAGCCAAATCCCAGGGGAATCTGTGCTCGGGGCCAGGCTGGGACAGAATCTGTCCTGCAGCTTTTGAGTCATGGGCACAAATCCACTTTCTGCTTAAAAAAGAATTCCAACTTTTCAGGGGCTGGGGCTGAGTCCCAAAGAGCTGAGCAGAAGGGCTGTGAGTTGCAGGCAGGTGGAGATGCTGAAGGGCTGCGAGCCCCAGACCCGGCGCAGACGTTGAAGGGCTGCGAGCCCTGGGCCCAGCCTAGAGGCTGAAGGGTTGCGAGCCCTAGGCCCAGCCTAGAGGGTGAAGGGCTGCGTGTCCCGGGCCCAGCCTAGAGGCTGAAGGGCTGCGAGCCCCCGACCTGGTGCAGCTGTTGAAGGGCTGTGATCCTCGGGCCTGTTGCAACCAGACATCCTGGGCCCTTTCCAGTGTATCAGCTGGGGGAGAGAAGAGGGGGTGCCACCTCAGTTTGGAAGGGAATTTGTTATTCAAAAGTATCTGCTCAAGATGAAGCAGTCATCGGATTAGGGTTGTTGGCTTGAGCTGCACAGCCTCAATTCTCCCTTCCTTTCTCCATCATCCCCAGGGCTACTGGCTCCGGCGTTGTCTCAAAATTAGGCAAATCATAGATTCATAGATTCCAGTGACAGAAGGGATCATCTAGTCTGGTCTTCTGGATAGCACAGGCCAGAGAGCTTCCCAAAAATAATCCCTAGAGCAGATCTTGTCGGAAAACACCCAATCTGGATTTTAAAATGGTCAGTGATGGAGAATCCTTGGTAAATTTACAATCCTTGGTAAATTATTCCAATGGTTAATTACCCTCACTGTCAATCATTTACACCTTTTTTCCAGTCTGAATTTGTTTAGCTTCAACTTCCATGTTATACCAATCGCCGGTAGATTGAAGAGCCCATTATTAAATATTTGTTCCCCATGTAGGTACTTGGAGACTGTAATCAAATCACCCCTTAACCTTCTCTTTGTTAAGATAAATAGATTGAGCTCCTTGCCTGTATCACTATAAGTCATGTTTTCCAGTCCTTTAATCATGCTTGTGGCTCTTTTCTGAACCCTCCAATTTATAAACATCCTTTTTGAATTGTGGATACCACAACTGGACACAGTAGGGATCACACTGGTGCCACTACTGAGGTACAGTAACCTCTTTACTCCTACTCGAGATTCCCCTATTTAGGCATCCCAGGGTCACTCTAGCTATTTTGGTCACTGTATCACACTGGGAGCTCATGTTCAGCTACTTATTCACTTCTACCCCCAAATCTTTTTCAGAGTCACTGCTTCCCAGGATAGAGTCCCCCATCCTCTAACTAAGGCCTACAGGTTTTGTTCCTGGATGTATATGTTTACATTAGCCATATTAAAATTAGGGCTGTCAAGCAATTAAAACAATTAATTGCGATTAACTGCGCGATTCAAAAAATTAACCGCGCGATTCAAAAAAGAATTACGCGATTAATTGTGCTGTTAAACAACAATAGAATACCATTTCTTTTAAATATTTTTGGATGTTTACTACATTTTCAAATCTATTAATTTCAATTACAACTCAGAATAAAGAGTGTACAGTGCTCACTGTATATTTATTTTTGATTACAAATAATTGCACTGTAAAAAACAAAAAAAACCCTATTTTTCAATTCACCTCATACAAGTACTGTAGTGCAGTCTCTTTACCATGAAAGCTGAGCTTACAAATGTAGAATTATATATATATATAAAAAAAAACTGCGTTCAAAAATAAAACAATGTAAAAGTTTAGAGCTTACAAGTCCACTCAGTCCTACTTCTTGGTCAGCCAATCGCTCAGACAAACAAGGTTGGTTACAATTTGCAGAAAATAATGCTGCCTGCTTCTTGTTTACAATGACACCCGAAAGTGAGAACAGGTGTTCCCATGGCACTGTTGTCGCTGGCGTTGAAAGATATTTTTGTGCCAGATACGCTAAAGATTCATATGTCCCTTCATGTTGCAATCACCATTCCAGAGGACATGCTTCCATGCTGATGATGGGCTCTGCTTTTGATAACAATCCAAAGCAGCGTGGACTGATACATGTTCATTTTCATCATCTGAGTCAGATGCCACCAGGAGGTTGATTTTCTTTTTTGGTGGTTTGGGTTCTGTAGTTTCTGTATCAGAGTGTTGCTCTTTTAAGGCTTCTAAAAGCATGCTCCATACCTTGTCCCTCTCAGATTTTGGAAGGCACTTCAGAATGTTAAACCTTGGGTTGAGTGCTGTAGCTATTTTTAGAAATCTCACATCGGTACCTTCTTTGCGTTTTGTCAAATCTGCAGTGAAATCTTAAAACGAACATGTGCTGGGTCATCATCCGAGACTGCTATAACATGAAATATGTGCAGAATGTGGGTAAAACAGAGTAGGAAACATACAATTCTCCTCCCAAGGAGTCCAGTCACAAATGTAATTGATGCATTATTTTTTTAATGAGCATCATCAGCATGGAAGCATGTCCTCTGGAATGGTGGCTGAAGCATGAAGGGGAATATGAATGTTTAGCATATTTAGCATGTAAATACCTTGCAACGCTGGCTACAAAAGTTCCATGCCTTCTCACTTTCAGGTGACATTGTAAATAAGAAGCAGGCAGCAGTATCTCCCCTCAATGCAAACAAATTTGTTTGTCTGAGCGATTGGCAGAATAAGAAGTAGGTTAGGTAACCAAAAAAAAATCTGCATTTGTAAGTTACACTTCGAGGTCTAGTGGGTATGAGTGGGGGCGCTGGGGGTGGGAGTCAGCACTCCTGGGTTCTATTCCTGGATCTGTGAGGGAGGGTTGTCTACTGTTTAGATCAGGAGATGGAGAGTCAGGACTCCTCCTGGCTTTGCAGCTGACTCCCTGTGTGACTGAGGGCAATTCCCCGTACCCCCCCCCCCCCCGTGCCTCAGTCATACGGGGATAATGACACCGACCCAGCTCCTGGGGGTTGGGGCTGGATTCATTCCAGTCTATACAGCACCTCTGAGGGAGGTGCTAGGAAAGGGCAGGACATAAGTAACCAACAGACACTAATGGGATGCACCATGTGATTCTCTTTCTGTCCCTAGCGCATGTGACTGTGGACCCCAACACAGCCAATGCCTACCTGCTCTTGTCCCGGGATCAGCGGAGCGTGAGGGTGGGCAACAAGAGGCGGGACGTCCCCAGTAACCCCAAGCGGTTTGACACGTGCACCTGCATCCTGGGCCGGCAGCGGTTCACAGCCGGGATGCACTACTGGGAGGTGGAAGTGGGGGACAAACCATGTTGGACACTGGGGGTCTGTGAGGAGTGTGTGAGCAGGCAGGGAATATTCACGCCCTCACCAGCGACTGGTTTCGGGACGGTGTGGCTGCACAATGGGGATGAGTATGCAGCGCTCACTTCCCCCCTGCCCGAGCTTATGCTGAGAGCGAAGCCTCGGCAGATTGGCATCCTCCTGGACTTTGAGGCCGGAGAGGTGTCCTTCTACAATGTGACTGGCAGCTGTCACATCTACACCTTCAGTGGCATCTTCTTGGAGCCCCTGCGGCCATACTTCTACCCGAGGGTGCGGGCAGGCAGCCTGAATGATGCCCCTCTGACCCTCCCACAGGGAACACAGCAGCCATGAGCCAGTCACAGCCGCCTTGGCACCTTGGGCTTTCAGGACTTACCAATGAAAGGCTTTCTTAACAACACATAATTCACCAGCGGAACTTACTGCCACAGGATATTGAGGGGGCCAAATGTCTAGTGGGATTCAAAAAAGGATGAGACATATATATGGATGATCCAAATATCACCAGCTAGAGAGGGCGGGAGACACCAGGACTATAAAACCATCTCCACAGGGCAGGAGCCAGCCACTGACTACAGGGGGGCACATTCCCCAAAGAGAAGGTTATTCCATAATTACACACTGCAGGGTCTCTGGTACCTTCCTCGAAGCCTCTGACTATGGAGACAGGATACCTGGCTTTTGGGCGCTGCAGTGAGCTAGCACAGCAAATCCTGTGCTCTCTGGGTGCTGTTAGAGCAAGAAATTGGTCACTGAAGCTGATAATCAGGCACAGAGCAGGAGCACTGACCCACGATAAATGCCCCCACACTGCTAGACCTTCCTGCACAGCCCCAGTAGGGGAGTCTCCATCCAGCATTGCCATTCCCCAGCACTGGAATGCAGAGTCAGCAGCATCTGCAGGGAGGCCCAGGGAGCAGGAGGGGATGGGTGAGAGGACCTGAGGGCCTTGCTCAGTTTGCAAAGAATCCAGCTGCATCATCTTTCGTAGGTGGTGTGGCTGGTGGAGACCTTGGGTCTCCGGCATGTCATGCTCCTGGCCTCGCCGCTTGGTTCAAGGTAGAGCATTGCTGCCTGTGTCCTGTAACCTCCAGCAGCCAAGCTTGTTGGGGCAGCCATGGAAACATTGCCTTTGGCTACCCTTGTTTTAAAGGGCTTGGGGAGCATGGACACGAGGATGGAGTCGCGTGTCTGTAAAGGGCGGGGCCTGCCAACACGAGCGAGCCAGCTCCAATCGGCAATTCGCCTCTGACCTATTCCCCCTTCTAGTGAAATACCGAAGCCTTCCTTCCGCTGGATGCTTCTTAGCCCAGTCCAGCCCATGGGCCAGAGCTGTCCACAGCCCTGTGCGTGTGCTGTCCCTGGTCTCACTGACGGTGTGCGTCAGCACGCAAACCCAGTGCAGACTGCAAAGCCTGTTGGCCCATAAACCTCAGCTCTCTAGGTCATTTTCTCCCACCAATAAACCATGCATTCCAATAGCCTTGTATAAGCTGGCAAAGCATCCCTTGTGATCTGAGAGCTGCGCACCCCCACCTTCTGGGGGAAGGGGGAGAGCTAGGAGATCCAGTCCAGCTGGAGCCGTGGTGCTCTCAGGACTCAGCACTCTCATGGGCCCTTCGTGTTGCATGTGTGATTCAGGGACTACTATGACTGTCTGAGGGAGCTGCCCATTCCCTAGCCCTGTGTGCACCTCTCTGTGATGGGACTTCACCCCAAGAAGCCAATGTGCTGCATGCAGCTAAATAGTCCAGCCCCCCTCCAGCCCCGGTAATGAAGGCAGAGTGAGAGGAATTTCACACACAGAGAACCCCCTAGACTGTTCCGAAGCTAGGCAGAGAGGGTGGGACAAGGGGGTCTCTGAGGCCCTCAGGCTGGGCCTAGCTCACTGCCATGCCCCTCTCAAGGAGTGGTTTTGTCTTCTTGACATATATTCACCCTAACCCAAATCATGACAGGTTTCAGAGTAGCAGCCGTGTTAGTCTGTATTCGCAAAAAGAAAAGGCGTACTTATGGCACCGTAGAGACTAACCAATTTATTTGAGCATAAGCATCCGATGAAGTGAGCTTTAGCTTATGCTCAAATAAATTGGTTAGTCTCTAAGGTGCCACAAGTCCTCCTTTT
This sequence comes from Caretta caretta, assembly GCF_965140235.1. Classification (NCBI taxonomy): domain Eukaryota; kingdom Metazoa; phylum Chordata; order Testudines; family Cheloniidae; genus Caretta; species Caretta caretta. The sequence continues at coordinate 7,896,507 of NC_134225.1, forward strand.
CTTTTTCCTAACCCAAATGTATCCCATTGGCTACAGGGAGTTCCAAGCTAGGACAAGTTCACCTTGATGTCTTTCTCCAGCGGGCGGATGGTTGCAGAATCTCTCCTGGGTTGCAGAATTGCTCCTAGCCAGGGCTGGCTTTGATGCAGCAGCCTGGGGATGGTGCCCCATCCTAGCTGGGCAGGGCTCACGCCCTCCTTGCCTGGCCAATCCCATCGGGCTCCCCTTGAATATGTCCAGGACGCGATGGCTGCAGCCCTGCAGCCGCTGTACAGCCATGGGCACAGTAGGCCTGTGTGTGGGTGTTCGTCTGGCTCCAGGGCTAGGGAGGGAGGAGGAGACCCAGGAAAGAGCAGCAGCAAGCCGTTCGCTGAGTAGACAGGACTGGGCTGGCAGCTCCAGGTGCATTCCCAGCTCCGCGGAGAGGGACGTCAAGGCTGGCTGGACTGATCCCTAGATCTAGATCCCTAGAGGGCAGGTGCGTGCAGGGGTCTGGACACAGAGAATGGCCGACACCCTGTTTCCTGGCAACTGAGGGCCTGGGCCCTTCCCCCCTGCAAGGTGAGACCTAAGGGTTGGAGAACAAGGGAATCAGGTGCCCTCCTGGCCGGGGAAAGGGACAAAGCCCAGAGGAGGAGGGGCTGGAGGGAGTTTCAGTTTGGGGCTGGCTGGGACATGGAGTGAAGGGCAGACGTGGTTGTCTGGCTCACTGACCCCCAAAATGGACCCAGCTGAAGGGTCCGGTTCTCGACACCTACAAGCTCTGTATTAGACCATGTTCCTGTCGTCTAATAAACCTTCTGTTTTACTGCGGGAAGCAGCGCGGGGTGAGGGATGTGCTGGCCACGGCTTCCTGCAGCCCCCGTAGGCCTGCAGTGGGGAACTGCGGCCAGTGGGATCTGCGATCGGCCAAAGCTGTGGACGCGACAGGTAAACAAACTGGCCTGGCCCGCCAGGGAGCTTACCCTGGGGGGCTGCATGCCAAACGTTGCCGACCCCGGTGCTACAGCAATCTCCCGCACAGCAATGGCTGTTACAAGACAGCATAATTTAGAACAACCCAGAGTCTAAAGCTCAGGTGTATTTGAGGATCTGGGCCAGTACTTGGCTGTTTCTATAGTAATGACCCCTGAGCAAGCAGTGTAATGTACATGCTTATCACTGAGCTTGTCCAGAGGCTGCACGTCCATCAGAATGACTAGATGTCCTGATGTGTAATAAAAACACTTGGAGTCATAAAAAATCAACCCAGCCTACTTTACAGGGCCTGAGCCTTCTCTCCCTGACAGCATCTGAGCAGTAGGAGAATGGCTAATACGAGCCACCGTTTTGGTTGTTGTATTCTATTTATAAAAGCATAATACTGGCCAGTATTATAGTTGCTGTATTCTGTTATAAAACAAGAACAAAACATAGAAAAATAAAAAATACAATTTAATGTTTTGAATTAATTTGGGGAAAAGAATTTACAGCACAATACAAGAATTTAAAACATGTAAAACATTCCTTTCTTTCTCTCCAGTATTTTCGTGTCTTTTGTTCCAATTTTGGGTAGCGGGAGCGAGTAGTATAAGAGCCCTACCATCAATCAAACATTAACCCCACCCCTTGACCCCGTAAGCCCTGCACACAGGTCACTGGAAGTCCCACCTCTTGGGAGTATTACTTCCAGGGTCAAGGTGGACACATGTCCGGAAGCAAGGTGTGTCATGTGACCCCTGTAAGAACTCCTCCCACTGTCCTCTGCTGATCAGGATGGATTCTGCCCCCACAGGAACGCTTCGAGAGAAGATTTGACCAATCAGGGGGAGTTCCGGGGTTTGTGTGACCCCTCTAAGAACTCCTCCCACTGCCCTCTACCAATCAGCAGGGGTTTCAGCCGCTGGGGACCACCCCGAGAGGAGATTTGCCCAATTGGGGGGAATTCTGGGGCAGGGTGACCCGTCAGGAGGTGGCTCGTGTGACCCCTCTAAGAACTCCTCCCACCACCCTCTACCAATCGCGATGGGTTTTGGCCACAGAGGACAGCCCCAAAAGGAGATTCGACCAAAATAGGGTGGGTTCTGGGACGGGCTCAACCACCCAGAAGAGGGTCATGTGACCCCTCTAAGGACTCCTTCCAATGTCCTCTGCCAATCAGAGTGCAGAACCATCACCTCATAAGTCCCAGCACTGGGAAGAGGAGGCCATCTCTTACCAAGAAGACGTGTTTTAGAAATTGTGGAAAGGCTGAGAGGAAACGTGGACTCCTTTACCACCCCTGTGAGAACTTCAGACTTTGTTTTAGCCCCGAGGACCTTTGGAGTTGTGTGGAGAAAGCGCTACAGCAGCGACAGTTCTGAAGAGGCTGAGAGAGAAGCCAAGGGGATTCCTTTGGCCCAGCCATTGATGGATATGCCAGTATCCGAACCTGAAGCCCAACTGCTCATGAGACACCCCCATGAGCATGGTGGCCTCTCGTCATCCGCCACCCTGGAGGAGGAAGGCGATCATGGCTTGGGGGAGGCACTGGCAGACAAGGTGAATGGAAAAGACATAGCTCAGGTACATGAATGATTAAGAAGCGACGGTCGATGATTGGGTGTAATGAGGTTAGGAACCAGGGGTTGTGTAAATCTAAAAACAAGGAGTGGGAACTTACGCTTGTTTCTTCTCTGAAAATCTCTCGACAGCTTGACGATGCCTTTCCAGAGGACCCGGAGGCCCTGGACGGCGTAGCATCAAGCAGCGAAGGTGAACCAGGCCCGACTTGTTTTTGCTCAGCGCCGCTAGAAATTGTTGAAGATGACTCCGAGGAGGACGGCTACGAGGAGTTTAGGAGGAGGCTTGGCATGGAACTCGCTGAGCCAGTGCCACATCACGAGCGTAAAAATGTTATGCGGACTATTATCCGCGTTGCTGTTTATGCTGTTCTTCATCACTGTCTTAGGGAAAAGCTTTTTGAAAATGGTGAGGGCTGTGTCATAGATGCCCCAGCCCAATGGCACCATGACTGTGTGACTTGGACTTCAATGGATAGAAACTGCAAGCTCTGGGACCTGTGTGCTGAGCTGTGTTTGGAAAGCTTATTGAACACTATTATTGCCATAGGTTATGTTATGCAACGTCTGTGCCTAACCCAAGAACATTTAGCGCAAGGGGTGACCTTGAGAAATGCTGTGCAATTCAGTGGAGACCCTGACCGTGTTTTAAAGAAAATGTCCAAACTGGAAGATGCCTGCTTACAGCGTTACATTGACCGTCTGGTCCACACAAAAAGTGACAGAATCCTGCTTAAGAAAAAGTCTATTTGTAAGAAATCTAAAAGGATTAATTGAGAGAATGATGAAGGGACAAACATGCAATATAAAACTTGGTCGCTGTACATTTTAAAAAATCGAATTAAAAGGGCTTTGTGATTATCTGTGTTATGTTAGAAGGTCTCTGGCCCTTAAGTGAGCTAAAAGTTTGAATGGAGCATCTGGGTTTGTTTTCAAGAAGCTGTATGACTTTTAAATGAAAAAAAATGGTTTGTGAGAACCTAGGTCTTGTGTCTTTGTGTAAAGGAGACCCATTTACAGCAAAAAGCTGTGAAGTGGGAGGGGAACAAATCCTAAAAATGTGTTTACAGTGTAACCCTTCTGCCCATCAGAGTTGGCCACAACAGGGGCTGGATTCAGTATCTAGGAGTTCCCTCCCAGTAACACAATGCAAAACCGGGTCAAGCCCCCACCAGCGGGGCACTGAAGCTCCCCTATGACAAGTTGAAATCACTGAATACTGTGTTAAGTAGTAGTGGGGCCTCAGAGCTGGGGCACCATGAACCCAAAGTGACGTCAGCTCTGCAGTCTGTAACCAAACTCCTAATAGAATCAAAATTACCTCTGACATTACACCATGGAGAGAAAGTGCAATTGGTGTTTGGGGCCCTCAGAAGGGGGCTCACATCACTAGGCACAAACCTCCAAACTCTCTCAATTCACTGGGTTTTGGAATCCTTGTCCCTTGCCTAGCGAGTGCTACTTAGTTGATGGCGAGTCCCTCCGTCATAAAAGGCCAAGGACAGTTCCACTGTCCTTGATTCACATAATCAGGATAACAGCACTTTATTCTTCCTGCCCCAATAACAGAGAAACTGGGGATCCCACAGCCGCCAAAGTGACCATTTGGGCTCCTGTGGGCTCATGCTAGGTGGGGTGAGTGTCCTGTGCAAACGAGATCAGCTCCTGAAGTCCTTTTCCACAACTCACCACCAGATGTCAGGGTAGAGTTCATCCTGCCTCTGCTTACAACACGAAAACAAAACAGGGATGGTTCAGACATGTGTTTGAGTACAATAGAGTTGACTCATCCTGTTGAACTGAATGGTTTTAATACTGTAAGAAGGCCCTACAGAAAAATGTATTTTAACTAAAAGGAAAAAAAATGTGGCCAAAAGCAGCTCGGTTGTGCAGACAGCTTAATTTGTTGGATCATACTAAAGAAGTTCTGTATTAAAATCACAAATGAGTTTGATTCCCCATAGTTTAAATTCCAGGGTATTGCTAATTAAGAGGTCTCTTGGGTTTTGGTACTGTTTCTCTCCCTCTCCGTGTGAAAGTTGCAAGCTGCTAATTGTGTTAGTACATCCTAGACAGAGTCTGTTCTCAAAGCAACACTTTGTAACAACAGAAACAGCACACAGAGACTCCCCGCCCTTTTGTTGTATTTATCTGGCTTTGTTAACAATTGTGCTTTAAAATAGAGATAGAGGATGTATGTGGATGGATGCTTGGTGTGGATAATAACTGAATGATCAGGAAGGTGCCAGCCTAAGAATCCAGTGTCCGTCGGCCAAAGAAGGTGTCAACCAGAGGACCCCCGGAGGGCAGACTGGAATCCACCCAACAGCCTCAAGGATGGGAGAACCGAAGAACAAGACGGAGCCCTCAGGAATGTGCCATCTGCTGATTGATTCAGCAACAGCATGATGAAGCAATTCCCATAGGCTGGCATAGGAATAGATTCCTATAAAAATGGACTCTAGAAACGGAAAACTTTGGGGTCTGATTCTGCAAACCAACTTCCAGGCGCGTCAGATGTGCATCTGACAAGGCCCTGCTCCCTCATCGTGTCCAGGCCACCTGGCCAGTGGCTTGGCATGAGCATCTCTAAGGCTGGTAACTATGATAACAACCTTGCAGAACCTCTCTGTGTGTGTGTGTGTGTGTGTGTGTATGAATGAATGTGTGAATAAATATGAAATTGAATGGAATGTTATAGCTATAACTAACTGCTTACTATGATTCTTTCTGTATGCACAATAAATGTGGCATTTTGCCTTTTCCCTTTTAATAAGATCCTGCTGGTTTTTATTTTATTGATATAACAAATTCCCCCACCCCAGATCACAAAAGGGAATGTTAGGGAGGGGTGCCTAACGTCCTTAAGTAGCTATTATTTGAGAGTTGTAGCGATCAAATCAACCTGCTAGCTCCTATTTTGAAGTCTGTTTGAAACAAAGGCTTAGGATGGTGTAAAAACCTCATGTATTTTGGAGACTCTTTCAACAGAAACTCTCTTGAATGGCTGCTGGACTGCAAAAGGAGCCATGCTCCCTGTTTTTAACTCTGAAAATATATATTCTATTATATCACTCGTTGGCCATGCTGTCTTAGTAAATAATGGTGCCTATGTTTCTTGCAGTGTGATCTGTTTAGCATGGAACCAATCACTTTAAACTGCATTTCATCACCGGGCCAAGGTAAAAACCAGTTTAACTGTAGTTTTGCTTAATAACTTCAGGTATTACACAGGTTGGATAGGGATTTGGGGGTAATACTAACTAACATTTTTGCTTGTTCTTTAATCCAAAGGCCCAAACACATATGGGGGTGGGGGGGGGGGCGTAACTTTCTGCAATTGGCTTTTAAATGCATGTGGGTTTATTGAAAAGTATTTTGTTGCAAACTGTGTTTTAAACTCTCTCTCTCTCTCTCTCTCTCTCTGTGTGTGTAAAAAAACATAGGTGGTTTTTTTTTTAAGTATATGGCTGCAAACTGATGGAAATGGTGTGTTTCAAATTAACAGGGTGCTTTTTTAATGTGCAGAATGTGTTTTAAACTGGATTTTAAAAGTTGATTTTAAAAGCTGTTTGGTTTTTATTTTGCAAAATGAGGTGCATTTAAAAAAATGTTTGCGGGTTTGTTGTTTTTTGTTTTAAAGTGGTAGAAATAAACTCAAAACTCCTGTTTGTTGTACAGCCTGAAATGGATTATTTTATTTTAAAGCTCTGACTTTTTAAATAGAAAAACACCCTAATGAATATTTTATTTTTAAGTTTACAAGACAGTTTCATGTGATTTATAATAATCATAATCATAATCATAATAATATTGTCTGCTCCACAGTACGGTCAAAACATGAGAGACCCTTAGACCAGAGGGTAAACAAGCTTAAAAGAAAAAGAAAAGAGACAGCTGAAATGCGGCGAAAGGGGCTTTTTTTAAACGGGGGGGGGCAGTTTACCCCAAGACTTATTTCATCCTGTTGCACGATGAGCATTACTATGGGGTTGTGAAAAAGTTGTTCGGAGCAAAAAAATATGGTGAGTTTTGCCCCACGGTGCACAGTCACGGCCACTCTCGCAGGTACAGCTGCTGCCTCTGCTTGAGCGTAACCTGCTCAGACAGCGTGGACGTGCAGCTGAGGTGTCCTCGCTGTAGACTGTATTGTCAGTCCAGAGAGCGTTTAGACAGACACATCGACTGGGCATCGACAGAACAAGCTGAATGCCTGTCTAAAACGTTGTGCGATAAGGGTCAGTCTTACGTGGACAAGCGGCACAGACGTAAAGGGAGGCGCTGTAAGCAGGGTCAGGGTTTGATCGCTGGTGATGTAGACGGTCACCTCGGTTTTATGGACAGCCTTAGAAAGCCCGAATCCTCAGAAAAGTGTATTTGTTATGATTCCGAATACACACAGGAGACTGGCTTGCACACTCCCAATTACATTTTTGCTATGTCCCTCAAGACGGAAAAGTCCTGGGAATTTAAGGGTGATGAGTGTCTTTCTATGTTTGTTCAGACCTTTATTGGCAAAGAGTTCTGGGTCTACACGTTCCAGGCGCACAATTCCAAAGGTTACGATGCATACTTCATCATTAGACAGTTACTGAAGGAAAAGATGTGCCTAGAACTGATCACTCAGGGTAGTAAACTAATGTGTGTGGAAGTTAAGGCCCTGGGCATTCGTTTTATAGACTCTTTAAACTTCTTGCCCATGAAGCTTGGTTAGCTCCCGCAGGTGATGGGGTTTGAAGGGTGCAAAGGGTATTTTCCACATTTTTTGAACACTTTAGAAAATCAAAATGACGTGGGGCCTATGCCCGGTGTGGAGCACTATGGTGTAGAAAGCATGATGCCCAGGGAAAAAGCAGAGTTTCTCGACTGGTTGCAGGCCCACAGGTAGGAGACGTTTGACTTGCAGAAAGAGCTTGCGTATTACTGTCAGCAGGATGTCAAAATTTTGAGACAGCTTTGTATCCTATACAGAAAAGAGATTATGAAAATGATGGAGAAGGGAGATCTAGTAGAGAGAGAACCTGGTAAATTCACTGAGATAAAACTGTGTATAGATCCATTCTGGTACATAACACTGGCATCTGCCTGCATGGCTATGTACAGGTTTATGTTTTTGGAGCCTAACACGGTAGCTCTTCTCCCTCCAGACAATGATCACAGGCAGAAAAAGATATTCGACCCCATCTATTCAGTGGCTGTTGTATACCTCTCACCAAGAAACTATACAAATAGGGCATGCTTTACAGGGTGGGGAACTACAGGTAGGCTCCTACTCTTTAGAGGGTTATGCCAGTGTTGACAGGGTACACACAGCCTTAGAGTTTAATGGGTGTTCTTTTCCACGGTTGTGCCACCTGTCATTGTGAAAAAGCACAAAACCCTATGATGGGGACAACTTTTGGGTTTCTTTATTACAAGACGCAGCTCAAGACCGACTATCTGAAATAACTTGGTTTTGTAGTGAGGACTCTTTGGGAGCAAGAGTGCGAAGTGATGAAAGAAATAGACAGGGAGCTTGCAGGTATTTAAAATGAGCCCAGTTGCCCTAGCCTCTCGTGCCTAGGGATGCTCTTTTTGGGGGGAGGACAAACGCTATCTGTCTGTATTACAAACTTAACTCCAGGGAAGAAATCCACTATTATGATTTTACCAGCTTCTACCCTTTTGTAAAGAAAACCAAAGAATACCCTATCGGACACCCCGATATAGTTTATGACAAATTTGGACCCCTTGCAAATTATTTTGGAATTGCAAAACTTAAAGTGTACCCCAAACAAGGCTTCTTTTTCCCATTCTTACCTGTCAGAGTGGGTGGCAAGCTTATGTTCCCGCTATGCCGAACCTGTGCGGAAACCGAGCAGCGGGAGATGTGCATCCATACTGACAAGGAGAGGGCCATCCTGGGGACTTGGTGCATGGTGGAATTGAACGCGGCCATAACGAAGGGGTACGCGGTGGCAAAAATATATGAAATCTGGCTTTTTAATGAAAAATCTGATGAACTCTTTTCAGAGTACATCAAATGACACCTCCGCCAGAAACAAGAGGCTTCAGGGTATCCCAGCTGGTGCACAGACGAAGAAAAACAAAATAAGTACATGAACGATTTCTACCAGAAAGAAGGCGTGCGTTTGTGCCAACGCGAGATCAGGTTTAACCCCGCTAAACGCCAAATCGCTAAACTCTTTCTAAATTCCCTCACGATCGAGATCCCGCCAGATCAACACATCAGCGAGTTTGTGTCGGCAGGCCCGAAAAATCTCCTTCCTTAGAGGTTTTGAAGGTCAGGCTTGACAAAGCCCTGGCTGGGATGATTTAACTGGGAATTGGTCCTGCTTCGAGCAGGGGGTTGGACTAGATGACCTTCAGGGGTCCCTTCCAACCCTGATATTTTATGATTCTATGATTCTATGAAAACATACGGGTATAAGCTGTCGGGAGGAAAGGCCTGTATGAAAGTCAAAGGTATTACCCTGAACTTGGCAAACTGTCAAAAGATCAACTTTGACAGTTTGAAAGATCTAGTCCTGGACTATTGCACGGGCCTGCGAGAAAACACCTCAAAAAAGAGAGAGGTGCAGCAGCCCTCTATCGTAAGGAGCAAAAATCAGTGGTAAATAGAGACCAAAACCCTTAAGAAAACACAGAAAGTCATTTACAACTAGAGGGTCCTAGGAGAAGGCTTTAAAACCCTGCCCTACGTATTTTAGAATGGATACGAGGTGGAAACACCCCTTTTCTGCAATTCTCGCAGGGCCTAGCAACTGTGGGAAAAGTTACTTTATAAAAAAATGTGTTGGATAATGCCAAACAAAACATTGTCTGTTATGCCTGAGAATATTGGATAACATGGCTATAAAAAGCATTGCAAGATACACATGTCTGGGCTTGTTGAAACACATTTTGAGCAAGGCTAGGCATGCCCAAGAATTTAAATGTATTTTTTACAAAATTCATCTCCATCCGGTCGTTTTGCACTAAGTCGTTAGGTTACAATTTTAAAATCCAATCAAAAGATAAACCCTTGCTCTGATGATGTAAGAAAAACACTCAGTGATAGCCGCAGGCGACAGAGCGGGGGTCTTGTAATTGTCTGTTGTGAAACACAATGCCTGTGGCATTTTTGTTTAAACATTTCATAATGCTTTTAGGAAAAAGCATGCTCTTCGGGGGGTGCCCGTATGTGTCTAAAAACTCTCCACGGTTACGCTCCGCCAGACACAAGGCAAGCCAGTGTTCACCAGGTTGGTTGTGTGGATGTGCGATACAAACCTAGGGGTCTCTGAGACAGCTTGTCGCCAGGGAGCCAAATCACAAGGGAACACATCTAAGAAATTCTTTTTTGTGTAAGGCACCTTGATAAGACACACGAGAGCTGCACGGTGTCCATGTTCACATATGGTCAAGCAGAACGTCTCTCCTCTGATTTCTCTCTATGATGTTGTCAAAAACCCCATGCACGATCAGATTGATGGTGATGGTTAAAGCCTTCCCAAAACGTATTTCTGCTCTCAGGTTCCCGGTTTTAATCAGGGAATAGTCATCGGTGCATTCCTGGTCGGGAGACAGGTCAAAGGCAAACAAGGTGTAACCCTGTGGAAACTCCTCACGGTCGATTAACAGAGAACAATCTGTCATGTGTTTACCAGTGTCTCTACCAGATTCATGTATTCTCTCACGCAGCATCCTGCCTCGAAGTCTGGTTGCAGAGGCTTGGTTGGTATCTGTTCACCATCCACATACAAGGCCACAAAATTCATATCATAATGTTTAAAATGAAAGGGATTTTTAGTGTAACTTCCACTCAAGGCATAAGACAAACCCTAGGACAAGCATTTTGGGTAACTGTCCCAAAAAACAGGTTCTCCTGGTTATTGACCCTGCTGCCCACGGGGATGCTAAACACTTTCATTCCCACACGGTCCACGGGATATTTAGCATTTGTGGTAAGCAGGGACTCCGCGTGCCCCAGACGAACGCTCAGGGCCACCCGTACTTTCTTCACAAAAAGCGATGCTGATACAATGCGCAATTTAAAGCCTTCGGCTGCACTGCCCATTAAACAGAAAGCGTCTTATCTGCGCGTCAGTTTAAATTTTCACATCCACTCCGTTCAACAAATGAGACGTATCTGTTCTGATCTGTCTTTATTTCAATGGTAATGGTATCCATGTGGTGTTTTCTGACAGGAACGTGATGAGGTTTATCGTAGGTGATGGTGACAAACTCATTGTTCCTTCCTCAGACAGGGACACAGTGTAACAGGGGAACAGAAATGTCCCTCACAAACTGGTGTTCTACAATATCTGTGTGCAGATACAGGGAATTAACTCCCCCTGTGATGTCTGTCCAGAAGGGGAATTTTTGGACGCTGCGCTTGGGGCCCAAACCTAGAATGTTAGCTAGCTCCCTGCTGGTAGAAAACATCAAAGTAAAATCAGCGGATTTAAGGCTAACTTTTCTACCCACAGGGTCATCGTTCATGACCACCTCAGGTGGTGGGGGATGACGAGCCACGGTATTGTTCATATGATCCAATCATTTGGGTATGGACAAGTAATAACCTCGTCGTAGGATAAAACTCTATGCCATATCTTCAAAGGTGATTTCAAAAGGGGTGTCCTCGTTGATAGCGTTCCAGCTGTGCGGGTGTTGTATTTCCACTAACCCCACCTCCCAGGCACCCGGGAGATCCAAGGGCTTAATTAGCTGTATTGTAAAGTTCGAGCTGGTGTTTTGAGGAAAAACTGCAGAGCTGGCATTGCTGGGCAAAGTCATGTAAAACCCGCCGTCGCTCATTTTTCGCTCCCTCAGTCTTTGCAGGAGGAATCTTTTTGTTTGTTTGTGTCTAAACGTCAGAATTGAGAAGCTTCCACGCAGCTGATAAACTTATCCCCCGCCCCCCGCAAACCATTTCACCAGTAGCTGCTTTTTTCTCCCTTTTCCTTTCTCCGCTAGAACTTTTTCGATCCTGCAAATCTTGTCTTGTTTGGGGTTTACTTTCTGTAAATCTTCAGGGTAAAAAGATCCAGTAACTGTCTCACCCTCGTAATCTTTTAATCGGTATACAGGTCTCGGGCTCCTGGTTAAGGCTTCATCCACTATAAATATCTCATTGGTAAACGTCTGTTCACAACCTTTTTCAAAAGCTCCTTTGGTTTTAGATAGTCTCACGTGGTCGCCTTTTCTAAAAGGGGCAACAACCGGTTTTATTTTAAAACCGTCTCTATCAACCGGTTTCCATATCTTCAGAGAATTGGAAGGGTTAACATCAGCAGGTCTGGTACGTAGAGTTCTGTAAAAGCTCTGGTTGTAACTCTTCATAAAGTCAGGTAACAGGTCAATGTGGCGAAAGGCGTTATGGGCTGTAAAATATCGCCACATCCTCCACATCTTTTTCAAGTTCTGTTAAAATGGCTCCACAACCCCTGCTTTGACTTCATTATCAATAACAAAAAGCGTTAACACTGTGCCGTTTCAACAATCTGCTAAAAGGTTTGTTTCAAAATTCTTTCCACCGATTAGTTTGTCATTTTTGAGGCACGTGACCTTGGCTAAAAATAGCTTTCAAGGCCTTGGATTCCTCACCGCTCATCTTGTCTTTTAGGCCTAAGGCCCAGGCATATTTGGATAGAATGTCTATCACTGTTAAGATGTATTTAAAACCGCTGTTGTGTTTGGAGAAGCGGTGCATACGGACCAAATCTGCCTGCCATTGCGCGTCCACATCTGAAACAACGGTCCTGGTTCTTTTAAAACGTATTTGAGCTGGTTTGTGTAAAGCGTAAGCATCCTGGTGTGAAAGCCAAGCTCTGACCTGTCTTCTATTTAAAGTTTTATGATGCTTTTTGGCCACTTGAAAAAGAAGATTGACCCTGTCAAAGCTCCCAAATTTCCTGGGGGTTTAACAGATTTTCTTTAACAGAGCCGTCTGTGGAGACATGGCTGTTCCTGGGACCGTCTTTTACGAACATAAGTATGGAGGGGGACACGTTCATTCTGGCACATTTAAATAAGTTTTATTAATCGCCTGGTTTAACACAATCTTTTACAGCCGCCTGAAACAAAGGAGGCCATGATCCCTACCATGAGGGAGTCTGAGCTGGTTCATTCTTCCATTTTTGTCCTTTTCTGGATTTTCCTCTTGAGATCTGGGTCTCAGACAGGAGCAAAAACAGCTGATGCGCGATGGATTTACTCCCACAGGGCTACCGATGTGTAACTTCTCAAAGGCCTCTAGAAAGGCATCGTCGAGCTGTTGAGAGATTTTCAGACAAAAAACAGTGTAAGCACCCCACTGCCTGTATTTACATTTATGCAATGCCAGGTCGATTCCTAACCCCATTACACCCCCATGATCGACCGTCGCTTCTTAATCATTCATTTACCTGAGCGCCGTCTTTCCCGTTCACCTTGTGACTCCCCCAAGCCACAATCGCCTTCCAACTTTAGGGCATGGACAATGAGAGGCTGTCACACTCATTGGGATGCCTCACAAAGGTTTGGATTTTGGGGTCGGGTTCCGACGTATCCATCAACGGTTGAGTCAAAGGGCCCTCCTCGGAACTGTCACTGCCGTAGCGCTTTCTCCACACAACTCCAAAGGTCCTCAGAGCTAAAACAAAATCTGAAGGTCTCACGGGGGTGGTAAAGGAGTCCATGTTTCCTCTCAGCCTTTCCACAATTTCTAAAACATGTCTTCTTGGTGAGAGATGGCTTCCTCTGCCCAGCGCTGGGACTTATGGGGTGATGGTGCTGCACTCTGATTGGCAGAGGGCATTGGGAGGAGTTCTTAGAGGGGTCACAAGACCCTCTTCTGGACGGTTCACCCAATCCGAGAACCTGCCCCATTTTGGTCAAATCTCTTCTCGGGGCGGTCCTCTGCAGCCGAAACCCATCGCGATTGGTAGAAGGTGGTGGGAGGAGTTCTTAGAGGGGTCACACGAAGCACTTCCGGACGGGTCACCCAACCCTGGAACTCCCCCCAGTTGGTCAAATCTCCTCTCGGGGTGGTCCCCAGTGGCTGAAACCCCTCCTGATTGGTAGAGGGCGGTGGGAGGAATTCTTAGAGGGGTCACACAAACCACTTCCAGACAGATCACCCCACCCCGGAACTCCCCATGATTGGTCAAACCTCCTCTCGGGGTGGTCCCCAGTGGCTCAAACCCCTCCTGATTAGTAGACGGTGGTGGGAGGTATTCTTAGAGGGGTCACACAAACCACTTCCAGACAGATCACCCCACCCCGGAACTCCCCATGATTGGTCAAACCTCCTCTCGGGGTGGTCCCCAGTGGCTCAAACCCCTACTGATTGGTAGACGGTGGTGGGAGGTATTCTTAGAGGGGTCACACGAACCACTTCCAGACAGGTCATCCTGCCCCGGAACTCCCGCTGATTGGTCAAATCTTCTCTTGGGGCGTTCCTATCAGGGCGAAACCCATCCCGATTGGTAGAGGACAATGGGAGGAGTTCTTATAGGGGTCACATGACACACATTGCTTCCGATCATTTGTCTGCCTTGACCCTGGAAGTAATACCTCATGGCTTGGGACTTCCAGTGACCGGTGGGCAAGGCTTACGAGGGCCAAGGGTGGGGTTAACGTTTGATTGACGGTACGGCCGTTATACTACTGGAGCGCCTTCTTCTGTTTCTCTCCCGCTTCATTCCCCAAGCACTCGGCCAGGACAGATGTCATTTAGGACCTCAGTTGCCACCAGCTGGACAGAGGGACTTGGGTCTTTCTTGAGGAACTGGAGAGCTGAAATGACAGAGGACAACATGCTAGTGTACAGACTGTCAAATCACAGCTAAGCGTGATCACAGAATCTTGAACTACCAGAGCTGAATGATCACATTGTAAAATGTGAAACTGGGCTCAGTCCTTCTATTGGGATGGAAAATACATGAGAGATGAATATGCCTCACTTTTCATATTGTCACCTGTGCCTGAAATAGCTGGAGACTTACTATCTCTGAATACCACGCTACAGAAGCTCTCCAATACAAAGAAAGCTTTAGGTTCCTCCATTGGCTCCCTTCCATGCTCCCAACAAGTGGGGAGGCCCTGACTCGACCAGAAAGTCATCCACTCTGCTGTAAATGGAAGAAGGTCCATTGTTTCAATAGCTTCCACTTTTAAGTTTATTTTCCATCTCTATTCAGGAGCCACGGTCTGAGCTCCAATAACCCTGGAATTGAACAGAGACCAGGTCCAAGCTGGTTTGTGCAGGATGCAGGGCACCTACTGGAAGAAAAATTGCTGGTGGGAAATTTGGGGGAGCAGAAAGTGGCTCCAATTTCTCCTCACCTGGGCAGTCCACAGAGAGCCAATAAAGCCCAAAGAGTGGATAGCACTGGCTGCGGAGGGGGCCTTGCCAGGACAACCAGGAGATGCACGGACTCACATCACACCCCCTGCAGCTGCCTCCTTCAGGGGAAATTAAAGCTGACTTTCTACTGGGCAAGACTGAATTTGTCCTTGGATGTGTGGCTGATGCACTTTGCACCAGTGGTATCGGTTACTGCTGCTTGTCAGCTAAATTCCTTTAGAACTCACGGATGAGCAGAACTTCAGCTGTATTTATTACTTACACATCAGCAGATGGTCCAGGTTCAGCCATTTCATACGCTGCCTGTCTGTGTGTTCCAGGATGATGCCTAAATACACAATGGAAAACAAACAACAACAATAAAACCTTCCCTTGTTGAGTGCAAAGTGATATTAGCAGCCCCTAGACAGGTCTTTGGCCTCTCCTACTGTGGACCTAAGGGTGAGCTGTGGGCAAGAGGATGCTAGTGCAGTTTAGAGTCCACACTGAAGAGAATGAGAAAGACTTTTTTTTTTTAAGAATGTTTACACAAAACCCATTTGCTTTAAAGAGTCTGTGTTCCTCTTGCCACTGCTGTCAGTTATTGGAGACATACTACGCTAGTGTCTTGGTCTAGTGGTCTGAGCAAAGGCCTGGGGCCAGGAATAAGTGAGTTCTAAGCAGGGATCCCACAAGGTGACTGACAGGTGGGACTTAGGCCACAATGCCTGCCTGTCTCACCTGGGTATGCTTGGGAGAAGAGGGCACAGGGCCAAAGCGGAGGAACCTTTTGCCTCCTTGACAAGGTGGTGTGGCCAGGAACCTGAAACAGCAGGTGCTGAGGGCAGGTGGGCTGCATGCCTCCCAATGATGAAGTAGTAGTGAAGAGCACTGAGCAACACTGTGGGTGGGTCTGCACTTTGAGCGAGGGGGATCACTCCCAGTTCAATGGGACAGGCCCACTCTAGCTCGGACAGCGCTCGCATGCTAAAATTAGAATGTAGCTAAAGCAGCACGAGCAGTGGGAGGAGCTAGCCACCTTGAGAATCGACTTTGGGGTTTGGATGGGATCATACTTGGGGTGGTTAAACTTCCTCCTGCTCCTGCCATCGCAGCTACTCTCTATTTTTACCACTCAGGGCTAGTGCGGGTATGTTTCATCAAGCTGGGAATTAGCCCCCCAGCTCCAAGTGTAAACATGCCCTATGAGACAGTGTCCCAGCCTCTACTATTAAATGACTGCACCGTGCTTTCCCTGCAACAATCCCAAAGCACTTTATAGCACGTCGATTTCCTCCGACCACCACACTGGAGAGGTAGGGATATTAACATCCCCATTTATGTATGGGAAGCTGAGGCACAGAGAGATTAATGGCAGCTCAGTGCTGCACAGTGGGATTTTTTTCTCTCTCCCTCAATGGGAATACCAAAAGGGACACTGGGCATCATCTCTCACCAGCTAACTTGGCTGCAACTGCCCGGATCTCTTCCCATCTGCTAAAGAAGTACATGATGGTGCTTTTGTACAAGTTCTCCAGCAGCTCGGCATTCTCTTTGGCCTAGAGGAAATCAGGGACACATGAGCTCTCTCTGGCTAGAAGTGCCCTTTGACTGCCAGCACATGCTTTTACGAGCCACAGGTAAATCAGAGAAAGAACAGGTGACTGGGTGGATGTGGTTTGAAAAATGGGGATCTGTGGCAGATTTACATTTCCCATCACCCTCAGTCATATATCCCACTCTGACCGTTATTTCCATTACCCATCACACATCCCCCCCACACCTCTACACCACCACATACCACTCCAGTCAAGAATCTCAGACACTTCAACAGCTCACTCACAAGGTGTCTGCAAATGTCCACCTGGAGCTCTTCAGGCTTCAGCTCGGCTGTGCCATCAAGGTGTTCATTCACGGCAGTTTGGAGCCTCTTCAGTCCCAAAAACGGGACACAGAGGTGAAACGTAGCTCTGCATTCCTGAAAAAAAGGAAGCGTGTCACACCATTTAATTGTTCCCTACTGAGTGCTTTGGTCATTCAAAGGGAACTCATCTGCTTGACTGCTCATCTATTCCAGGATAAAAAGGGATTCATCTGGATGTAATTGGCAGAAAACATGCAGGAATGACTAATAGAGGGGAGAGCTTCCCCTGCAACCTGGAGGTAGCATCAATGTCTTTTTGGAACAGATCTACCTACGAAAGCTGCTTCACCAGGTCTCTCTTCTCTTCTGGGGAGGCAGAGGCCTGGGGTGCAGAGACAGACAGGAAGAGAGAGCTGTCGGGCTCAGACCCATGACCTATCCTGGATTCTGGTGAGGCAGCCATGGACCAACCTGGCGGGAACTGACTCAGCAGGAGGGCAATGAACTGAGGGGGGAATTTGGGCCTCCAGAGCAGGCAGGAATAGCAGAGCTCCCCTGTCATTGGGAGGAAGATTCCTTTGGCTTAGTAAATAAGTCACTCTCGGTCTTACCACTGAAACCCTGGGGTTCGGGTCTTGCAGGTGCAGCAGAAGTGTGAGCCAGCTCTGTCGAACCTGCTCGGCGAAATAGCCCTTCCATTTTCTTTTGGTCAGGCGGGCCAGGATGCCAAATAGGACAAAGGACCATAAACGAAGAGCATCGTCCTCCTACAGCCAAGAAAGTCCCACAAGTTAGTAACTAAGGGACAATCACATCATGTACCTCGCACAGCCATCTCTTCTACGCTAAAGTCGAGGGATTCCAACTACAGCTAGTCGGGAACACTTTCATGAACTAATTTTTGATTCGAATTTGCTGATTCATCAAACTATTTTAGCGACAGTTCCATTTTGATGAAATTCCTCCAGAAGCCAGGCGGGGTCCTTAGAAACCTGCCTCCTGTCTTGCCAGTGCACCCATTCAGCTCCCTGGAAGCCGATCTAGCAGGCTGACTGGGATCGTGGGCTTCCAAACCCCCAGCGTCTGGGACCCTGGCTCTCAAATTTGCAACTCCCTGGCACTTCTAGCTCCCACAGTTTCCTGGGTTCCCAGCACCGGGATAGTCTGAGAGCAGACTGCCCGGACCCAAGGCTTTCAATAGAGCTCGGCTGAGAATAGGAATTCTGTTTCACAAAGAGTTTTGAAGTTTGGGGAGAGGGATTGCCACAAATAGGAACAAAACCAAAATTTGACATCTCAAAATTCTCTGCAAAACAGAATCATTCCAACCCTCTCACGTAGAAATGGTATAGAGCAGGCCCAACGCTCTCTATTGTACCTTGGAACCCCCTTTTCATGGTTATCTAGCTACCTAATCTAGTATTCAGACTTTCTTTGAGGTTCTCAGTGGCAAGAAAGAAGAACAGAAGGGGGAGACTGTGGGAGCAGGGATGTCATCCCCATCCTCCTAATGTTCTCCTCCTCCGTAAAACACCTCTCTTCCCTGGGGCCGAAACATCTCTTCACTCTGACATGAGCAATGCCCAGGGAGTAAATGGAGTCTAATCAAGATCGCTTGAACTGGGGCTGGAGAGTTCTGGTCACATACGTTGTCAAAGTAGGTCCGGATCTCTTGGGTGAGGTCTCTGAAGGAAGAACCTATGTCCTTCTCTTTCAGTTCCTTCAGGACTTTGGCCACTGCTTTCATGCTCTCGCCAATGACTTCAGAACTGAAAGGGTCACTTAAGGCCCTGATCAGGATGACCATAAGAAACTTCTTGTGCTTTTTCACCTGGACAAACATACGACATTAAAGAACACTGATCACTGATCACACTTCTAATACGTTTTCTTTAGCAGTTATGAAGCTGTGGGAATTTCATCTCCCCCTCCCACCCCCGGAGACCTATAGCTATATTTCAGACCAGGTTCGAGCTACAATGAGCCAAACTTGGTGCCATCATACACCTGTGTCATCCTATTATTAGATTCCTAGTTACTTAGATTCCAAGGACAAAAGGAACCCTTGTGATTATCCAGTCTGACCTCCTGCATAACATTGAACTTCCCCGAAATAGTCTCTATTAATAATTGGAACTAGAGTGTATCTTTTAGAAAAACGTTCAATCTTGATTTTAAAATTGCTAGTGACAGAGAATCCACTACAACCCTTGGTAAATTGTTCCAATGGTTAATTAAAATTACCATTAAAAATCAATGCCTTATTACCAGTCTGAATTAGTCTAGCTTCATTTTCATGTTCCCCATGTGAGTAGTTCTAGACTGTCCTCAAGTCACTCCTTAACCTTCTCTTTGTACAGCTAAATAGATTGAGCTCCTTGAGTCTATCACTAGAGGTATCTTTGCCAATCCTTTGAGAATTCTTGGGACTCTTCTCTGAATCCTCTCTAATTTATCAGCATCCTTCTTGAATTGTGGACACCTGATCTGGACACAGCATTCCAGCAGTGCTCACATGAGTGTCATATTCAGAGGGAAAAGAACTTCTTTACTCTTAGTCAAGATTCCTCTCTTTATGCCTCTAAGGATCATTTCAGCCCTTTTGGCCACAACTTCGCATTGGGACACCTTATGTTCAACTGATTCTCTGCCATGACTCAAGTGGTTTTCAGCATCATTGCTTCTTGGGATAGAGTCTCTCATCCTATAAGTATGGCCTGCATTTTTTTTGTTCCTAGATGGAGACATTTACACATGGTCATATTAAAGTGCACAGATTGTTTGCTTATGCCCAGCTTAGCAAAGGATCTAGCTTGCTCTGTATTGACTGCAAAGAGGTTCCTCGGGTATGTGAGAGAGGAGAATTTGGCCTAGTGCATTGTGTGCAGCCTCTGTAAACTCCGAACAACTATTTTCCTTGGTTTCTCTCGTTATGCTGCGTTCTAGTCAGTATTCTTTCTTACCTTCTCAGGCGCCCCATAGACTAAATTTCCCAGGCCTCTTACAGCCATCTGCCGGACAATGCTGTTCCTATCATGTGACTTTTCTTCCAAGATGTGTAAGACTGGCTTAAGGAACTTCTTCTCCCTGAGCATGGGATCACTCATTAGCTGAAAGAAAATCAACCTGTCCATTAGCCCCAAGATGATCATTAAGATTGGGAATAGAATTTGAGCAGACATGTCATACACTAAAAACAACAAGGAGTCCTCCTACAGCCCCAGTCTTGAGGATACAGACAAATATGGCTACCCCTCTGATACTTGGCACATAATCCACTGTAACACAAATGAGAAATTCCACACAAATGAGAAAGGTCTACAAAACATGGAGCTTTCCTTTTGGGCACTAGAATAGGGATCCACTCACCTCTTGAGAGCCTCTTAGTGGCTGGGTATGGTATCACAGTCCTTTTCTCACCCCTGGTGCATCCTGCCAGCCGTCCTCAGTGCGTCTTCTGTGGCTCAGGCCTCTGGCTGAGTCCCAAAGTCCAAAGGAACCCCTTCTGGGGTAGTCAAGAACAGTCCCATTGCCCTCACTAGGGTCTCCAGCCCCAACTCTGGGTCCTTTACATTCTGCCCTTTGTTCAAGGGCCCTTTGTCCCCTCCATGGGGCTTATGCCACTGTTGGTGGTAGGGGAACCTGGGCCTGCCCCTAACTCTGGGTTCCAAACCATGGATCCTATAAACAGGAGCTAGGCACTGCTTGATTTCAGGTCATTGTCGCTTCTTCCTACCGGCCACTTTTAGCTTCACCCTCACCTCAGGGTTAAAGTTCTTCGGGACTCTCTTCCTGAAAACCCAGCTTAAGTAAAGGCTGCCAGAATCAAACTCTGGCTGTCCCCTGAATTTCTGTGGCCAGAGAGCAGCGCCCTTTCTTGCCCCTCCAGTTCCTGCCAGGAACTGACCTGCTAAAGCCCTTCAGCTCCTTTTAGCCAAGCCTGATGGGCTCGGATTGGCTGCTTTCATGAGGCCTCTCTAGACAGACCCAGACTGGGGGCTCTTTTCCTGGGGCAGGATGTAGTAGGACCATGGGGCCTCTTGTAAGGAGCCTTAAAGCCCAGGTACAGCCCATCACAGGCACAGAGAGGTTGTTTTTCTTAGAACCAGATAAGCCCCGAATATAGTTGCTGAGCAGAAGTGGGAAATATGATGCAGATGTTGGAGGAAGACTGTGGAAAGGGAGGATGCTCCAGCAGGTATCCCCATACTAGCCTAGGAATTAGAAGACCCAGGTTCCATTTCCTGCTCAGGAGCTGTTGGTTAGGATCAGCACTAGGACTTGGCAGAAGAGGTCCAGTCATCCAAACTCTGTCCGTATCTCTCTCAGCCAGCACCTGTGGTTGTGTAGCTAGTATAGGCACTGACGGCAATAAAAACCACAGAGAGAGAGAGAAGGACTCAGAAAGGTATCGTGAAGTTCCTGGTGAGGTTTCCATATAAAGGAGGACCTATTCTACTGTCTAAAATGACAATTACTCCTGTGAACTGAACTGTACAACTCCCGAAAGAAAGGCAGACAAGAGTCTAATGGTGAAACTGCTCTTCAGAGCCCTGTGTCTTACCTGGGCAAGGAAAGCTGTGCTGGTGACTCGGTGGTTTTCTGAGGGGGAATTCACCCAGGGGAGGAGGCTCTGTACGATCTCAGGTGTTATGAGTCCAGATCTTAGCAGAAGCCTGGAAGACAAAAGAAACCGCTCATGGGCTAGATTGCACACTTCAAAAACTCAGCTGCTCTGAGCATACAGCTCTGATATCTAGGAGTGGGAGCTGTGTGTTTCCACCCAGGACACCCCCGCACTCCCCGCCCACAAAGCTATAAATGGGAGGTTCCCTCTCAGCCACTCTATTGGCTACTCATTCCCAAGGATAAAATGATGCCTCCTAGATCTCTTACCTCACCAGCTGACACACTCCCTCATGGTGTGTCTTGGGGTTTTCCACAAGAGTCCAAGTCCTCTGCTTCCTGAGCGCTCTCACCAGTCTCTCATTCCCACCCTTGAAAAGCACAGATTCTAATGCTTTGATAGAAAGCCTGGGGAAAGAGAGGCACAGAACTGCAGCAATCAGGAGGAAGGTGCAGCTTGAACAGAGAGTCAGGAAGCCCCGGTTACTTCTCAGGTCTGCTGTTCAATCGGCAGTTCACCCATTGGCAATGTCCTGGACACCAGTGTCCCTGGAAGGACTTGATGCTGGGAGGTAAGTTTCAGTCTCATACATCTCATAGGACTAGTTTTGCTAGGGACAAAATTTTGCAGTCCTTTTTCTCTTTCTGCAAGGAGTATGGGCACTAGCAGAGTACAGTGATATGGAAAAGATACATGATCAGGACCCAGAAACAGGGGGCATAGAGTATGGTGATCACTAATGGACATTTTGGGGTCATATCTCCAGATATGAGGTGACAGAGTGCTGAGGGTTTGCACTTGAGTCAGCACTCTGGTCACTATTCGTACTAATTCGGTTCCTCACAGAAGGCCTAATTGGATAGAGGTGTACCTGATTACGAGGTCAGATTGGGGCTAGTGAGTCAAGGAATCAATCATTCCTTTAACAGGGAAACTGTATAAAAGGACATGGGCAGGAGCCCTTTGAGGGGAACAGACAGAGAAAGAAACTTGGGTGACCAGATGTCCCAATATTTGGGGCTTTATCTTATACAAGTGCCTATCCCCTCCCCCTCCCACCCCCGTCCTGATTTTTCACACTTGCTGTCTGGTCACCCTAAGAGAAACAGAAAGACAAAAAGCCAGGAGAGCCTGACAAAGTGAGGTCTCTGAGTGGAAACACCTTACCCCCCACCTGGCTTTTAGAGAAGAGCTTAGAAAGTTGAGATACAATATAAAGGTGCTATGTATTGGTAGGGGGATTAAATAGACTATACGTTGGTGTTTACAAGCAAAAAAGTCTCAACGCGGTCTGTGTTTGTGGAAGATGTGGGGGTGCAACACCCCTCTCTGTCACAGCTGGGGGCTCATCAGGGATTTCCCTGTTATCTATGCAAATGGAGAGCCTGTTGGAGAAGCCGGTGTAGAGGTTTGGCAGTCCAGGCGATGGAGGGAACACTGAAATGGGTGCTGAAGCAGCAAAGAGAAGTGTAGAACAGGGGTTCTCAACCTTTCTGTTTCTGAGCCTCCCCCCACCCTCAACATGCTAGAAATACTCCATGGCCCAGTTCCAGGCCTCTGCCCTGCCAGGCATCAGAGTTTGGGGCTCCTGGCTCCAGATTTTAACCCAACAGGGTGCAGGGGCTTGGGGCTTTAGTGCAGAGGCTGGGCTCAAGGCTTCAGCTTTCTGCCCTGAGCCCCAGCTAGTCTAAAGCCAACCCTGCTTGGCAGACCCCCTAAAACCGGCCCGGTTGAGAACTGCTGGTGTAGAACAGTGGTCTCCAAACGTTTTGGCTCACGCACCCCCAGGGTGACCTGCCGCAGACGCGCCACCGATGGGAGACCTGCCGCAGGCGGGCCGCCAGAGGGGAGCACCAGCCATGGACGTGCAGAGCTGCCGCCGAAGGAAAAAAACAGCGGAGTGCCGTCCGGCGGTGCTTCTGCTGCCATGCCCCCCCGGGATCATCCCGCGCACCCCAGTTTGGAGACCGCTGGCGTAGAAGACCCGACAGACCTTCCAACAATCCCAGCAGGCAGAAAAACAGCCTTTCCTCGCCCGGTAGGTTTAACAGCAAAAGAGTCGGCAGGAATTTATACGGGAGCAAGCCCAGGTCTGGCAACAACTCCCCCAAAGTTTGGTGAGTCCCGTGACAGGAAATGGAAACCAGGCACAGGAGATCAGACTGTAAAATGGGACCCGCGAACAACCCCCATGTGTTTTTGGTTACTCTTCAAGGAGCAGCAGTGAGACCTCCTAGGGACAGAACAATGTGGGCCCTTCAACTGACACCCTATTTAACCGGGGAAGCACATCTAGAGCTTTTAGTGATGAGCAGGCAAGAGATTAGGACATGATTAAGGCAGCCATGCTGGACGAGGTGGGGCCTGTCCACAGAAAAGTACTGCCAGAAATCTAGAGTTGAAAGATGGATTGAGGGGTTATGCCTCTGTGCATTTGGACAGAAATTAAAAGATTGGGCCACTCATTGGTAAGGCCAGATACTCAGACCGTGGGGGAGATCATGGACTGCATGGTTCTGGAAGTTTCTTCAGAGTCTCCCTGAGCATACCCGAGTATGGGTTCTGTGGCGCCAGCCAGTTCATCTGGACCCCACAGTTAAAGTGAGAGGAATTTGCAGAGGCGGACATTCCCAGAGTGAATCAGTGGTTTAAGGGACTAGATTTGAGAAGGACCAGAGTGCCTACAGCTGGGAAGGGCAGCAAGAAGAAGAGGGAGGAGCCTCAAGGAACTGTAGTGGGAACTTGGCCTACGGTGTGCTTTCAACATGGACCTGAAGGACATCTAAAAAGAGACTGTCCGAAAATGGACTGTGGGTTTGCCCAGTTTTGTGGTTGGGACAAGACTCCCAGGCAGGGAAGAAAAAAGAAAGTACCTACCGTATCGGTCTGGGTAGGGAGGAGCCACCAAAGGGACTAATGGACACAGCTTCATCCTGTTTGCTAATCAGGCAGGAGTTAGTGAAACCCCACTGGATACTTCCCAGAGGTAGGATCAAAACTGAATACCAGGTCCATGGGGACAATAAATTCTGCCCAATGGCAGAGGTGACTCTGAAAATTAAGGGGAAGTTTAGGCAGAAACACGTAGGGGTAGTGGATGGATTGCCCCACTGCCTTCTACTGGGCATGGACTGGAATCCCTTTCTAACAGGGACACCAAGGCAGGGATGCAGGCCCAGGAGGGTGGAAATAAAACCTGAAGGGCCAGGTAAAGAGGAAATATATGTAAAGGGGCTGGAGGAACCTAGACACAAAAGTATAGACAAGAGGGAGGAGAAAGAAAACAAAGGTCAAGCGTAAAGGTGACTTAAGATCATCCAGTGGGGTCAAACAGTCATCAGAGCCCTTACCACCAGGATCTCAGGAGCAGGCATCCCTAGAACACTTTGGAGGGACTCGGAGCAGTCTGTGTCCATGGAAGAGGCCGGGGCACAGCCTACCACCCCGTCACATATAGGTACCTAAAATGGGCCTGCACATGGGCCAACAGCATGAGCAGAATATATACTCGTGTCTGCAGCGCCAGCAATCACATAGCTAGGTACCTATCCATCTGAACAAATTCAAGTTTTGTGGACAAAACTGAGGCACCCATCTTGAAAACCTGACCCACTGTGGCCACTACATAAGATCAGCCTTACTGGCTCAGTCCAATGGTCCATCTAGTCCAGTACACTGTCTTCCAACAGTGGTCAATGCCAGCTTCTTCAGCAGGAATGAACAGAACAGGGCAATCATGAAATGATCCAATCCCTGTTGTCCAGTCTCAGTTTCTGGCGGTCAGAGGCCTAGGGACACCCAGAGCTTGCGGTTGCATCCCTGACCATCTTGCCTAATAGCCATTGATGGACCTGTTCTCCATGAACTTATCTAATTCTTTTTTTTTTTAAACCCAGTTATACTTTTGGCCTTCACAACACTCCTTGGCAATGAGTTCCACAGGTTGACCGTGTGTTGTGTGAAGTAGTACTTCCTTATGTTTATTTGATACCTGCTGCCCATCCGTGAACAGAGCTGAGATCCTGGTTTCCTAGGAAAATTCAGAGACATTATAAAACCATGAAGTCTGTAATTTGAGCACCTTGTTGGCATGGAATAAAGAAACACAACAAGAAGAGAAGCTAATCATGTTGCGAGATTGGTGGGAAATGTACATTAATGTGCTACCAGAGCTGAAGTCAACTGAGGACTCAGGAATCTTAGTGTTAACTGGCGAGGTGCACAGAGTGGGTGCCGAGGGGCCTGGTACATACATTCTAGCTCACTAAAAGATTGCCCCATGAGTCTCAAATAAAAGCCCATGTCACCAATATCATTGTGAAACGCATGTACAGATGCTGTGTCAAGAGTCATGGATATGCATTGAAAATTACATTCTTAGGATCTGTGTCTCGGGACTAGTCACCAGGAAAGGTGACAAAATGGTTTTCTTTCAGGCAAGAAATGTTTATCCATCTGTTTGTTTACATGTATATTAAGCATGTAGGGTTCACATTCAGTTGAGAAGGACTGTGAGAACTTCAAAGAAAGAAAAGTAGCAGGAAGTAGACAGGGGGTGGGGACCCAATTTTGGGGTACACATCAAAGGTTTGCTCTCGTCTATTTGGGGGACATCTTTCAATTAGGAAGTGGATGGACCGCGAATTTGCTTCATGAAAGAGGGGTCGCGATCAGGCTTGGTTGAGAACTTTGGGTGAGAAACATCTTGAGACAGGAGGTTAACCTGTTGGTTAAGTTTAGTTTCTAGGAGCAGGTTATGATTTCATTTGAAATGTAACCATTTTTTCCTTGCATTCTTACTCATGGTCACTGGAATCTCTGTTCTTTGATAATCTCGGTTCTTCTTTTCACTAGAAATATATCTAAGTGCTGTGTGTTTTGCAGTACAGAGTATAAGTATCGAGTACAGAGTCTAAAGAAGAAGAAATAAACTGGTGTGTACTGTTCCATTGGGAACAGCAGGCCTGATAATTCTGTGGGAGTTCAGTGGATAAAGGGCTGGACACTATACGGAATGGTCAGAAGACTTGGGGGTGGGTGTGTGCCTGTCATTAACCTGTACAAAGAGACTGAGGTCTGAGGAGGCCTGGGTGGCAGGGTTTGTTTTGCCAGAGCCTGGTAGTTTCAGGGAACTGACCCACAGCAGGCACAGACAAGACTTCCTCACCCGAAGGGCACGTGATGGTAAGGTGCCTCGTAACCCTGGGAACTCCTGGGGAGCGTCACACAACTCTCCTGGAATTCTCTTGGTTTCTCTCCCTTCCTTCTAATTACCGGCAAGGGTTGCCCTCAGGAAGTTGTAGCCCTTTTTGGATTTCGCTCGGGCTGCTTCTCGTTGGCAAAGGCAGCTCTTGTCCGAGGGTTTGGCTGACCTGCTGCAGGAGAACAGGAAACAACTCTGGGAGCAGTTCCCGCACAGCTTTGCTTGACTGCAGGGCTGACACCACCTCAAAGATGGCACATGTTGCCTGAAAGGAGAGCATGGTAAAAAAGGAGATCTCTTCCCAACACCATCACACCCTCTCTCCCCTTCTGATGTCTGCTGTACTAAATTCTCCCTTCTGCCAGTAACTTGAATGACAGCGAGCAACTCGCTTAACTCGTGGCTCACTTTCCCACATCCGTATAAATGTGTATGACCTCCCAAGGCATGCTGCGAGTCCAAAGGAAGATTTGCAAAGCACTGTGAGAAACTGGCTCCAAAGACTTTCTAATGGCCAGATAGTATTAAGGAAATCAGTAACATAGCTAAAACTGCCGTATTTGTTCCACAGACAGCAGAGCCGGACTCAGGGAAACAGTCCATCAGAGGAGAAGTGCCCACACAGCAATATTATACCACACTTCCCGCTTTCCATCAGCAGGATTGTCACAGGGCACAGGAAAGCCTGAAAGACGTGTCTGTCATCTAACTTACTGAGAGAGGTTCAGCAGCTGCCAAATGCCTGTCAATTTCTGCCTCTGAGGTGATGTTGCCTTCTGTTCTTGCTGGAGTCTTTATCTTCTCTATTAGGGCTTGTAGGACTTGAGTGGCAAGCAAGGGGTCTCCCCCCAGAGATCTCCACAGCTCAGCGGTGTCACTGCAGTTTAACAGAAGTTACAGGTGAGCCCTGGACACTTTTGTGGCTCACCCTGAATGCATCATATTTTAGTAAAGACCAAATGTTCTCCTTGCCTATGATGAGAGAGTTAGGAGTCCTGTCCTCCTTTAACTCTCCTCGTGTTTAAATATGGAGTTTCCAGGTACAGAACTAAGTTAAGTGACCTAGTCTTCCTGCAGCCTAACCATTAATACTAGACTTCAGAAGGAAAGGACACAGAGCGCCAACCTCACTTCCTGTTTGCTCCACTTCCCAGTCAATATGGAATCATGAGCATGTGGCTCCCAAAGATCTAGGGTTTGGAAGGCAAGTGGATGAAAGAAAAGCCAGATTCCTACTCGATGGACATACAACTATGAGAATGAATATTCATGGCCATCCTATGTCCCCTTCACAAATGGTGTCCCGACCCTCTGTTTGCCAAAAGCTGGGACTGGGCAACAGGGGATGGATCACTTGACAACGACCTGTTGTGTTCATTTCCTCTCGGGCATGTGGCACTGGTCACGGTCGCAAGACAGACTACTGGGCTAGATGGCCTTTTGGTCTGACCCAGTATGGCTGTTCTTATGGTCTTAGATTCCAGCACTGATCACTGATAACTCAGTTAGGGATCTTTAAACGAAATGGTGGATCTGCTTCCAGTCCACTTTTAAGTACCAAGGATGGCAACTCTGCTCTAGCAGCCACACCCTCACTGATACCAAGCACAGGTCTGAGGATAATATTGGCCCTAGTCTTTGCAATCAGCCAGGGATTTGCACTTGAAGCTGTCATGCTACCAGGAAACCAACAGCCACTGCTCATTTCCAGAGTGAGCTCAATTCAGGCGTCTAGAGAGGTAGATGTTTCCAACAATACACTCCAGTTATACCAGTAAAGATAGGTCTTTAGGATGTCAAAGCAGCTATTCATGAATGGAAACAGAATGACACTTAATTTCTCTCCGCACCCCACCTTAACATGTTCTTGGACCTTCCTGCAGAAAGAGCCAGGCTCTTAACCCTTAGGAATGATCCCAAACTGTCTGCTGCTTAAATGAAGCCCTACATCTCCTAGTAAAGCTGTGGGATCCATGTTTTACCAAGATGAATGCAATAGGTAGCGGTATATACCTGTCCATCGGCAGACGTTTGCTGAGGAGGCTGGAGATCACTGCCTCTTGGTGATGGTGAGCTAGAATGGACACTGCCTCCACCAGGAACTGCCTCAAGCTGCCCTCCTGGATCGTAGGCATGTGGCGATATAGTATAGCCAGGATATCTGGCACCTGGAAGGAACAAAACCAGAAAGAAATGTCCCTTTTTCTTTCTCTCCATTCACTCTACAGAATCAAAACCTTTATTTAGCCATTTGCTGCTTTTTTAGAAATGCCTCACTTCAAGAAGCAAATGTTCAAATACGTCTGTGTAACTTGAACCCGCACAAATTGCCCACACACGGCTGTAAAAATTAACCCTGACACACACATAGACACACCAGGTAATTTAATGTGGTGGTGCCCAGCTATGCATCACATAAACCATTTCACACGCACAAAAGGCAGCTTTGCTTGCCCAGATTTTGCAGGTGTGATTTAAGCAGCCAAATCTGACCATTTGCCTCGAAGAATGCAGAGCTCATCAACAACCACAAGCAGAAAATATGCAAGTGCTTTAAAGACAGTGTGCAAATGCCTGGGACTATGAACAGGGGACTACCTCTCATATTCATTCCTAGCCCTTCACATCTTCAAAACACTGTGCAAACATGGCAGTTCTGCTGCGAGGGTTCCCTGTCCTGAGACCTTTCACCAGCCTTGTTAGAAGATTTGTGGAGTGCTCCTTTCATCTAGCCCTAATGCACTGGGCTCCAGAATAAGGCATATAAATAGTGGATCCCAAAGACACTAGAGTTTTCTCCCTCCCTCCTTCTCTTCTTAAAGGGTAGGTCTACACAGCAAAACAATCCCACAGCACTGAGTTTCAGAGCTCAGGTCAACCTGGGCCTGTGGGGCTTGCACCATGGGGCTAAAAGTGGAGCTGTTCCTGCTCGGGCTGGAGCCCAGGCTCAGAAACCTGGCAAGAGGCTGGCAATAGCCCAGTGCTCTTTTTAATCCATGTAGCCCTTAACCATAGGCCTCCTAATACCTGGAGGCCTCCAAGTGCCAGTCATTCTGTCTTCTTGTCTTTTCCCCAGAGTCTGTTTTCTCAAGCCTTTCTTGGCTGAATACTTTGGCAACAAGCTAGACCAATAAACAACCAACCATCTTCCTTTTCCCTTGGATTATCTCGCTCTACTGCTATTGATTCTGCCATTGCCTATCTTAGGGTAGAAACAGAGATGGAATCGACTCTATGTCCGAGGGGGAGAAACAGCAAGATTTTTCTTCCTTACACATGAGGGCAAAGATCAAAAAGCCTAGAGTTCAGGCAGAAGAGCTCTCCAGTTCCCAGTTTTACCTCATCCAGCATGGCACCTCCACACTCCTTCAGGATGATCTTCATCCACAGTCCAGCTGCCGTGGCACAGGTGGGGCTAGCAGACAGCAGACCACCCAATGTGGCCTCAATAAAGTCTGTGGCCTGTTCCGAGGGAAAGTACTCACTAACAACCTGGGAACAAATCAAAAACAGAAGAGACCGCAATGATGTTTGGCTCCAGCACTTTTAAAAATGGAAAAAAAGATATACCTGCATCAGCAAATGGTGAATTAGCCTCCTGTCTAGCTCGCCATTTGGGATTACAATTCTCTCTCTAGTCCATAGACTACATTTTTGTCTTCTACACTAATGATATCAGGTTAGAGGCAAAGACTCTGTTGCAGTTAGCACAACATTGTACTGGATATGCAGGAGGTAAGTTTCCCGTTTGTAGTCTCTTACATACACTGCATCTTTTTACAGCACAGAGAAGTCAGTCAAGAGAGGCGTGCACACAAATATCGGCGAAGGCAAACCCACAAGGTGACAGAATGAATCCTGGGTGGTTTCTCAGCTTGATGTTCCACTAACACAGTTTTTCTCCTGGATGGCTGGATGGCAGGGCCGGCTCCAGGCACCCGCCGAGGAAGCTCGTGCTTGGGGCGGCAGATTGCAAGGGGCGGTGTTCCAGCCAAGCTTAGGGCGGCATGGGGGTCTTTTATTTCATTATTTTTTGTGCTTCACCACTCCGGATCAGTGAAAAAGCAAGAGCCGGCCCTGCTGGATAGGTACATGTGTGTGCATCCACGTGCGCATTTTCATGGGTGTGCAACATTCTGTGGAATCTGGTTTTTACGTGGCATTCAGAGCACACATCTATGAAAAGCATCTTGCTGGTTACTAGCAACCAACGCCCCGCTCCCACAGCTCCCTCCGAGTACGGAAAGGCATCATGAAAGAGCAAATGTCAAATGAACGGTGCCCGGTCACTCGCACATCCGCACAAGCTTTTTGAGTCAGTTACCCTGGCCATTTTGGAAGATGCCTGAAACAGAGCCTCGGGGTCTGGAGCTGTTAGTGCTTCACGGAGACATCTCAGCTCCTCCTCTGCTGAGCCCAGGTTTATGGACTGGCCTGGAGTGGAGAAAAGGAGAAAAAGTACTGTAACGATTAAGGAAACTGAACCCCTACTGCATGGATCTTCATATGGGAGGATCCATGTGCTATCGTAGAATCATAGAATCATAGAATCTCAGGGTTGGAAGGGACCTCAGGAGGTCATCTAGTCCAACCCCCTGCTCAAAGCAGGACCAATCCCCAACTAAATCATCCCAGCCAGGGCTTTGTCAAGCCTGACCTTAAAAACTTCTACGGAAGGAGATTCTACCACCTCCCTAGGTAACGCATTCCAGTGTTTCACCACCCTCCTAGTGAAAAAGTTTTTCCTAATATCCAACCTAAACCTCCCCTACTACAACTTGAGACCATTACTCCTTGTCCTGTCCTCTTCTATCCCCCCTCATTCTTCTCTTCTGCAGACTAAACAATCCCAAATCCCTCAGCCTCTCCTCATAACTCATGTGTTCCAGACCCCTAATCATTTTTGTTGCCCTTCGCTGGACTCTCTCCAATTTATCCACATCTTTCTTGTAGTGTGGGGCCCAAAACTGGACACAGTACTCCAGATGAGGCCTCACCAATGTTGAATAGAGGGGGACAATCACGTCCCTCGATCTGCTCGCTATGCCCCTACTTATACATCCCAAAAGGCCATTGGCCTTCTTGGCAACAAGGGCACACTGCTGGGTCATATCCAGCTTCTCGTCCACTGTCACCCCTAGGTCCTTTTCCGCAGAACTGCTGCCTAGCCATTCGGTCCCTAGTCTTTCTGTGTGTGTCCGGTTTCAGTAGTCTCTCTGCTCTCACTATTTACATCTAAGGATTCATTAGAGGTGAATCCCTCCACCAAACTCTCCTTGTAAAAGAGACGGGGATAGACAAAAAACTTCGGCAAGAAACCCAGGCTCATCAGTCACTTCTAAACAATGCTGGGATTACTATGTCGTACATTCAAAGGCTGGAGTCCCTTATTCTGTTTCTGAATCACCAACACTGTTTCTAGGACTGATTAATCATAATTGGAAATAGGGTAACCAGGGGTCCCGATTTTATAGGGACAGTCCCCATTTTGGGGTCTTTTTCTTATATAGACTCCTATTCCCCCCCACCCCCTGTCCCGAGGTTTCACATTTGCTGTCTGGTCACCCTCATTGGAAATGGCCTTAAACGATAACCAAGCTCTATCCCTTATCATCTAACCCTTAGGTGAAAAGAATATCCTACTCTTTCACAAAGGGGAAAAATGGCCTCTACTTACTCCAATAGCTCTGAAGGCTCATGACAGAGGGCTGCTGGAAGAACTTTTTGTTTACAGAATTATTCCAGGAAACCCCTCCAATACAGCCAGTGGCAGGGTAAAGAGAATGAAAATGTTTAGTACCAAGGGCTTGTCTCCATGGAGATATTCAAGAAAGCTAATCCCCATTCATTTTCAAAATGCATGAGTTAAACTTCATTAAACACCTATGGGGACACACTTATTTAGAATTAAAGTGGCCTTCCTTCAGGTTAGTTTCATCCATGGAATTCACTACAACTAATAAGGCCCATTTTAATTCAGAATCCGAGCATCCACACATGTGTTTAATGCCATTTACCTCATGCACTTGAAATGTACATTTAGTTCATTTGGATTAACTTTCCTTAGTGTCCCTGTGTAGACAAGCCCTAAGGAATTTAGTGCTTATCTACCTGTATGCAGACCATTTATTAGTTGTACAGTTCCCAAAAGTGTGCTAGGCTCTTTACACATCAGAATCTTCTCTTCTAATGAGGTATTTACAAGATGCCCACCATTCTGTTATCTAAGCGACAACAGACAGGACAGAAAGAACTAGATAGGCAGACAAATGGACATTACAACAGTGAAAGAAGGTGAAGAATTCCTTATACCTGCTAATGGTCTCCTCACCTTGTATACAGAGAAGGCAGCTGATACAGTCAACCACCCACTGACGGGACGTGGCCAGCGAATCACAGCTGTATGGTGCTATGCGTCCAATCAGAGATCCAAACCGATCAAAAGTTCCCTGAGTCTAATGAAAAAAGAAGGAAGAACGAAGAATGAATGGTCTCCAGTTGGACTAGACTTCACTTGCCATCCTTATTGCTGAGACCAGTCAGCTCTGTGTTTTTGGGGAACCAGGGCGCAGTATCTAGCCTGTCTGACTCATGAAAGACACCCCCCGCCCCCACCAGTCTCTGTTTGAACCAAAACCCATCAGAGAAAAGGCTTGCAGAGAACAATGAAGGGTGTTGGGAGTCACACCTAGACCCCTCCTGAGAAGGGTGACAAGATTAAGACATCTCCATTTGCATACAGAATGAAGAACAGAGACAACTCCCCTAGCCTCATCTGCATGAAAGATGGGATAGGAATTAGCATGAAGAATGAGGAACAGAGAACCGCACTGAACTCTGGGACCAGAAAAGCAGGGACGCACTGCATCATGGGAATCCCTGCTCCAGATGCTAATGAACCTACGCCTGCACACACCTAGCTCAGCAATTATCAGACCAATTCTAGTAATAAATCTTTATTATCCTAAAATACTGAAGCAGCCTAGTTGCCTCGTGAGCTCCCTGGAAAAAACCACCACCCATAGCCAAGAGTGATCAGCTCCTATTGTCTAGCCTAAAGAAAACCCTTGAAAATCCATCAGTTTTCCCACAAACAAATCTAGTGTTCTCCCTTGAACCATTGTATTTTCTCTACAAAACCCCCTACCTATGCCCAAGTAAGGGTTCTGATGTATAGACCCAAACTCTGCTTCAGTTCCACTGGGATTCCATCTCCTGACTGACCGTGCGGGGGGCTCTGCCTGTCTCCAGCACTCAGGACCCTGAGCTACCACCACCACCTGGGAACCCCACCCAGTTCAAGCCTCATGGAGTGGGTGAGATTCCCCCCCCCCGCCCCTCCGTTTTCTTTTCTTCCTCAGGTATTAACCTTTCAAATGTAACCATTATGTTTGTTTAGCCCTCCTTGTGTAGTTATCACTATTTTTCAACAAATAACTTTTATGGTTCAGCTGGTTGCTTCTCTCTCTCTCCCTCCAAATTTTACTCTGTATTTTCCGCTTCCCCCATTTACTCTGCAGCAACCCTTCTTTTACCGAAGCTAAAGATCCCGGTAGTGCCCAAAAATACTGTGGGGTTTGCTCATGAAGTGGGTTACTACCAGTCCAATTGTAACGTGAAAGTGGGATAGGGATGTGTTAAACTTGGGGCACGTAAGAGGGGAGCAGCTGAAAGTGCTGCTTAACCCAGCCCATTGAGTACAGGGCCATATGAGAGGATCAGCTGGAGAGGGCTGATGGACCTGGTCCGCTCAGACTTGCTCTGCTAGTGTGTGCGTGCGTGCGTGCGTGTTCATCTAGTTCTAGGGCTGGAGGGACCCAGCCCTGGGGAACCGAGGTCCTGCAGGGTCGCTCCACTGGGAGGGGACTTGCAGAAGGAAGGAGGAGAGCTCCACACAAGTGACATAAGCAGCACATTAATAGAATTACAGACCCTCCCCCCCCTCCCCCCCAAGAAGAGTAACCCTAATCAATGAGCCTACCCCAAAGTAACAGGCACATCTGGTAACATTGTGCCCCTGATTCCTGTACTGTACTGGGTAATGCACTTTGGAAAACATAATCCCAATTGTACATACAAATGGATGGGGTCTAAATTAGCTGTTATCACTCAAGAAAGAGACCTCAGAGTCATTGTGTACAGTTCTCTGAAAGCATCCGCTCAACATGCAGTCAAAAAAGTTAACAACATGTTAGGAACCCTTAGGAAAAGGATCGATAAGAAGACAACAAATATCATTATGCCACGATATGAATCTACAGGACCCCCACACCTTGAATACTGCGTGCCGTTTTGGTCATCTCATCTCAAAAAAGATGTGTTAGAATGGGAAGAAATACGGAGAAGTGCAACACAAATTAGGCCTATGGGATAACTTCTCACCCAAGGGAGATTAAAAAAAGAGCGACGTTTCAGCTTGGAAAAGAGACGACGAAGAGGGAATATGCTAGAGGTCTATAAAATCATGACTGGTGTAGAGAAAGTCAATAAGGAAGTGTTATTTAGCCCTTCACCTAACACAAGACCAAGGGGTCCCCCAATGAAATTAATAGGCAGCAGGTTTAAAACAAACCAAAGGAAGCATTTCTTCACACAATGCAGTCAGAAGACAGGATACTGGACCAGATGAACCATTCTTTTGCAGGAGGCAGGTTAGCCATTCTTATGTTTTATGTTCTTAGCTGGCTAAATAGAAATTTTCCTTTACCACCCTGGGAGCATAAGAACCAAGAATGCATTTGTGACACTGGCAGACCAGGCAACCTGTGTATGACCCATAATAACTTAACGAGAGGCACTTCCACTGTATCAAGACAAAAAGAAAAGGAGGACTTGTGGCACCTTAGAGACTAACCAATTTATTTGAGCATAAGCTTTCGTGAGCTACAGCTCACTTCATCAGATGCATACTGTGGAAACTGCAGAAGACATTATATACACAGAGACCATGAAACAATACCTCCTCCCATCCCACTCTCCTGCTGGTAATAGCTTATCTAAAGTGATCACTCTCCTTACAATGTGTATGATAGTCAAGTTGGGCCATTATGCTTTTGATTTTGTCTCCTTGGATTAGAAACATGGATACATTTAACACCGGCAGGAGAATGACATGCCTTCTCTATTCTGCAGTCTCCCATCTGGATCTGAATGAAAGCTCCACCCAGATATCCATTCATCCCATAACACTGAAAAAATTGAAATAGTTCACTGTTCCACACACAATCTTACCGTAGCATTCTGATCACTGAGAGTGGATTTCACAATCAGAAGCTTTTTAACTCTTGTCTCAGGCACTGAAAGATAAGGAGAGGTGTACAGTACTTCTTTGTTCCACACACACTCACTTTCCACACTGGAATTAATCCTGGATTTCAAAGGGCCCTAGTTAAGAATAGTACCAAGCTTCTCTCCTCTACAGAATCAGTGGGGAAAACATAGGACCAGATTCTGGTCTCAGTTGCACCAGTGTAAATCTAAAGTAATTCCATTTCTCTAAATAGTGCCATCCTACCACCATGATGGAAATATTATAAAGGAGTTTGATAGACTGAGGTGACTGAAGTTAATCTGCAAAAAGAAAAGGAGTACTTGTGGCACCTTAGAGACTAACCAATTTATTTGAGCATGAGCTTTCGTGCTCCTTTTCTTTTTGCGAATACAGACTAACACGGCTGTTACTCTGAAACCTGAAGTTAATCTGTGTTTACACCGGCATAACAGGACTCAGAATCCAGTCTAGAGTGTATAATACTTAGGATTCTCGAGTCAGGAGTATTATTCTATTTTTGTCTGATTATTGTTAACATGCATTAGCCCCAAGTTAACTTCTGTATTTGAAGTTGAAAAAGACCTTGACAAATATCTTGGGCTACATTCAGCACTTAGTTGAACCTGTTGATTTCCATATGGGGCCATATGGGGGTAACTTAGGGCAGCATTTGGTCCCTTAGTGGATCTCCAAACCACTGGTGACTGTTTGTTCTCGAGCCTCTGTGCCCCAGTTGCAGAGGTGATGAGTCTGCTACAGCCCTGCCGTGCCTACACAGCCTTGGTTCTTTAGCTCAATCTCTAGTAGCTCAAGCTTTTAGCTCTGGATGTCCTCAACTCAACCCTCAGCATGTCGGCCAAGAGGGCAGCTGGCACAGTTGCTCCTGTGTTACTTACAGTCAGCCCCAACAATAGCCCTCAGGAGCTCTAAAGACACCACACGAACGGCCTCATGCTCAATCTTCTGCTGCTTGTCTAGAAATGCTAGCATGTCATCAGGAGAAGAACGGGCTGCAAGGGAAGAAATCACATCCTCACTGTCTGCAGAACTCTTCTTCTTACCGTACCTCAAAAAGGTAAGGAAGTTACAAAGAAACCACTGTGTCACTCAGAGTCTCTTCCCCTTACCTAGCAGAAGTACACAATGGAACAGCTCTTTGTGGTTTTCTATGCTGTGCTGCTTAGCTGGAGAACAGATCTGTGGGAAGAAGGGAAATGGTCAAAGAAAAACTAATCACAAGCAATGGAAAAGAAAAATGTTCAATTAATTTCTAAGCTTCCACTTCCTGCTTGTCCAACTAGAGGTCTGAACCCCAGGGAGATGGTCCTGCATGCACAGCAAGACTCAAAGACAATGACCAATACATAACATAAGAGAAGCTAAAGTGTTTTGAGCAGCAGAGCTGACCTAATCAAGACACAGCTTTACTTTACAACTCTGACTCCCCCTGGTAATCGGCTTATGGTGAAATTGCTTTACAAACTGAGCTGGATAGTAGCTAAGAAAATGAGAGCGCTCCCTGCTTACTCTTGAGCCTGCAGAAATCAGTAAGGCATGAGGAGGTCCCCAGGCTCTGCACGATCATTCCATCGATTTTTCAGTGTTAATATGCTTCAGGTCTGCTGTGCCTAAGCTCAAGGGATCCAAGCAAAACCACCCCTCACCTGGTTGTGCAGAGCACTGCAGATGGCTTGAAACTTCGCTTTAGGTAGAGGGATCTTATATTCACCAGAGACCTCCAAGAGCTGGCTCAGACTCTGCAACAGAGGGCGAAAGTCAGATGGTGGGCACACAAAGGAGCCATATGTAGTGACTGAAGCAGATTCAGGGGATTCCTCGATTCCAAGGCCGGACCGGATTCTTGCCATCATCTAGTCTGACCTCCGGTCGGTATGACACAGGCCATAGACCTTGCCCAGAATCATTCCCAAAGCAGAGCTTTTAGAAAAACATACCAATCCTGATTGAAAAGTCGTCAGAATCCGCCTCGGCCCTTGATAAATGGCTCCAATGGTTAATTATCTCACCATTAAAAATGTACACCGTATTTCCAGTCTGAAAGTGTCTAGCTTCAGTTTCTAGCCATTGGATCAAGTGACACCTTTCTCTGCTAGACGGAAGAGCCCATTAGATAATAGGAGTCCCTCATGTAAGATATTAGAGACTGTACTTAAGTCACCCTGTCACAGGATAGGTCCACCCCATCAGGGTGGTATCAGGTTGAGGAGGAATTGAAGTAGATCTGGAGTGGCCCAACTGGCCTAGTCTCCCTAGCCACCACAGCAGTCCGGGCTCCTAGGGCACCATCGCCTAATGGTCGGGATCAGTGCAGCAGCCCTTGGGTGAGGGTCCGCAGCCCAACAGCCTGAGTCACTTGGGCTGCCCTTCTAGGGATGGCAGTGCGGCCTAGTGGCCAAAGGCAATAGACCCACCCTTGACTGCAGGGCAATGCGGCCTAGTGGCCAGAGTCGATAGAACCACCTTTTGTGGCAGGGAAGTGTTACCTAGTGGTGAGCCCTTCTCCACTGGTTCCTACCTATTCCACAGGGTCCCAGCCCAGGGCGCAGGGATATCTGCCACCAACTCAGCGGGGATCCTTCCAAAGCATGCTGAGTCAAGCCCGCTACCTCAACTGGATCAATGCTTCGTCCACCTAGGCTGCTTCCCACCCGTTCTTCCGCAGCTGGGACTCTCAGGGATTCTGGGGTCTCTCCTCCATCTCTGGCATTGGGTGGCTGGCGGTCAGCTGCAGCCACAGTCCAGCTGGCCTCTGAATCCTGGAGCACTGGCAGTCTCTCTGCAGGAGCCTGCAGTGTGCCTCTGCTCCCTTCGGCAGCCATCCCAGCCTGAGCTGAGCGGCTCTCTTTTGTATCCTGGGTCCAGCTGAAGCATGCCGAGCAGAGATGAGGGGGCATGGCCTCCTCGGCCCACAAAGCATGATTAACCCCTGCTGAACCCATGCGGGGTAGGTAAACCCCATCACACACCCTTTTACTTTCTGTGTATTAAACTAAAGAGATTTACTTCCTTGATTCTCCCTCTGTAAGGCACATTTTCTAATCCTTTCGTCACTGTGGCTCTTCTGTCAATTTATCAACACCCTTTTTGAATTGTGGCCACTAGAACTGGACACAGGATTCCAACAGTCGTCAGACAAGTGCCAGATTTAGAGGTAAATTAACCACTGTGCTCCTCCTTGAGATTCCCCTTTTGATGCACCCCAGCTTTAGCTTTTTTGGCCACAGCATGAGTTCATGTTCAGCTGATTATGCCCCATGACCCCCAAAATCTTTTTCAGAGTCACTGCTTCCCAGGACAGCATCCCCCATCAGGTATGTGTGGCCTAAATCCCTTGTGCCTCGACGCATACATTTACATTCAGCCGTATTTAAAGGCATATTGTTTCTTTGCGCCCAGTTTGCTAAGTGATCTAGATCACTCTGAATCCATGAGCTCTCCTCTCCATTATTTACCACTCCCCCATTTTTATCTCATCTGCCAACTTTATCAGTGATGATTTTATGTCCTCTGCCAGGTTATTGATTAAAAAAAAGGTGAAAATCGAATTCCTTCCTGCATCTAACACACTTTTCTCCTTTGCTGCTTGAAGCTTCCAGAATGTCTCGGATGCCATCTACATATTTTACTATGTTTACACAGTTGTGTAGTGCCCTGATGCTATCAAAGAAGTCCATGATGCATTGGTTCCCTCCAAATCATGGGTATTTCAACCCCCAAAGTGACCACATACTCCGTACTAGAAAGCTTCAACCAACATAGACGGTGAGTAAATATCACTACCAAGAAGTTAGAGCTGTCTCATGACTTCATTTACAACAGTGTAGCCCCACTGAAGACAGAATATGGCCCCTTACTTCTCGCTCATGTGGTACTGAGGGGGGATGAAATAGAGAGACAAGGTGAGTGAGACAATATCTTCAATTAGATTATCACACCCACCTTGTCGCTCCAATATCTTGGACCAACATGGCTACAACAGCACTGCATAGAACGGTAGATGAAACAGACAGGCAATGATTTTATATCTATTGAGTTATGCAATGCAAAGCAATGACCCTCAAGCCTCCTTATTATTAATTTTCAACCGTTGACAGTTGGCTTGGTATCGACCAGAGACAACATATGGTAGCCCCTGCTCTGAGGAGCTTATGATCTAAAAGAGAGACACAGAGTTGACAGGATGTTTTGAGAAATCACAAGGCGGGAGTATCTTGTTGTGCAGGTGTTTTGTTTTTTATCTCCTTCTCCTCCTCCCCAGGAAACAGAGGATGCTTTTCATCAGAGGCAGTTACCTACAAATCTTGTTGCCTGGGTCACCATGTGTATAAACCCAGAACTTGTATGCATATTTATTATCTAACAAGTCACTATCTAGACCAGGAAACCCCACTGGCAGCAAATTCCTCCTGCAGGTCATACAGGCACACACAGAGACAGCTACCTTAATGAGTGGTACCTCACCTTGGTGACGTGAAAAACATCAATTTCCTCCTTATATTGCTCAAGGAGCCATGAGATCTCTTTAAATATTGGATTTTGCGGCTCCTTTTTGTGTAGCAGGATGCCCATCATGGGACCAAGGGCTTTGATGACGGCCTGCTTGAGCTGCATAGATGAGACACAGAATTTATGTTCCTACGAATTCATTCAATATCTTCCAATAGGCACACCTTTCCTACTTCTAATGAGTGCAGTTTCCCTTGTTCCACTGTCGGAACGGTCCTATCCCAATATTTCCTGGTAAAGAACCAGGACTCGTAGGGTTGGTGTCAGGATTATATTCTAATGCACCTCACAACTAGACCAGGTAAAATATTTCCCCAGATTAGTATGCATTCTAGGCCAACTCATCCCTGCTGTAACTCCACTGGGGCTGAATGGACTTAGACCAGGAATTAATTTAGCCCACTATCCCGGGTTCATCTGCACATTAGCTGCACAAAACTAGACTCCATGTACACTGGGTACAGACCGAATTTCCATGATGTGGTGACATTATAAACGTATGGGTTTTCGGTGTTTTACATGACAATCTGTTCCATCCAAAAGGACCTACCATTAAATGCCATCATCACAAAGAGTGCCAGACACACAGAATGTAACATCACAATTTCCGCTAAAGGTTTAGAAAGCCAGTAATTCTCACCTCCAGCTCCTCACAGGTCAGCCAGTTGCTGGTCACATGGCAATATAAGGGAAGAATGTTCTTCCAGAATTGTGATTCACCCATTCTGGGGAATGGGCACTTTTCCCAGTTCATAAAATATATATTCACTGCCCTTGAGCATTTTTCCAGAACTGCACAGAAGGAGAGAAGACAGGCCATGTGAAAAGGACATAGTAATAATGAGGAGAAGTTGCTTTCTCAGAGAAGACACCCAGGCCTATCGTTTACTCCAATTCCATGGCAGCTACTATCAGGACTAGATGCTGAAATCCCATATCAATTGGGAGCTATTTCTCTTTCCCCCATTCCATTTCTTGTTTCTTAAAAGGCTTTTTTTTTCTACATCTCTCCATCTTTTTTCAATTACCATCATTTGAAGACTCTCCTCCCCTGCAGTTATTGTTTATTCAACCCGAACACTGTATGATTTCATCTTGAGTTACAGTTTGTCTGAAAGATGTTCAGTGCCCCTCACTGCCATTGGCTTTCCTGGGATTTGAAGGTAGTGGGGAGCACTTCGCCCTAAAAGTAGGTGTATCTAGTGTCCTTGCTAAGACGAATTAGGGCCCAATCCTGTTCTCTATGAAGTGGATGGCAAAATTCCCATTTCCCTCAAGGGCACAGGATTAACCCCTTACTGAGCATCACCTGAAAAGCAAAGGAAGAGAGAAGTGGAGTAGACAGAGAAAGAGGGTGAAAGGAGATGATGATGATGATGATGAAGAAACTGAGGAGAGAGAATGGGTGGAGGAGTGGGAAACAGGGGATTTTTAAATGTACAGTAATGAAATCTGCTCCCTTCACCTCCTCCCCCAGGAGCCTCCTGGCAGAGGGGCAGCTTCAGCTTTTGTGTCTGTTTATTTTAAACGATATGTGTGAGTCATAAAGGGCCTGAACTTACAAATGCTCAGCACCTGCAAAGGAAGGAGTACTCTCAACTTCACTGAGTGCTACAGGAGCCAAGGAACGCAGCACCTGGTGCAATCCAGGGAAGGGAGCACAGTTCAGGGCCTGTTTGCAAACTTGGTCAGTCACTTAAATCTGTACCAAGACCCCCTAAATATCCATTTGGGGCACCTACAGGAAGTGCTGGCACTTACCACCACAAAATGCTTGTCTCATCCTGCTGTCCTTGACTAACGCCAACATGGAGATCATGACCTTCAGGATCATTCCCACAAAAGGGATACACTTAAGTGCTGCAGAGAAAGGCCAGAAGAGAAGGAAGACAGACAATCAGCTGCTCTCTGCCTTCTTACAACACATGTAGAAACACTGTGGGGCAGGATGCTATGGGTTCCGAGGCCATTGGCGCTGCGTAAGCAGAGCAGAATGGCTTTAAAGCAGCCATTGAAAGCCAGTGGGGGATTCACCCTGAAGAGGGGAATCCTCCACAAGTGTACAGCTGTGCCCAATGCCCAACTCACTCCCAGAGTAAGGGGAGAGAGCACTGGGGCGGGATGGCAAGTGGGCTGGAGAAGAGCTCCACTAGACCTGATCTTCCACGCATTCCCATCCTTAAGGTACTTCACTCTGGGGCATAGGTTAGAGCTTGCACCTCCGGCTGGATCGCTCATGATCTGGAGGCCAGAACTAGCAACAGCAGTTAATCTTGTGTTTCTACACACACACACTCAAACAGAGCTCTGTTTAGCGGTAACATTTTTAGGTAGAGAGATAATCCCCTGTCCTTAAATGAAAAACAATCACTTTGAAAGAAAAGAGGGAAGTGACCATACCATAGGCGGATGACAGGTTGCCCAATGTAATGAAAATAAACTCTTCAGGCAGCTCCAGACGATACACCAGCTCTAACATGACATCACTGAAATAGCAGCGTGCCAGAGTCACTAAGGTGTTGCTAGCTGCCACTTTTAGTTCATTTCTTGCTTCCTAAAACCAAAAACCAAAAGAGAGAGACTGAGGTGACTGAAGCCGGTTGCACTAGCCAGAGTTGTTTACATGAGTCAAGTCCTAATTTCTGTGCACAAGTTGTGAATGAACCAACCCAACTTTCTGAGGGTAGAGTCATTCGTCATAAATATTCCTTGAGTCACTTGGCTAAACAGTTGTCAGCCTTTGAGTTGCTTGCAAGCTGCTTCGTTAGCCTATTCACTGTTAGCTACTTATGGTGGGTGACTGGTCACCATAGTCCCATGATATTTTCCCTGCCCTTCCCTGAGGCAGTAAGTGAGACACAGGCTGGGCAGCTTCAAGATATTCTGAGAGCTTTCCTGGAATAAACTGTCCCCCAAAAGGAGGCTGACTTCCTTTGGAACAAGAGAGGGATTTTTCCATGGGGTTTCCTGCTGGCAAACTATATTCTAAATCCAATGCTGCTTCTTTTGGAGATAGCTCAGATTCTGTCTGTCTTGGGGCTTTATACTGCCACTTATCGCTACAGTATCAGAGCGCCTTCCCCATAAAATCAGTATCAATAATGAAATCCTGAGTAGACTTCGGGAAAGACTTGCTCCTTAAGACACCATAGGCCTGTCTCTGGGTCTGAGATCATAGAATCATAGAATCATAGAATATAAGGGTTGGAAGGGACCCCAGAAGGTCATCTAGTCCAACCCCCTGCTCGAAGCAGGACCAATTCCCAGTTAAATCATCCCAGCCAGGGCTTTGTCAAGCCTGACCTTACAAACCTCTAAGGAAGGAGATTCTACCACCTCCCTAGGTAACGCATTCCAGTGTTTCACCACCCTCTTAGTGAAAAAGTTTTTCCTAATATCCAATCTAAACCTCCCCCACTGCAGCTTGAGACCATTACTCCTCGTTCTGTCATCTGATACCATTGAGAACAGTCTAGAGCCATCCTCTTTGGAACCCCCTTTCAGGTAGTTGAAAGCAGCTATCAAATCCCCCCTCATTCTTCTCTTCTGCAGGCTAAACAATCCCAGCTCCCTCAGCCTCTCCTCATAAGTCATGTGTTCCAGACCCCTAATCATTTTTGTTGCCCTTCGCTGGACTCTCTCCAATTTATCCACATCCTTCTTGAAGTGTGGGGCCCAAAACTGGACACAGTACTCCAGATGAGGCCTCACCAATGTCGAATAGAGGGGAATGATCACGTCCCTCGATCTGCTGGCTATGCCCCTACTTATACATCCCAAAATGCCATTGGCCTTCTTGGCAACAAGGGCACACTGCTGACTCATATCCAGCTTCTCGTCCACTGTCACCCCTAGGTCCTTTTCCGCAGAACTGCTGCCTAGCCATTTGGTCCCTAGTCTGTAGCTGTGCATTGGGTTCTTCCGTCCTAAGTGCAGGACCCTGCACTTATCCTTATTGAACCTCATCAGATTTCTTTTGGCCCAATCCTCCAATTTGTCTAGGTCCTTCTGTATCCTATCCCTCCCCTCCAGCGTATCTACCACTCCTCCCAGTTTAGTATCATCCGCAAATTTGCTGAGAGTGCAATCCACACCATCCTCCAGATCATTTATGAAGATATTGAACAAAACCGGCCCCAGGACCGACCCTTGGGGCACTCCACTTGATACCGGCTGCCAACTAGACATGGAGACATTGATAACTACCCGTTGAGCCCGACAATCTAGCCAGCTTTCTACCCACCTTGTAGTGCAGATCATGTGTCTCAGGTCCTGATCCTGCAAAGCACTTCAGCACATGTGTAACTTTCAGCATGTGAGTTGTCCCATCTTATGCATGTGCACAAGTGCTGTCTAGGACCTGGGC
Organism: Caretta caretta; assembly: GCF_965140235.1. Lineage (NCBI taxonomy): Eukaryota > Metazoa > Chordata > Testudines > Cheloniidae > Caretta > Caretta caretta. The sequence goes on from NC_134225.1 coordinate 7,941,215, forward strand.
TTTGGTCTGGAGGAAGGTGTGGACCTCTAACAGAAGAATACCTTTTCATTTCAGTATATAGTTTATCCCCCCAAAAGAGAGTTTGAATGAATTAAAGCTTTGGATCCTTTGATTGGTATCTCGGGAGAACTAACTTACCTGAGTCTCTGTCATGTGGTTTGAGGCTAGTGTTATTATTTTCTTCAGAAGCCGTCTCTCTAGGCCCTGGGTGTCCTGCTGTAAGACTTTCTCCAGGACACAGTAAATGTCTATTCTGTTTTGCTGGGGACAAAACATAAAGGAGAAGAATTGAGAAAAGTTTTTCTTGCCGACCAGACAGTAATGTAGCTAATAAGCCCCTGCCCTAATTGGTGGCTTAATTGGCGTAAAACATGCCCTGCCCTCCACAAGCACCGCATTCAGCAGCGCTTCAGAAGCAGCCGAGCAACTGACATTGTTTAATCTTCCTGGAGAGAAAAGAGCCAGAGGAAGCGCCCTTCACTGCCCCCTTCTCTAGTTTCATTTATTCAGAACAAACAATAAAAATGAGCACCTTGCCCTTGCTCTAGCCACTCCAGGCAGAATTTGTAAATGTGGAATATAAAATACCCAACTCCTGCAGTGAGTCCTCAACCGCTCCCGGGGGCAATGAGCTCAGCCCTTAGATCTACACGGACAGTAGCACGCACGAAGGTGTCTTTTATGTGGCCCATCAGTGTAGAACTTCACAGATGAGACTAACTATGGAGGAGTTGTAGGATCAGTTGGGACCGAGAAAAAATAAAGCGGGACACTGAGAAATTAAAAGCCTGAGGAGAGACCAAGATTCATTTCAGAAAACTGCAAACTAGCACCCCTGGAAAGGAGGTAGAAGTAACTGACAGAATGGGAGGGAGAAAAGTGGGAAGCAACAAGTGCCCTGGGGGTGAGAGTGGAAAACAAAGTCAAGAGGTATATGCAAGGTGTGATGGCTACCACAAAGAGCCATGTGGGTCGGGTCTTTTACACACAGGGATCATGGCACAAAGCAGGAAGACAACAGTTCCTCTCTGTTCAGCCGAGCTGTGACTGCATCTGGAGGAGTGCCTTTTCTAGCACCACATTCCCAGAGAGATCAACAAATGGGAAGTCATTCCTGGGAGAGCAAAAAAGAATGCAGGGGGCTGGCAGAAGTGACTTCTGGATAGAGCCCTGCAACCTGACCCAAATCCTAGGGGACCTGACCACAGGCCTCCGGGTCAGGTTGGGTGAGAAAACAACTGGACCCTCTTGGGGTGGGGTCAGGTCGGCTCTCCTCCTTTAGCCCCTGGGATCGGCACAACCGGGACTGCGTGTTCCTGCCAGCCACCACCTCCTTCCTGCGCTGCACGCGCTGTGGAGCAAGGATGCCGAGGAGTCACAGCATCTCCCTCTCTCTGCAGCACAGACCCAGCGCAGCAGGGGCCGTGTCAGAGGATGGAGCCATTGCTGCACACAGTGGCCGCTGCACCAGCCCCATGAGCAGGATGCAGCGGCAGGATCCGGTTTGGGGGGAAAGGTTGGGACCAGGATGGAAAATGATTCAGCCCTCTCAGGGTGAGGTGAGTGGGCCGGGGGCCAGTTCAGGTTGGGCTTAAAAATTGGGCCCGAGCAGACCCCTACTTCTGCAGACAGACGGAAAGAGCTGTCTGTGTCTGATGCGGCCAAGGGATGACTCTGAAGGAGAGAGGATAATACCATACAACTACCTGGAGGGTGTGAACACCAAGGAGGGAGAGGAATTTTTTAGGATAATACATTTTGGTAAAAGTAGGAGTAATGGGATTAAGCTAAAAAAGGACATTCAATTTAGACTTTGATAACAGGAAAAATGCCCCAACTGTAAGACAGGGCTATTAGGTTATGACATAGTCTTCCTAGGAAAGAGGCGGAAGTTCAGTCCTTAGGGGCTTTTCAAATTAGTTTGGCCAAAACAGTGGAAAATGGCTGCTGGGAATGCTCCTGCATTAGCAGGGAAATGGACTGGATGATCCAATAGCTCTTTTCCGTCTCGGTCTTCTGTGAGTCTAGACATCTGTGTGACCTGCATGCCAAGGTCATAACCCACTTTGGAAGGTTCAAAGCCAATCAGATCTCTGAATGGGAGAGCTTAGGGGTCAGACAGGGTCTGCATCAGATCTCTTGATTGGCTATACGTTCCAGTGGTTCTGCTTTAAAAGGCATGCTTCTGCAAACTGCAATCATAACAGACAGCTCCACTGGGGAGAAGCCCCTTCCATTCATTTTTAAATGTAAGGAGGATTTTTTTAATTGAAAATTGTCACTGACAACTTATCAATACATAAGCACTACATAATTCAAGTAATTAATCACATGAATTAACATAATTAATCACTCTCCTTACAGTGAGTATGATAACACCCATTTTTTCATGTTCTGTGTGTATATAAATCTCCTCACTGTATTTTCCACTGAATGAATCCGACGAAGTGAGCTGTAACTCATGAAAGCTTACGCTCAAATAAATTGGTTAGTCTCTAAGGTGCCACAAGTACTCCTTTTCTTTTTATAATTAATCAAGTAATTCAAATAATTAAAGGAGTCGGAGGCCAAGACAAGCGGTTCAGTTGGCCTCCTAGAACTTTAATGGAAACTAAAATGCCTTCTGTGTTGGCCCTTAATAGGGAAATGGACTTTGTTGGATGCAAGTATTAATCAATGGAAAAAAGGGGTCTGAATATTCCTCCTGGGGCAATTCTGCACTTCTGCACACGAGCATAATTAATGAGCCCCGCATATTTTTATTTTTTTGCACAGTAAAAAGCTTCTGCTGAAATGCTGCTGCAGTTCCATCTCTTGCCCACCAAAGGGTGCTGTGGCAATAGAACAAAGCAGCAACTCCCTATCAGCGAAGGAAGAGAGAGAGCCTGTCTTCTTCACAGCAGGCCAGGTCAGGAGACAGGGGCTATGGGGAGACAGACAATGTGGGATGCTGGGGTGGGGTCAGTCAGGGGCTCATAAGGGCTAGTGGGGGAGGACAGACTGGGGCAGGGGCTGAATGGGAGTGGAGGCACAGAGTTAGAGGAGGAGGGAGGTTCAGGGCCCCATAGTGCTGGGAGAGGAGGTGCAGAGCTACATAAGGACAGGGGGTGGTTGGCTGGGGGCACAGAGACACATGGGGACAGGGGGAGGGGGTACAGGGACACATTGTTAGGATATAGATGTTCAGGCCTGTCTGTAAAGGCCTATCAGCTAAGAATTTAGGTGTATTCTTATCACTTGGCTAGTTCTCGAGGTATAAAAGAAAGAATGAAAATCACTGTCTGCCAGTGTAAGGTCCTTCTCTTACTGTGACAGTCTGAGACCCTGTTCTTAGGCTAAGGCCTTTGGCTAAGCAGCAGAGGCAGCCATAAGCTGGGAAGCGACCAGTCACCTCTTCACATTCCCAACTAGTCACATTGAAATAAGGTGCTATTGGGCTGTTAGGAACACAATCCTGTCCTGATAATGCCTATTGCCTCCAGAGAAAGGGAAGGGCCTAGAAGATGTAAAAGGAAACTTAGTTTGATAGCATCCTGTCTGGCAAGAACTCACTTATCACTAGCAGGGATGTGAAATCCTCATTTCTGGGTTTGTTCTATCACTGTAGTCCCCATTTCCCCATTGTTTGTCTGTATAATCTCTGTCTGGTTCTGTGATTGTTTCTCTCTGCTGTATAATTAATTTTGCTGGCTGTAAACTAATTAAGGTGGTGGGATATAATTGGTTACATAACCATGTTACAATATGTTAGGATTGGTTAGTTAAATTTCAGGAAAAGGATTGGTTAGTCAAGTTTTACTGTATAGTCTGCAGTCAATCAGGAACTGAGGGGGTGGGTGTGTGGGTGGGGGAAATGGGAACAGGGAATGGGGGTGGGGAAATTGGAATCATGTTTTGCTAAAGGGGGAAATGGGAACAGGGAATGGGGCTGGGGAAATTGGAATCATGTTTGGCTAAGGGCAGGAATGGGAACAGGGACACAGCTGTAAGGCTCTGTGGTGTCAGAGCTGGGAAGGGGGACACTAAGGAAGGAAACTGAAATCATGCTTGCTGGAAGTTCACCCAATAAACATGGAATTGTTTGCACCTTTGGACTTCGGGTATTGTTGCTCTCTGTTCATGCGAGAAGGACCAAGGAATTGAGTGGGTGAAGGAATAAGCCCCCTAACACACATGGGGATGGGGGGAGTGGATTTCTGAGTGGGAGTGGAGGGACACATGTGGACGGGGGTGCAAGGACCCATGGGTGTGCAGGAACACATGGAGACAGGGGCAGATGTGCCTTACTGAATGGGAGAGGTTAGGGGTCAGACAGGGTCTGCATGGGGGGAGCTGCCTAACAATTCCTCCCTGCCCCTCCCAAAAAAACTGTTCCATACTTTTCCCACCCATACCCAGCAACGCTCCAAGTTCACACCCAGGCTCCTTCCCAGCAATTTACTTCCCTCCATTACCCCTGACTCTACCAAGCCTTTGCACTGCGCCTAAGGGGTGCAAGAAATATGGTTCTGTATTGAGTTTAAATGAATTATTACTCAGAGTTCTGTATTAACATGCAGAGTAAGGAATTGGTTTGTCAAAAAACATTTCCTGAATCCTTTTTGTTGTCTGTATTCATACAGACATACTTGCTGACAGGTATTTTGAAATAAATAACCAAAAATCATTTTAACGGGTGTAATTATATTGTATTATTTTGACAAACAAAATATGCAGAATTTTGCAGAACTTCTAAAATATTGTACGCATCATTTTTATTTTTTTCTTGCAGAATTCCCCCAGTAGAAAATATATATAGATAAGGGTCCCTTCAATGCTATAATCTCAATAATATGTCATCATAACAAAGGAGTGTTGGCTAGGATTTAGAGCAGGGAGTCAGTTCACTTGGGTTTTGTTCACATTCTTTGACTAACTTTCTAAGTGGTGTTGAGCAAGTTACTTAATTCCCTGTGACACAAGTCATCCGTAAATGGGGATAATGCTTCCCATTCTCACAAGGGTGCTGTGAGTCTTAATTCATTAGTCTTAGGGAAGTGCTTTGAGATTTTTGGACGAAGATGCTAAAGAAGGGCAAAGTATTATGAGAAGAGATTACTGCTAGTCCGATGGTGTACTTTTACTGTCTACAGCCCATGTACTCCACTGTGTGTAAAAGGACAATGCTCTCTTTATAGAGCATTATATCATCCTGATCTGTAAGAACAGCATTTTGTATGATGAGTTTACGCCTGAGGACAGAAGGGCGAATACTGATTCTCCTGATGGTGCACCAGGCCAAGTTCGACACTGAATTACCCCCGTGCAGTCCCTTGTACCCCCATGAAGTCAGGCAGAATTTGGTGTGGACACCTGGAAAGCGGATGTAATTTCATGAAACTGCCCTACCTCATCCTTTTGCAGTTTCTCGAGCAGAACTGTCAGAACGATAACCAACTTGGTCTCGGCTATAAAGGCAATCCTGAGGGCAATTTTGCCCTTATCTTGGTCATCCATATGTGCCAGGAGGGAAACAACCTCATTATAAACACCTGAAATTAAATAAAAGGATTCGGCTGGTTACCACTGATAGCAGAAATTGGTGCTGGCCTCTTTAATTCACTATCCAGTCAAGATTCTGCAGGAGCCCAAACACTGTGAGAAGTAGACCTGGGAATCCTGGAAATCCTCTTCCTTCCTCCTCATGACCAGGTTTGTTTGTTGAACTCCCCAGTGTGCTTGGGGGGAAATCATAATGAAGCAAATTTGCTCCTTTCAAGTAGGTCCCCACGTAAAATAATCTTCCTTTCCCTCTCTACTGTCAATTGATGAGTTTTGATAGCATACAGAATAATAATTTAACTCTAAGCCAAGAAATAGAGCTAAAGTTAAGCACATGCTGAGGAGTTTTGCTTAGTCAGGGCCTCATTTTCAAAAATCCTGAGCACCCAGATCTACCTATTAGCTATGCTGGGAACTTTTGGGGCTCGGTATCTCTTGAAAATCAGGCCACTGTTGGAGACCTCAGTATGAATTTAGAAGCTTAACTTTAGGCCCCTTGTTTTGAAGAAAGCCTTTAATCTTCTTTGATGGTCGTTTAAATACTTGCAGAGAAGACTCATGGAACGGAGTTCATCCAGTTCATAGAATATCAGGGTTGGAAGGGACCTCAGGAGGTCATCTAGTCCGACCCCCTGCTCAAAGCAGGACCAATCCCCAACTTTTGCCCCAGATCCCTAAATGGCCCCCTCAAGGATTGAACTCACAACCCTGGGTTTAGCAGGCCAATGCTCAAACCACTGAGCTAACCCTCCCCCCTGTACAGTTGCCTGTAGAGGTCATAAAGGAATTTCCCTGCCCCCCAACCCCCATGCACAATTGGCGAGGTGTACGCTGTGAGTGGGGTGGGTCCCTCCAACCTTCATCTGAAGCATCAGGGATTGACCATAGCAGGAGATGGGACACCTGGTAGGGTGGACCAGTGCTCTAAAATGGTTCAGAGAATCTGTTTCCTTAGCTGTCCTGCTCACATGCTCAGGGTCCAACTCATCTCCAGAGTTGTGGGTGGGAAGGAATTTCCCCCTGGTCGGATTGGCAGGGACCTTTGAGTGGCAGGATGGGGCACTGATCACCTGCTAGGATAATCTGAGTATATCTGACCTAATCAATTCTCGACAATTGCAAGGGCCTCAGGCATTGGTGGAACCTCAGTCTCTCCTGTCCTCTGCCGATGGCACACAACAGTTTTGTCTCCTACAGACTGAAATGTTTTTGTCCAAGACAAGTTTTGGGGTTCAGTGTAGGGTTGCTAGGTGAAATTTAGTGCCTGTGAAATACAGGAAGTCAGACTAGATGATCTAATGGTCCCTTCTGGCCTTAAACTCTAGGAAACAATGAAATAGCTGGTGTACGAAAAAAATCAGGATTTGATCTCCCATGTATCTCTTCGCTCTGGGCAGAAATTCTCCAGGAGACTTAATATTTCACAAGAAATCTGAAATGCCGTATTTATCTGTCTCCATTGTAACAGCATTCCAAGCATGAAGGAGGAACTAACAAGATTTCCCCTTCCCAGGAAAGACTACTTGAGGTTAGGTGATTGCCCATCCGTTATGCAAATTGCATCCTTCAGTTGTAACACCCAGATGCAAACGGAATCATAACTGTAACCTACTCTGCCCATCTGTGTGGGATGAGGAGCACTAGTGTTGCTAAGAAACGTGACCCCATGTTTTGTTCTCTTGCATTTAAGATATTAGCAGAGCTTCATTTAGACAGCTAGAGGAGAAGTCCTTCTGCCTTTTTTGTTGTAATTTCCCCTATCGCTGATGGAGTTGGCTCCATCGATGCAGAAGACACAAAATGAGGACCCATAACAAACGTAAAACAACTGGGAGAAAAGAAGGAAGACCTCCCCCATAACATTCCCTAGAAACTCAGATTCTCAGGAAAGTTTCCAGGTCCAGAGGCTGTAGGCCAACTCCTCAACTGGTGTAAATCAACACAGCTACAAGGAAGTCAACAGAGGGACACTGGTTTACAGCAGCTGAGGTTCTGCTCATACAAATGGAGAACATTACAGCTCATCTGTATGCCTATGCTTTCTAAATGTGTGTGTGAATATAGAATGGATATAGAGAATACAATGCTGACCCTTACCTCTGTCAGTTACCTCCTGATCACTCACAAATTTATTCATGTTTTAATCTTTCCTCAACACTTCCTCCAGTCCTTTCTCCAAAGAGCTCCAGTACTGATAGGCAGCTGGCCTCTCAAGCTGTCCTGTCCAGAATAGCCAGTTAAGATTATGCAAGCACTATTATGACATCGCTGTGACTGTGACATAGCACATAAACTGCTGATGACCAGGCAGGTGCTGTGATGACATGGACAAGAGCCTCAAAGGTATTTAGGCTCCTAACTCGCACTGAAATCAATAGATGTGAGGAACCTAAATACATTTCAAAATCTGGGCCCATCCATGTATGCAGTCCAATAGGTGGCTAAATTTGCTCCAGTGTAGAATTTCTCATTCGCTCTAAATCATTTTGAATTTTGGTTCTGTCCCTCTCTCAGTTTGCCACACTTTCCAATATTGGTTTTATTGGGAAATCTGCTCCTGGTTGAATGGATAGAAAATAAAAGCACCGAACAAAGAAAGAGAAGAAACTGCCTTGGAGAATGCACAGTGACACTTGAGTGTGGTTGGTTGGTTGGAATGCACAGTGACACTTGAGTGTGGGTGGTTGGTTTCTTTTGCTTTTTAATTCGGTTGATTAAAAAGCTTGATGAAATCTTATTGGACTGTATTACAAATATTGATCTTTATATTGTTTTACAATGAATTGAAATTTATTCTTCATTTCCATGTCCCGCCAAACAAATCAACTAAATTATTTTTTGTTGTGTTTAATACAGTGTGGTGTCATATGTATGGCCATATGTAGAGCCCACACTTGATTTTGGAGATGATGTTGCCTTTAAAGCATTCAGAGTGATGACACTCTTTGCAGTTACCATATGGAAAAAGAATTCCAATGACATGTGTCCTTTGCTATGTATAACTGATTTGGTGCCTTACCCTTTCTGATTTTGCCCTTACACGGACACACTATTCTTTTGTACTCCTCCTTAGTAATTCGTCCATGTTTCCCCATTTTGTAGGATTTCTTTTTGATTTTCAGGTCATTACAAAACTTCTGATGGAGCCATTGGCCTCTTACTATTCTTCCTCTCTTTCCTTTGCATTGGCAGTTGTGCCTTTAATATTGTCTCCTGGAGAAACTGCCAGCTTTCCTGAACTCCTTTATGCCTTAGACGTTTTCCCCATGGGTTGCTACCTACCAATTCTCTGAGGATGTTAAAGTCTGCTTTTGGCAGTCCTTCTCCTGTCATTCTCATTCCTTCCTTTCCTTAGAATCATGAAATCTATCATTCATGATCCCTTTCACCCAAATCACCTTCCACCTTCACATTCACCACCAGCTCCTCCCTGCTGGTCAGAATCAAGTCTAAAAGGGCTGTCCCCCGCTTACTTCCTCCATTTTCTGAAACAAAGCATTGTCCCCAGTACATTTCAGGAACTTATTGGGTAATTTTGGGTTTTACCATATTCCCACTACCATATTTACCCATCTTTATAACCCTATTCTGTGGGCATGCCTACCATTGAGTGTGTATTGAGCAGAAAGAACACTCGGTGCAGGAGACAAGGGGACTGAGTTAAACTGCAGATGTCAGGTTCACATACTTCCATTTTCCATGACTAATCTCTTAAGCTAGTGGGGATGGCCATGGTATAAAAATACTTCTGCAGATCAGCATGTGATTATTTGTATCCCTGCCCCGGCCCCGCCTCTTCCCTGCCTCCTCCCCTGAGCACGCCGGGTTCCTGCTCCTCCGTCCTCCCTCACACAGCTTGTTATGTCACGAAAGAGCTCTTTCACAGCAGCAAGCATTGGAAGGAGAAGAGGGGATAGCGCACTCAGGGGAGGGGGAGGAGGCGGAGGCAGACTTGAGATGGGGCAGAGGTGCGGGACAGGTCGCTGCCGGTGGGCCCGGGGCACCCACGGAGTCGGCGCCTATGTCCCACTCCTGTTCACATGTGTAGGGGGGAGAAGGCAGCACATGGGCAGTGCTGGCCTTACATGAGGCAAACTGAGGCAGCCGCGTCAGGTGCCAGACTGGGCGGAGGGGCGGCACTAGGACCCAGAGTGTAGAAAATTGTGTCTGCTACTGGTGCACATGTATTCTCCCTGCTCCAGATGCACAGAGATGGTGGAGTGCGGTGCTGGAGGAAGGACATAACTGGCAGGCAGGAGAAAAGGGGAGAGGGAATAACAGAAAGCAGCAGGAGCTGCAGGGAGAGAGAGGAGGAGGAGCCTCTTATGGACCTCTCTAGCGCCTCCAGGAGCCTGGACTGATTAACCCGAGTTTCTCAGGGAGCTTCCTGTTTCCTGCTGCTTCCCTGAATCCAATGAGGAGAACAGGCAGTCAGCTGAAGTATTAGGAGCCAGTTAGGCCCTTAAGACGCTGATATCTTCCCTCACTCAGGCCCTGCTACCAGTCTGCTTATTTGTCCCCTTCAATCGAGTATTGAGAGCCACTAGAGCTGTCACAGAACAGCAGTCATGAGTGAAAGAAGAAAACGCCCCACTGAGGCAGCATTGAGAAAAAGACAGAAAGCAAAGGAAGCTTTTCTATCTAAGCAGGAAGGAGCTCTCCTGAGATACATAGACACAAATGTTCACGGTGAGCCTTCCCGCCCCAGTGAGGATGTGAGCGGTGAGGAGATGCCTGATCTTCCGGTTAGTCAGAGTGCAGGTGACGGGGCAGCTACTGCAGCATCCATATCTCCATCTCAAATGGATGTAACCATGCACATTGCTGAAGAAAAGTGTAGATCAGAGAAGAGTGTGGTTGAGGAGCAAGAAACAGCTGCTGCTGAGTTAAGTTCCTTAATTCTAGATGATCCAGGACTGTGGACCCACTTGAGCAGTAGCCTGACGGACTGCCTTGTACTGCATGGGCCACAGCAAGTGAAAAACTTCATGTTCAGCAAAAACAATGAAAATAGAAGTTTCCATCTAACACATTACTGGCATGAAATCCCCAATGGTGAAAAAGTGGAGAGACCATGGCTTATGTACTCAAAAACCCAGAATGCTGCATGCTGTTTTTGTTGCAAACTCTTCCACTCTAATGTTCAAGCCACATTGGTTTCTACAGGAACAAAGGACTGGAAAAATCTGGCTAGAAATCTGGCTTGCCATGAGAAGGCAGCAAATCACCAGAGAGCATTCCACAGGTGGAAAGAGTTTGAGATGAGACTAAGGTTAAAGGACCCCATAGATGATCAGCATCAAGAGAAGATTGCATCAGAGTCTCTTTACTGGCAAAATGTTCTGAAAAGGCTCATTGCCATTGTGAGAATGCTGCTACCCAAAACCTAGCACTGCGCGGCACTTCAGATCCGCTGTATGTGCCAAACAATGGAAACCTTCTTAAAATTGTGGAGCTGATCGCTGACTTTGATGCTGTACTCCAGGAGCATCTAAGAAGAGTTACCACACACACCACTAAATTGGAAAAACTATTCAAAATGAGATCATACAGTTACTGGCAACAAAAGTCAAACAGAAGATTGTGGCAGCTCTGAAGTCAGCAAGATATTACTCTGTTATTCTGGACTGCACACCTGACATCAGCCATATGGAACAAATGACTTTAATGGTGCGTTTTGTAACCACAACAGAACCTAGTGAAAATGTCCCTGCAGCGGTGACTGTCAGAGAGCATTTTCTAGAATTTATTGAAACTGATGATACTACAGGAGCTGGTATGACAATTATGCCTCTTAAAAAGCTGGAAGATACGGGAATTGCGATAGCTGACACGAGAGGTCAGGGCTACGATAATGGTGCCAACATGAGAGGCAAGAACAGAGGAGAGCAGACATAGATCCGAGAGTTAAACCCTCGAGCTTTTTTTGTCCCATGCAGTTCTCATTCATTGAACTTGGTGGTCAGTGATGCAGCATCAGCTTCTAGTGAGGCTGTTGAATTTTTTAACGGTTTCAGAGTAGCAGCCGTGTTAGTCTGTATTCGCAAAAAGTAATTTAATGTAATTCAAAGCATCTATGTTTTTTTCTCTGCATCAACTCATTGATGGCAAATTTTGAATCAACATCTGGGAACATCCTCTCTGACACTGAAACCACTGAGTGCCACACGATGGGAAAGTTGAGTGGACGTGATAAAACCCATCAAACACCAAATTGGGACGATAGACGATGCCATAGTTGCCATTGTGGAGGAAAATGCTATGACAGGAACTGTTTGTGGAACAACAAGGGCAGAGGGACATGGAATCACCAGAAACAAACATGCTTCTCTTGTGGCTTAGTGTTGTGGCATGACAGACTGTTTGAAATAAATGTAGTAAGCAAGAGACTCCAAGGTGTTGACCTTGATATATCTGGAGCAATGGAACAACTGGACAATGCAAAGTCAAACCTACAGTCTTACCGGTCAGATGAGGGATTTCAAAGAGTTCTGAAGCGTGCACAGAAGTTGGCAGAGGAACTTCACACTAAGAAGAAGGCATTTTGATTACGAGGCACGGGATAATCCCATGAGAGACCCCAAACAACAATTCAAAGTTGAATTCTTTAACCAGGTGCCAGATTGTGCAATACAGTCAGCTGAAGAATGTTTCATGCAGCTCAACAAACACAGCAGTATATTTGGGATGTTGTATGATATTCCAAAACGTCTCACTATATCTGAAGAAGACCTACACCAGCAATTCAGGGCACTAGAGACAGTGTTGACACATTGATGTGAGTGATTTAGGTGATGAACTGAAAGCCCTTTCAAGATACATTTCAGCAGGATCAACTCCAAAGTCTGTTCTGGACTCTATGTGCACAAATAAGATGACCACCGTCTTTCCAAATGCTTTTGTTGCTCTGTGCACTTCTAACACTTCCTGTAACAATTGCCAGTGGAGAACGCAGCTTCTCCAAGCTAAAGTTAATAAAACACATCTATGCTCCACAAGGACACAGGAGAGGCTGGTCGCCCTTGCAACCATCTCAATAGAGCATGAGCTGGCTCAGACTGTGGACCTTCAGGAAGCAGTTCAAATCTTTACAACCAAGAAGGCACGGAAAGCACCACTTTGATTATTCAAACAGATAAAAATTCCAGTGTTTACTATGCAGACAGGAAAAGATACATTTGCTGTTCAGGCGTTTGAAAGTTAAGTGTTACTTAAAATTTTTGAACAAGGCATTTTAAGTTGTTACCCCTTTCTTGGGGTAGGTAGCAGAGCAGTACCATGAGAGGAGTAGAAGAAGGCAGAATTGAGACCTTTCAAAGTTTTGGCACAAGCAAGGAGGCATGGGGGCAACCCGCCTCAAGTGCCAAAATGTTGTGGGCCGCCTGTGGTGTCACCTGCAAACTTGCTGAGGGTGCAATCCACACCATCCTCCAGATCATTAATGAAGATATTGCAGAAACTCAGCCCCAGGACTGACCCTTGGAGCAGTGCGCTTGATACCGGCTGCCAACTAGACATGGAGCCATTGATCACCCGTTGAGCCCGATGACCTAGCCAGCTTCCTATCCACCTTATTGTCCATTCATCCAGCCCACACGTCTTTAACTTGCTGGCAAGAATACTGTAAGAGACCATATCAAAAGCTTTGCTAAAGTCAAGGAATAACACAACCACTGCTTTTCCCTCATCCACAGAGCCAGTTATCTCATCATAGAATGCAATTAGGTTAGTCAGGCATGACTTGCCCCTGGTGAATCCATGCTGACTGTTCCTGTCCACTTTCATCTCCTCTAAAATTGAATCCCTGAGGACCTGCGGCATGATTTTTCCAGGGACTGAAGTGAGGCTGACTGGCTCCTGTAGTTCCCTGGATCCTTCTTCTTCCCTTTTTCAAAGATGGGCACGACATTAGCCTTTTTCCAGTTGTCCAAGACTCCCCCGATTGCCATGAGTTTTCAAAGATAATGGCCAATGGCTCTGCAATCACATCCGCCAACTCCTTTAGCACCCTCGGATGCAGTGCATCTGGCCCCATCAACTTGTGCTCATCCAGCTTTTCTAAATAGTCCTGAACCCTCCTCCCAATACTGTGCTGCCCAGTGCAGTAGTCTGGGAGCTGACCTTGTTCATGAAGACAGAGGCAAAAAAGGCATTGAGTAAATTAGCTTTTTCCACATCCTCTGTCACTAGGCTGCCTCCCCCATTCAGTAAGGGTCCCACTCTTTCCCTGACCTTCTTCTTGTTGTTAACATACCTGAAGAAACCCTTCTTGTTACTTTTAACATCTCTTGCTAGCTTCAACTCCTAGTGTGATTTGTCCTTCCTGATTTCACTCCTGCATGCCTGAGCAATATTTTTGTACTCCTCCCTTGTCATTTGTCCAATCTTCCACTTCTTGTAACCTTCTTTTTTGTGTTTAAGATCAGCAAGGATTTCACTGTGAAGCCAAGCTGGTCGCTTGCCATATTTACTATTCTTTCTACACATCGGGATGGTTTGTCCCTGTAACCTCAATAAGGATTCTTTAAAATACAGCCAGCTCTCCTGGACTCCTTTCCCCCTCATGTTATTCTCCCAGGGGATCCTGCCCATCAGTTCCCTGAGGGAGTCAAAGTCTGCTTTTCTGAAGTCCAGGGTCCGTATTCTGCTGCTCTCCTTTCTTCCCTGTGTCAGGATCCTGAACTCGACCATCTCATGGTCACTGCTCCCAGGTTCCCATCCACTTTTGCTTCCCCTACTAATTCTTCCCGTTTTGTGAGCAGCAGGTCAAGAAGACCTCTGCCCCTAGTTGGTTCCTCCAGCGCTTGCACAAATAAATTGTCCCCTACACTTTTCAAAAACTTCCTAGTGAGTGGAGCCCTACCGAAAGTATTCTACTATGTTCTATGGTAAAAGTATTTTACCATAGAACTAGTAATGTGTGTACTGTGCAATGTCATTATTTAGTAATAACGTTTTTCTAAACAAATTGTAATAATAAATGAAACCACAGAAAATTAGAATTTATTTTCTTGTTTTCTTTTGGATGCATATGTATGCTAAAATAAAAAAAAGTATTAATGGATGGTGAAAAGAAAGAGTGTTAATTAAAATAATAGTTTTAGATAGGACTGAGTTCAAGAAAGAGAAGGGTATTTGTCATACTAAAATTGAAAGGTTTCAATGATAGGTAAATATAGGCAATGTGCTTATATTTGTTTATAACACAGGACCTCCAGAAACAGAACATTTTTCTTTCAATTGCATATAATGAAAAAATTCACACTGATTTTGTCCAACAGGCTATGATTAATAATAAATAATAATTTTAATACAAATTATGTTTTAATCAAACAAGCTATTGGGCTTAGCACAGGATGAAATTCTTTGGTCTGTGCTATTCAGGAGGCTAGACTCTATGAACAAATTAAATTTCATATACATGCCACATGTAAAAATAGTCTTCCCAAGGCTATGTGGAAGGCAGTGTGGCCTAGTGGATAGCACACTGAACTGGAACTCTGGAGATCTAAAATCTATTCCTGGTTCTGCCATTGGCAGCCTGGGTGACCTTAGTTGAATCATGTCACCTCCCTGTGCCTCAGTTTCTCCATCTGTAAAATGGGGATAATGGTACTGACCTCCTCTGTTAAGTGCTTTGAGCTCTGCTGCTAAGAGCTAGATATTAAAATATTATGTAAACAATATTTCAGTGTTGTGTCTTTTATTTTTATATACATGGTTCACAGATGTAATAGTTACATGCATTCCCTTACAAAAACTGTTGACATTATCATATAAAGCTAGTGGGATGAAATTGGCTAGTATTGCAGTTATCCAAAAAATTGCATTTTTATGAAAAAGAAACAACTGAGGTTTGGGCTACACTAGCAATTTATGTCACTCAGGGGTGTGGAAAATCCACACCCTTGAGTGATGCAGCTATACCCACCTAACCCCTAACTCTCATTGACATAGCTACTGCCGCTCAGGCAAGTGGAGTACCCACACAGATGGGAGAGATGCAGCTGTGCCAGGGCAGCATTATAAATATAGACAAGCCCTAAGCAATACAGATCAGGTGCTGGAATTAAGGACAGTTTCAGTTGTTAGCAGCAGAAGGTTGGTTCAAATTCACCATGTATTCTTTACAGAAAAGGTTCCAAAAAAAGGTGACACAGGGGACCTAACTTTCTATGCTGCCCTGGTTTTAACATGTAAATATTTACCCACCCACCCCTTGTTACTTCTCAAGAAGATTTTCTAGATTTAGATTTTTTTTTCTGTTTCCACCAAATCTTCATTACGCTCTTAAATTGAAATCTGTGATACAACCTTAACTAGGGGGTTGTGACCGCTTCACCATAGTATCACAGTTTGCTGTCTGTATAGGACTAAAGACAACACAACGTTTCCAACAGGGTAGCTGAGAGAGAGAGAGAGTGATAGAGCCATCAAATACCTTATGGCCTGTAGGAAAGTTCTTAGAGTGCAAATTTCACATCTGCTGACTACTGTTCATATTCCCATGTGCATCACCATGCTTCATACTGACCCTGGCTAATACCACAGCCCTATAAGACATCAAGAATTAGCTTTTCACAAGGGGAACTCTGTGGCCCTACAGCTCCAAGATGGGGCCTGCAATGTACAACACCCCAATTCTTACCATGTCAAAATGAATCCAGATTCCTTTAGAACCTTCACCCTTTCACGGAGTGATGCAACTGGGGTACTTTCAGTGACACAGCACAGCCTTCTCAGAACAAGCCAGCATTTATTAGTCACCTGGCATACAGCATCAAAGAGCCCTTAGGTCAGCATGGGACAGCCAAGCTTAAGGCAGAGTCCAAACTGGTAGAAGCAACTGCCCCAGTAGCCCATGGTCTCCTAGAATCCACTTGGCTGCTCTCTCTCACTCACTTGCTCTGTGTGCCTCTGTGTCTGCAGCAGCACACAGTATCTTCATAGAATCATTGAAAATCAGGGACCTCAGGAGGTATCTAGTCCAACCCCCTGCTCAAAGCAGGACCAATCCCCAACTAAATCATCCCAGCTAGGGCTTTGTCTTCACACATCACCCTTTGTTCTGCTGGGGACTTTCCCGCTCTGCTTCCCTGCAGAGTGTTAGAGGAAGTCACTTGTTCTTGGCTGCTGGTTGCTAGGAATTAATTGTCCAATCTGTGGATCTTCTGTTCATCTGTGCTGATTCCATTCAGTACCTGGTAGCTCATGAGATTCTAACCCAGACAGACCTACTGCCTACATGACATCATCAGGGCCTCGCCCCCCTGCCCCCAGAGCAGGAAACCCCTCCTTTGCTCTGAAGCAATGTCTACACTACAAACTTATGTTAACTCAAGTTACCTCAGCATCCAGCCACCGTGGTTAGTACATCACTTGCGTACATGCATACTTGGCTCAGTGTGTTGGCAGTGCATGTACCCACCAGGAGTGCTTGTATCGATGCAGAGTGTGGTGCACCTTGGGTAGGTAGGTATCCCACTGTGCAACTCGCCACTATCCAGCGCACTGTCTTTTGGGAAGTTTTGGCAATGCATGATGGGGCCAAAATGAGTTGTGCAGGAGTGACTGGGAGCATGGGGTCAACTTCCCAGTTTGCAATTGTCTCCATCCCATAATGATATCCATGTTAGGTAAGAAAAGCTAAACAGGAGGCAGTTATGCCAACCGAACCAAAGTCAGGCTAAAAGAGGCTGCTGGGAAAGTCTCTAAAAGTAGAATGAAGGAATATTTGTTTAAGTTACAAAGAGTAAAAAGAAAAGGGAAGGTCTGCATTCCTGCATTTTTGTACCAGATGTGCTGGGAACAGTCCTTGAGATACAGAGGCGCTGTTTTCCACTCCCTGCTCTTGTGTTATGTCTGTTTTAACTCCTCGTCTCCTAGTTAACACCCATACCGATAAAAACGTTAGTGAAGCACTACGATTTGCTAAAAGTTATCTACAATAAGGGGGGTAAATGTGCATGCATATAGAAAAAGAGGATTTTAACTAATATAGGGGAGGGGTGGGCTGCTTTATAAATAAATCTGTAACACGACAAAACTGTCGATAAAAACCTATGAGTTTTACTTAGAGGCTGGCTGGTTCTCTTTGGAGACGGGCTGCTCTCTATTGTTGTGTGCACTCTTCAATAAAGAGCTTTGTGTTCGGACCTTGCTGGTGTTGCCTGTCTCTCTCCGGTCAGACAACGAACCGTGTTGTCTGGGGTTCAAGCCCTCGACATCCATATGACATAATTTTCTCACCTTTTTTTCAAACTCCCACAAACCCAGGCGACCTTCCTTGTTGTCTGCCATCTCTGACAGAAGTGTGGAGCCTGTACAGCTCTGCACTATTACCATGAGCGTTGCAATCACAGGGCATATGATCCTGGAATATTTGCAGAGCTGCAAGAAGAACCAAATCAGTGAGGAACACAGCAATTCTTTGGAGGACAGATTGTTGTGGGGCATAGTGACAACCAATTTGAGAAAAGAAAAGGAGGACTTGTGGCACCTTAGAGACTAACCAATTTATTTGAGCATAAGCTACAGCTCACTTTAAATTGGTTAGTCTCTAAGGTGCCACAAGTCCTCCTTTTCTTTTTGCGAATTCAGACTAACACGGCTGCTACTCTGAAACCAACCAATTTGAGGTTATTGATGGCATTCACGGAGCTGCTGCGGATGGTGGAGCGCCACTTCTGGGCCCAAGAAGTGAGCACCGACTGGTGGGAGCGCGTCGTAATGCAGGTGTGGGATGATGAGCAGTGGCTGCAAAACTTTTGGATGCACAAGGCCACATTCCTGGATCTGTGCACTGAGCTCACCCCAGCCCTGCAGTTCAGTCACACCAAAATGAGAGCTGCACTGACAGCTGAGAAGCAAGTGGCAACCGTTCCCTGAAAACTTGCGACATCAGATTGCTACCGGTCAGTCAGGAATCAAGTTGGAGACAGGATATCCACCCGGGGCCATTCATAGGTGCCAACTCTGTTGGTGCTCCGGGACTCAAGCACCCACAGAAATAAACAGTGGGTGCTCAGCATCCAGGAGCCAGAGCTTGAGTGTCGAATGTGATCAGTTCTGTGCTGCTAACAGCTTCTGCCCTTAGGGCAGGGAGTTTGTTTATAAACAGAGGCAGGATGATTAAGATAACAAAAGCCTTGTCATTAAATTACATTAAGGATCATTAGATGATCCTGAAAGCATTGCCAGGCACTCCAGTTAAAAGATAGGAAACAAAGGGCAGGAATAAATGGTCCATTTTCAGAATGGAGAGAAGTAAACAGTGGTGTCCCTCAGGGGTCTGTACTGGGACCACTACTATTCAACATTTTCATAAATGATCTGTGAAAAGGGGTAAACAGTGAGGTGGAAACAACGAGGAGTCCTTGTGGCACCTTATAGTATGTCTACACTATGGAATAAGGTCTAATTTATAGAAGTCGTTTTTTTAGAAATCGGTTTTATATATTCGAGTGTGTGTGTCCCCACAGAAAATGCTCTAAGTGCATTAAGTGCATTAACCCAGCGGAGTGCTTCCACAGTACCAAGGCTGGAGTCGACTTCCGGAGCGTTGCACTGTGGATAGCTATCCCACAGTTCCCGCAGTCTCCCCTGCCCATTGGAATTCTGGGTTGAGATCCCAATGTCTGATGGGGCTAAAACATTGTCGCGGGTGGTTCTGGGTACATATCGTCAGGCCCCCCTTCCCTCCCTCCCTCCGTGAAAGCAAGGGCAGACAATCATTTCGCGCCCTTTTTCCTGAGTTACCTGTGCAGACGCCATACCACGGCAAGCATGGAGCCTGATCAGGTAACCGTCACCGTATGACTCCTGGGTGCTGGCAGACGCGGTACGGCATTGCTACACAGTAGCAGCAACCCATTGCCTTCTGGCAGCAGACGGTGCAGTACGACTGGTAGCCGTTCTTGTCGTGTCCGACATGCTCCTGGCCACGTCGGCTGGGAGCGCCTGGACAGACATGGGCGCAGGGACTAAATTTGGAGTGACTTGACCAGGTCATTCTCTTTAGTCCTGCAGTCAGTCCTATTGAACCGTCTTATGGTGAGCAGGCAGGCGATACGGATTGCTAGCAGTCGTACTGTACCATCTTCTGCTGGGCAGGCAAGAGATGAGAATGGCATGCAGTCCTTCTGCACCGTCTGCTGCCAGCCAAAGATGTAAAAGATAGATGGAGTGGATCAAAACAAGAAATAGACCAGATTTGTTTTGTACTCATTTGCCTCCTCCCCTCCCCCGTCTAGGGGACTCATTCCTCTAGGTCACACTGCAGTCACTCACAGAGAAGGTGCAGCGAGGTAAATCTAGCCATGTATCAATCAGAGGCCAGGCTAACCTCCTTGTTCCAATCAGAACAATAACTTAGGTGCACCATTTCTTATTGGAACCCTCCGTGAAGTCCTGACTGAAATACTCCTTGATGTAAAGACACCCCCTTTGTTGATTTTAGCTCCCTGAAGCCAACCCTGTAAGCCGTGTCATCAGTCGCCCCTCCCTCCGTCAGAGCAACGGCAGACAATCATTCCGCGCCTTTTTGTGTGCGGACGCCATACCAAGGCAAGCATGGAGGCCGCTCAGCTCACTTTGGCAATTAGGAGCACATTAAACACCACACGCATTACCCAGCAGTATATGCACCACCAGAACCTGGCAAAGCGATACCGGGCGAGGAGGCAACGTCAGCGCGGTCACGTGAGTGATCAGGACGTGGACACAGATTCCTCTGAAAGCATGGGCCCTGCCAATGCATGCATCATGGAGCTAATGGGGCAGGTTCATGCTGTGGAACGCCAATTCTGGGCTCGGGAAACAAGCACAGACTGGTGGGACCGCATAGTGTTGCAGGTCTGGGACGATTCCCAGTGGCTGCGAAACTTTCGCATGCGTAAGGGCACTTTCATGGAACTTTGTGACTTGCTTTCCCCTGCCCTGAGGCGCATGAATACCAAGATGAGAGCAGCCCTCACAGTTGAGAAGCGAGTGGCGATAGCCCTGTGGAAGCTTGCAACGCCAGACAGCTACCGGTCAGTTGGGAATCAATTTGGAGTGGGCAAATCTACTGTTGGGGCTGCTGTGATGCAAGTAGCCCACGCAATCAAAGATCTGCTGATATCAAGGGTAGTGACCCTAGGAAATGTGCAGGTCATAGTGGATGGCTTTGCTGCAATGGGATTCCCTAACTGTGGTGGGGCCATAGACGGAACCCATATCCCTATCTTGGCACCGGAGCACCAAGCCGCCAAGTACATAAACCGCAAGGGGTACTTTTCGATAGTGCTGCAAGCTCTGGTGGATCACAAGGGACGTTTCACCAACATCAACGTGGGATGGCCGGGAAAGGTACATGACGCTCGCATCTTCAGGAACTCTGGTCTGTTTCAACAGCTGCAAGAAGGGACTTTATTCCCAGACCAGAAAATAACTGTTGGGGATGTTGAAATGCCTATATGTATCCTTAGAGACCCAGCCTACCCCTTAATGCCATGGCTCATGAAGCCGTACACAGGCAGCCTGGACAGTAGTCAGAAGCTGTTCAACTACAGGCTGAGCAAGTGCAGAATGGTGGTAGAATGTGCATTTGGACGTTTAAAGGCACGCTGGCGCAGTTTACTGACTCGCTTAGACCTCAGCGAAACCAATATCCCCACTGTTATTACTGCTTGCTGTGTACTCCACAATATCTGTGAGAGTAAGAGGGAGACATTTATGGCGGGGTGGGAGGTTGAGGCAAATCGCCTGGCTGCTGGTTACGCGCAGCCAGACACCAGGGCGGTTAGAAGAGCACAGGAGGGCGCGGTACGCATCAGAGAAGCTTTGAAAACCAGTTTCATGACTGGCCAGGCTACGGTGTGAAAGTTCTGTTTGTTTCTCCTTGATGAAACCCCCCGCCCCTTGGTTCACTCTACTTCCCTGTAAGCTAACCACCCTCCCCTCCTCCCTTCAATCACCACTTGCAGAGGCAATAAAGTCATTGTTGCTTCACATTCATGCATTCTTTATTCATTCATCACACAAATAGGGCGATGACTACCAAGGTAGCCCAGGAGGGATGGTGGAGGAGGGAAGGAAAAGGCCACACAGCACTTTAAAAGTTTACAACTTTAAAATTTATTGAATGACAGCCTTCTTTTTTTTTGGGCAATCCTCTGTGGCGGAGTGGCTGGTTGGCCGGTGGCCCCCCCACCGCGTTCCTGGGCGTCTGGGTGTGGAGGCTATGGAACTTGGGGAGGAGGGCGGTTGGTTACACAGGGGCTGTAGTGGCAGTCTGTGCTCCAGCTGCCTTTGCTGCAGCTCAACCATACACTGGAGCATACTGGTTTGGTCCTCCAGCAGCCTCAGCATTGAATCCTGCCTCCTCTCATCACACTGCTGCCACATTTGAGCTTCAGCCCTGTCTTCAGCCCACCACTTACTCTCTTCAGCCCGCCACCTCTCCTCCCGGTCGTTTTGTGCTTTCCTGCACTCTGACATTATTTGCCTCCACGCATTCGTCTGTGCTCTGTCAGTGTGGGAGGACAGCATGAGCTCGGAGAACATTTCATCTCGAGTGAGTTTTTTTTTCTTTCTAAGCTTCACTAGCCTCTGGGAAGGAGAAGATCCTGTGATCATTGAAACACATGCAGCTGGTGGAGAAAAAAAAAGGGACAGCGGTATTTAAAAAGACACATTTTATAAAACAGTGGCTACGCTCTTTCAGGGTAAACCTTGCTGTTAACATTACATACATAGCACATGTGCTTTTGTTACAAGGTCACATGCTAACAGCGGGGAACATTTCTGTTTAGCCACAGGCAAACAGCCCAGCAGGAATGGGCTCCTCTGAGTGTCCCCTGAAGAAAAGCACTCTATTTCAACCAGGTGACCATGAATTATATCTCACTCTCCTGAGGATAACACAGAGAGATAAAGAACGGATGTTGTTTGAATGCCAGCAAACATACACTGCAATGCTTTGTTCTACAATGATTCCCGAGTACGTGTTACTGGCCTGGAGTGGTAAAGTGTCCTACCATGAAGGACGCAATAAGGCTTCCCTCCCCAGAGACCTTTTGCAAAGGCTTTGGGAGTACATCCAGGAGAGCCGCGAATGCCAGGGCAAAGTAATCCTTTCACATGCTTGCTTTTAAACCATGTATAGTATTTTAAAAGGTACACTCACCGGAGGTCCCTTCTCCACCTGCTGGGTCCAGGAGGCAGCCTTGGGTGGGTTCGGGGGGTACTGGCTCCAGGTCCAGGGTGAGAAACAGTTCCTGACTGTCAGGAAAACCGGTTTTTCCGCTTGCTTGCTGTGAGCTATCTACAACCTCATCATCATCATCTTCTTCTTCGTCCCCAAAACCTGCTTCCGTATTGCCTCCATCTCCATTGAAGGAGTCAAACAACACGGCTGGGGTAGTGGTGGCTGAACCCCCCAAAATGGCATGCAGCTCATCATAGAAGCGGCATGTTTGGGGCTCTGACCCAGAGCAGCCGTTCGCCTCTCTGGTTTTCTGGTAGGCTTGCCTCAGCTCCTTCAGTTTCACGCGGCACTGCTTCGGGTCCCTGTTATGGCCTCTGTCCTTCATGCCCTGGGAGATTTTGACAAAGGTTTTGGCATTTCGAAAACTGGAACAGAGTTCTGATAGCACGGATTCCTCTCCCCATACAGCGATCAGATCCCGTACCTCCCGTTCGGTCCATGCTGGAGCTCTTTTGCGATTCTGGGACTCCATCATGGTCACCTCTGCTGATGAGCTCTGCATGGTCACCTGCAGCTTGCCACGCTGGCCAAACAGGAAATGAGATTCAAAAGTTTGCGGTTCTTTTCCTGTCTACCTGGCCAGTGCATCTGAGTTGAGAGTGCTGTCCAGAGCGGTCACAATGGAGCACTCTGGGATAGCTCCCGGAGGCCAATACCGTCGAATTGTGTGCACAGTACCCCAAATTCGAGCCGGCAAGGCCGATTTAAGCGCTAATCCACTTGTCAGGGGTGGAGTAAGGAAATCGATTTTAAGAGCCCTTTAAGTCAAAATAAAGGGCTTCATCGTGTGGACGGGTGCAGGTTTACATCGATTTAATGCTGCTAAATTCGACCTAAAGTCCTAGTGTAGACCAGGGCTTAGAGACTAACAAATTTATTTGGGCATAAGCTTTTGTGGGCTAGAACCCACTTCATCAAATGCATGGAGTGGAAAATACAGTAGGCAGGTATAAATATACAGCACATGAAAAGATGGGAGTTGCTTTACCAAGTGGGGGGTCAGTGCTAATGAGGCCAATTCAGTCAAAGTGGATGTGGCCCATTCCCATCAGTTGACAAGAAGGTGTGAGTATCAACAGAAGGAAAATTATTTTTGTAGTGACCCAGCCACTCCCAGTCTTTATTCAGGCCTAATTTGATGGTGTTAAGTTTGCAAATTAATTCCAGTTCTGCAGTTTCGTGTTGAAGTCTGTTTTTGAAGTTTATTAGTCTTTAAGGTGCCACAAGGACTCCTCGTTGTTTTTACTGATACAGACTAACACGGCTACCCCTCTAAAACCCGTCACCATGCAAGGCACTGAATTTAGCCATATGAAGTGGAAATACATCAACATCATGAAAAAACTCGTGCAGAAACAGACAGACATCATCTTCCTTTCCAAATGCAAACAGATGGACACCATACCAAAAGGACTGAAGGTAAAAAATCCATTACAATCAACATACCATACAGTCTATGGTGAGGGATTGTGCCACACACTCTCAAAAAAACTGCGGAACCACCTGATCAACATCCTATACAGCAAACAGAAAAAGATCAAGAATGAACTCTCAAAACTGGAGACTCTCATAAAAAAACAACTTTCCACACAAACTTCCTTGTGGCTGGACTTTACAAAAACTAGACAAGCCATTTACAACACACACTTTGCTTCTCCACAGAGGAAAAAGGACACACAACTATCTAAACTCCTACATGCCACAAGGGGTCACAACAGTGGTACCCTTAACTCACCCAACAATATTGTTAATCTATCCAGTTATACTCTTAGCCCGGCAGAAGAGCCTGTCCTATCTCAGGGCCTCTCCTTCTGCCCCACCACCTTCACGAACATGATACCGTTCTGCAGTGACCTGGAATCCTACTTTCACCATCTCTGACTCAAGGAATATTTTCACCACACCACTGAGCAGCAAACTAATGCACAGAAACCTTCCTACCAACACTACAAGATTAAGGACTTCTCCTGATGGTTGAAACAACAGACTGGACTTCTACATAGAGTACTTCTGCTGACATGCACGAGCTGAAATTGTGGGAAAGCAGCATCACTTGCCCTATAACC
The DNA here is from genome assembly GCF_965140235.1 of Caretta caretta. NCBI lineage: Eukaryota > Metazoa > Chordata > Testudines > Cheloniidae > Caretta > Caretta caretta. The sequence goes on from NC_134225.1 coordinate 7,966,070, forward strand.
TCAGCCGTGCAGAACACAGTGCCAACCACAGCCTCAGGAACAACTCTGACATTATAATCAAAAAGGCTGACAAAGGAGATGTTGTAGTCATCATGAATAGGTTGGAGTATGAATGAGAGGCTGCTAGGCAACTCTCTGACACCACATTCTACAGGCCTTTACCCTCTGATCCCACTGAGGGGTACCAAAAGAAACTGCACCATCTGCTCAAGAAACTCCCTAAAGGAGCACAGGAACAACTCTACACAGACACACCCCTAGAGCCCTGACCAGGGGTATTCTATCTGCTACCCAAGATCCATAAACCTGGGAATCCTGGATGCCCCATCATCTCAGGCATTGGCACCCTGACAGCAGGATTGTCTGGCTATGTGGACCCTCTCCTCAGGCCCTAAGCTACCAGCACTCCCAGCTATCTCCGAGACACCACTGACTTCCTAAGGAAACTACAATCCACTGAATGCATCCGATGAAGTGAGCTGTAGCTCACAAAAGCTTATGCTCAAATAAATGTGTTAGTCTCTAAGGTGTCACAAGTACTCCTTTTCTTTTTGCAAATACAGACTAACATGGCTGCTACTCTGAAACCAATATAATCCATTGGTGATCTTCCAGAAAACACCATCCTAGCCACTATGGATGTAGAAGCTCTTTATGCCAATATCCACACGAGGATGGACTACAAGCTATCAGCAACAGTATCCCAGATAATGTCATGGCAATCCTAGTGGCTGAGTTTTGTGACTTTGTCCTCACCCACAACTATTTCAGATTTGGAGACAATTTATACCTTCAAGTCAGCGGGACTGCTATGAGTACCCGCATGGCCCCACAGTATGCCAACATTTTTATGGCTGACTTACAACAACTCAGCTCTTGTCCCCTAGCACACCTGATATACTTGCACTACATTAATGACATCTTCCTCATCTGGACCCATGGGAAGGAGGCCTTTGAGGAATTCCACCTGGATTTCAACAATTTCCACCCCCATCAATCTCAGCCTGGACCAGTCCAACAAGAGATCCACTTCCTGGATACTACAGTACTAATAAGCGATGGTCACATAAACACCATCCTATACCGGAAACCTACTGACCGCTATGCCTACCTACATGCCTCCAGCTTTCATCCAGACCACACCACATGATCCATTGTCTACAGCCAAGCCCTACGATACAACCACATATGCTCCAACCCCTCTGACAGGGACAAACACCTACAAGATCTCTATCAGGCATTCTTAAAACTACAATACCCACCTGGGGAAGTGAAGAAACAGATTGACAGAGCCAGAAGGGTACCCAGAAGTCACCTACTACAGGACAGACCCAACAAAGAAAGTAACAGAATGCCATTAGCCATCACTTACAGCCCCCAACTAAAACCTCTCCAGCACATCATCAAGGATCTACAACCTATCCTGAAGGATGATCCCTCACTCTCACAGACCTTGGAAGACAGGCCAGTCCTCGCTTACAGACAGCCTCCAACCTGAAGCAAATACTCACCAGCAAGTACACACCACACAACAGAACCACTAACCCAGGAACCAACCCCTGCAACAAAGCCTGTTGCCAACTCTGTCCGCATACCTATTCAAGGGACATCATCATAGAACCCAACCACATCAGCCACATGATCAAGGGCTCACTCACCTGCACATCTACCAATGTGATACATGCCATCATATGTCAGCAATGCCCCTCTGCCATGTACATTGGCCAAACTGGACAGTCTCTACACAAAAGAATAAATGGACACAAATCAGACATCAAGAACTGTAACATTCAAAAACCAGTAGGAGAGCACTTCAATCTCCCTAGACACTCAATAACAGACTTAAAAGTCACCATTCTTTAACCAAAAAAACTTCAAAAACAGACTTCAACAAGAAACTGCAGAACTGGAATTAATTTGCAAACATTACGCCATCAAATTAGGCCTGAATAAAGACTCAGAGTGGCTGGGTTACTACAAAAGTAATTTTCCCTCTGTTGATATCCACCCCTTCTTGGCAACTGTTGGGAATGGGCTACATCCACCCTAATTGAATTGACCCCCCACTTGGTAAGACAACTCCCATCTTTTCATGTGCTGTATATTTATATCTGCCTACTGTATTTTCCACTCCATGCATCTGATGAAGTGGGTTATAGCCCACGAAAGCTTATGCCCAAATAAATATGTTAGATGCCACAAGGACTCCTTGTTGTTTTTACTGATACAGACTAACACAGCTACTTCTCTGAAACCAGTGAGGTGGAAAAGTTTGCAGATGATACATAATTACTCAAGGTAGTTAAATCTGTCAAAGTTTGACTCAGACTCACAATTTATCAGACCACTCTGTTTTATTAGCAAAGCTGCTCTGCTAATACATTTAGAAGTGAGCCCCCCGAGTGGGGCTTGTGTCTCTTAATTTATACAGCTTGCTGGAGAACAAGTTACAGAGAAGTTACAGACAAAAGAAGAAAAAGATTTTAGTCACCACCCTTCGAGATCCCTGAGACCAATCATGTATCTTCAATTACCTCCCACCCTTAACAATCTCCTTTAACAGCTTCCAGTTAACTTAACTAATTGCCCTTCACACCTTTCATTCTGATGGCTGCTTCTTAGACGTGCTGGCTCTATCTTAATTGCTTCTCCATTCAAAAGCTAACTGTCCCTATGTGTGTTCCCTCACATACTTTGTAACATGTTTTGGCATGCCCTCTCATATACAATGAATCCAGCATGTCCCCTTATACAACGTTATACTTATACAATGTTATACTTCCACAAATCCAAAACAGTTACAAAGGGATTTCACAAAACTGGGTGACTTGGCAACAAAATGGCAGATGAAATTCAATGTTAAATGCAAAGTAATGCACATGGCAAAATATAATCCCAACTATACATACAAAATGGTGCCTAAATTAGCTGTTACCATGAAGAAAGAGATCCTGGAATCATTTGCAGTACTCTGGAAGCACTCTGGAATCCTTCTCACTGTGCCTGTATCATCCTGAACTGCATTCTCCAGCTTCAGAAGACTTAAAAATTATCTCCAGTTATCAAGGGACAGACACAACTGAATAATGTAGCTGTCCTTAACATGCATCAAGACAATACCAGGGAACTAGATATAAATAAGACTGCTGATAGTTTCATCCAGAAAGCTACAGTGAGACATAATGTCTTTACTGGGATGTTATTGAAGACAACTTGTAGATGACGATTTTAATTTACTGTAATTCATGATAATGTATGTAGTTCATAACAATGTAATCATTATTAAAAATACCAATGATAGACACATCAACAACTAGAATATCAAAGAAGTGTATAAATATGCTGAAAATAGCCTCCCCCAAAACTGGCAGAGTGCCCTCTCACTCCAAACACACACATCTCTTCAAAAGCACCCACTGGAAAATACAAAAGTCAGTGCCTATGGGGCCATAAATTGCCTTCTGCTATGCAGGACTGTGACTCTGGGCAATGTGCAGGACATAGTGGATGGATTTGCAGCAATGGGATTCCCAAACTGTGGCGGGGTGATAGATGGACACATATCCCCATTTTGGCACCAGACCATCTTGCCACTGCGTACATCAACAGACAGGGTTACTTTTCTGTGGCTATGCAAGCACTGGTGGATCACCAGGTACGTTTCACTGACAATAAAGTGGGCTGGTCAGGGAAGGTGCATTATGCTCACATCTTTAAGGACAAACGACTGTTCAGAAAGCTACAAGTAGGGTCTTTCTTTCCTGACCAGCAAATTACCATTGGGGATGTTGAAATCCCAGCCTACCCTTGCTCCCCAGATCATGAAGCCGCCTCAATAGCAGCAAGGAATGATTCAACTTAAGGAAGTATGGGCTGGATGAATGCACTATAAGGTGGGTAGAAAGCTGGCTAGATTGTCGGGCTCAACGGGTAGTGATCAATGGCTCCATGTCTAGTTGGCAGCCAGTATCAAGTGGAGTGCCCCAAGGGTCGGTCCTGGGGCCGGTTTTGTTCAATATCTTCATAAATGATCTGGAGGATGGTGTGGATTGCACTCTCAGCAAATTTGCAGATGATACTAAACTGGGAGGAGTGGTAGATACGCTGGAGGGGAGGGATAGGATACAGAAGGACCTAGACAAATTGGAGGATTGGGCCAAAAGAAATCTGATGAGGTTCAATAAGGATAAGTGCAGGGTCCTGCACTTAGGACGGAAGAACCCAATGCACAGCTACAGACTAGGGACCGAATGGCTAGGCAGCAGTTCTGCGGAAAAGGACCTAGGGGTGACAGTGGACGAGAAGCTGGATATGAGTCAGCAGTGTGCTCTTGTTGCCAAGAAGGCCAATGGCATTTTGGGATGTATAAGTAGGGGCATAGCCAGCAGATCGAGGGACGTGATCGTTCCCCTCTATTCGACATTGGTGAGGCCTCATCTGGAGTACTGTGTCCAGTTTTGGGCCCCACACTTCAAGAAGGATGTGGATAAATTGGAGAGAGTCCAGCGAAGGGCAACAAAAATGATTAGGGGTCTGGAACACATGACTTATGAGGAGAGGCTGAGGGAGCTGGGATTGTTTAGCCTGCAGAAGAGAAGAATGAGGGGGGATTTGATAGCTGCTTTCAACTACCTGAAAGGGGGTTCCAAAGAGGATGGCTCTAGACTGTTCTCAATGGTAGCAGATGACAGAACGAGGAGTAATGGTCTCAAGCTGCAGTGGGGGAGGTTTAGATTGGATATTAGGAAAAACTTTTTCACTAAGAGGGTGGTGAAACACTGGAATGCGTTACCTAGGGAGGTGGTAGAATCTCCTTCCTTAGAGGTTTTTAAGGTCAGGCTTGACAAAGCCCTGGCTGGGATGATTTAACTGGGAATTGGTCCTGCTTCGAGCAGGGGGTTGGACTAGATGACCTTCTGGGGTCCCTTCCAACCCTGATATTCTATGATTCTATGAACTTACTGGTTCAGCAGGTGCAGAATGACAGTTGAAACTGCCTTTGGCCGTTTGAAGGGCCACTGCTGTTGTTTACTCACAATATCGGACTTCAGTGAGAAAAATATCCCAATGGTTCTAGCTTTCTGCTGTGTCCCGCATAATATACATGAAGCAAAGGGGGAAACATTTCCCCTGGGCTGGAGGGCGGAGGCGGAGCAGCTGTCTGCTATTAGAAGAGCTCGATGTGGAGCTACATGGCCAAGGGAGGCTTTGACAGATCTTTTAACAGTGAGCCAGAGTGGCGTGTGCTGTTGCAGTGTGTTCTACCTGGCCCTGCTCTTTTGTGGTCTGGTAGGAGCTGAGTGGCAATAGCTGTACACGCAGAAATATAACATTGTCAATGCACCTGTTAATTGTGTTTGTGACTGATCCTATGAGTTGTGTGACACTGTGCAGTAATGGGTAACTGGTGGCTTTCAGAACTGCCGAGCACTCAGCAGCATATGTTGTGAAATAATAAAGACGAATCGTGTTCCAAATAATATAATTTTATGTTGTAGCAAAATCAGTGCAAAAAATCCTGTGCAATTTAAAAACAAATACATTAAAAAGGTAATAAAACTCCCACATGGGAGCTGTGGGAGTGGTGCCTGAAGGCGCGAGGGCAGTGCACAGAGCCTCACTGGCCATCCATGAACCTAGGGGCTGTGGAGACCTGGTGGCCGCTTCCTGGGAACCCCACACCCACACCTGCACCCCAACCCCCTGCCCCATCCTGGAGCCCCCTCCCACATCCAAACTCCCTCCTGGAGCCTGCACCCCACAACCCCCCACACCCCAACCCCCTGCCACAGCCCTGAGCCCCCTCCTGCACCCCAAACCTCTCATCCCCGGCCTCAGCCCAGAGCCCACACCCCCAGACAGAGCCCTCCACCTCTCCTGCATCCCAACCCCCAGGCCCAACCTAGAGCCCTCTCCTGCACCCTGAACCCCTCATTTTTGGTCCCAACCGAAGCCTGCACTCCCAGCCCAGAGCCCATATCCACCCGCATCCCAACCCCCTATCCCAGTCCTGAGCCTGCTCCTGCACCCCAAACCCCTCATCCTCAGCCCCACCCCAGAACCCACATCCCCAGCCAGAGCCCGCACCCCCTTCTGCACTCCAAACCCCTCGGCCCCAGACTGGAGACCTCTCTTGCACCCCAGATGCCACAACCCTGGCCCCATCCCAGAGCCCGTACCCCCAGCAGGAGACCTCACCCCCCCACACCCCAACCTCCTGCCCCAGCCCAGAGCCCTCTCCCATACCCTGAACCTATACCTCCCCACACCCCAAATCCCTGCCCCAGCAAGCAGCCCTCTCCCCACGCCAACCCTCATCTCTGGCCTCACCCCAGAGCCTGCACCCCCAGCCAGAGCCCACACCCCTCCTGCACCCCAATTCCCTGCCCCAGTCCCAAGCCCCATCCCAGAGCACACACAACCTCCTGCATCCCAACCCCCTGTCCCATCCCTGAGCCCACTCCCACACTCCAAACCCCTTGACTTCAACCCAGAGCCTCCCCCTGCACCCCAAACCCCTTATCGCCAGCCCCACTGCAGAGCCTGCACCCTCAGCCAGAGCTCTCACTCTCTCTCACACCCCAACACCCTGCTCCAGCTTAGAACCCCTTCCAGCACCCTGAACCCCTCGTTTCTGGCCCCACCACAAACCCCGCATGGCCAGCTGGCACTGTCACCCCCTCCCGCAACCCAACCCCCTACCCCAGCCCAGTGAAAGTGAGTGAGGGTGGTGGAGAACAAGCAACAGAAGAAGGGGAGCTGGAGTGAGTGGGGGTGTGGCCTCATAGATGGGGCGGGCCACAGGCGGGGCCTCAGGGAAGGGATGGGGCAGGGCAAGGGTGTTCGGTTTTGTGCCATTAGAAAGTTGGCAACCATAGTTCCTGGGGCTTGGACTGTTGGGTAGCGGTACCTGCAGCCCATGTACAGCGGGAAGAAGATCGTTCTCAGCTCTAACTATTCTCCCAGTACCCGCCTCCCTCAGTTCAACACCCCATTCCTGCCCTGAAACCTACCCACGCTTTTTGTACCACCTCAGCTCTACTCCCCCACTATATCCCCTCACTGTATTGCCTCATTTCTATACCCCATCTCCCCTCATCTCTACACCCCCACTGTAACCCCCTCATTTCTACACCCCCTCCCCTCTCAGCTCTACTCCCCCACTGTACCCCCCTCATTTCTACACCCCATCCCCCTCAGCTCTACTCCCCCATTTTATCCACCTAATTTCCACTCGCCATCCCCCCTCACTGTACTCCCCTCATTTCTACACCCCACCCCTACTCAGCTCTACTCCCCTCATTTCTACACCCGGTCCCCCTCAGCTCTACTCCCCCACTGTATCCACCTCATTTCTACACCCCATCCCCCCTCACTGTACTCCCCTCATTTCTACACCCCACCCCTACTCAGCTCTACTCCCCGACTGTACTCCCTTCATTTCCACACCTCATTAGCCTCCGCTCTACTCTCCCACTGTATCCACCTCATTTCTGCACCCCCATCCTCCCTCACTGTACTCCCCTCATTTCTACACCTGATCCCTACTCAGCTATTCTCCCCCACTGTATTCCACACATTTCTACACCCCATCCCCCTCAGCTCTACTCCTCCACTGTATCGACCTCATTTCTACACCCCCATCCCCCTTCACTGTACTCCCCTAATTTCTACACCCCATCCCTTTCAGTTCTATTCCCCCACTCTATCTCTCTCATTTCTGCACCCCAAGAGTTCTACTCCCCCACTCTAGCCCTCTGATTTCTACACCCCATCCCCTTCAGCTCTTCTCCCCTCATTTCTACACCCCAACCCTACTCAGCTCTATTCGCTCACTGTACCATCCTCATTTCTACACCCCATCCCTCTCAGCTCTACTCCCCCATTGTATCCACCTCATTTCTACACCCTATCCCCCTTCACTGTACTCCCCTCATTTCTACACCCCATCCCCTTCAGCTCTACTCCCCTATTGTACCTCCCTCATTTCTACACCCCACTGTTACTCAGCTCTACTCTCCTACTGTACCCCCTCATTTCTACATCCCATCCTCCCAGAGCTCTACTCCCCCACTGTAATCCCCTCATTTCTACACTCCATTCCCCCTTAGTTTTACTCCTCCACTGTATCCCCAGTCAATATGGGGATAGTTGAAATCCCCCTTTATTATTGCTCCTTAAGACTGCTCCTAATTGAACATCTTCAGCTCCAGCCAGACCTTGGAGGAGTCAGATTACCTAGCCTAGCCACTGTGTCCTTGTTTGCCAAGGACTGCAGCCATCAGGCCCCTAGGCTGAGACCCCCAACCGACCCCAGCTTGTTTCACAAGGGTCGCTCCAAAACTGGGCTGGATGGGAATATGGATTTCTTACCACATTCCTCAGTGAATGCTTTCACTACAGAACCTGGACCACATACTGACTGAGGAATGGACAGCTAAGTCAGCCAGGCCCACAGGATAAGTGTTAGTAATTTTATTTATTATGATAACAAAGCCCTAGCTGGGCTGACACTGGCTGCTCTGAGCATAGGCGCTGACTCCGTGGGTGATCTAGGGCTAGAGCACCCACAGGGGAAAACTGGTGGGTGCTTAGCAAACACCGGCAGCTCCCTGCCCCGCCCCAGATCACCTCCACCTCCACCTCCTCCCCTGAGCGTGCGGCGTGTCCGCTTTTTCCCCCTACCTCCCAGGAACTGCGGCCAATGGGAGCTGCTGGGCCAGTGCCTGAGAGTAGCAGTGAGCGGAGACCACACCAACCACCCACCTAGGAGCTGCTGCTAGAGGGGTGTGCGAGTCGCTTTCGGGAGCTGCCCGAGGTAAGTGCCGCACCCCTCTCCTGCACCCCAACTCCCTGTCCCATCCCAGAGCCTGCACCCCCTCCTGCACCCCAACCCCCTGCCCCAACCCAGAGCCCACCCCCAAACTCCCTCCCAGAGCCCGCACCCCCTCCTGCACCCCAACCCCCTGTCCCAGCCCAGAGCCCACCCCCAAACTCCCTCCCAGAGCCCGCACCCCCTCCTGCACCCCAACCCCCTGCCCCAACCCAGAGCCCACCCCCAAACTCCCTCCCAGAGCCCGCAACCCCTCCTGTACCCCAACCTCCTGCCCCAGCCCAGAGCCCACCCCCAAACTCCCTCCCAGAGCCCGCACCCCCTCCTGCACCCCAATCCCCTGTCCCAGCCCAGAGCCCACCCCCAAACTCCCTCCCAGAGCCCGCACCCCCTCCTGCACCCCAACCCCCTGTCCCAGCCCAGAGCCCACCCCCAAACTCCCTCCCAGAGCCCGCACCCCCTCCTGTACCCCAACCCCCTGCCCCAGCCCAGAGCCCACCCCCAAACTCCCTCCCAGAGCCCGCACCCCCTCCTGCACCCCAACCCCCTGCCCCAGCCCAGAGCCCACCCCCAAACTCCCTCCCAGAGCCCGCACCCCCTCCTGTACCCCAACCCCCTGTCCCAGCCCAGAGCCCACCCCCAAACTCCCTCCCAGAGCCCGCACCCCCTCCTGCACCCCAACCCCCTGCCCCAGCCCAGAGCCCACCCCCAAACTCCCTCCCCGAGCCCGCACCCCCTCCTGCACCCCAACCCCCTGCCCCAGCCCAGAGCCCGCCCCCAAACTCCCTCCCGGAGCCTTGGGAAGGTGTGTGGGGGACGGGGCGGGGCGGGGCTTGGACCCACTCTGGGCACCACCAAAAGCCGTACGAACCTGCCAGCCCTGTGCGCCGGCTGGGAGGCGAGAGGGACCCAGTCACCGACCCCATCGCGGTGGGGGGGAGGGAGACACCCAGTGAGTGACACCGTCGCCAAGGCGACGCTCTGGGGCGGTTGACGGGTCACTGACTCCGCCCCCGGGGCTACCCACGCGCAGTCGGACTCCGCGAGTTTCCACCCCGCTCGCGCCGGGCCGCTGCCGCCGGCACCCGCCCATCTTAGCCACGTGACCCCCTCCCCGTCCCCCTCCCCCGGAGGCAAGAGGCCCTTCGGCCCGGCAGGGCAGAAGCGGGGGTCACGTGAGAGGAGGCGTTCCGGCGTCGTCAGGAGAGGCCGCGCGTGCGCCCGGACCCGGACCCGAACCCGAACCCGAGCCCGAGGCTCGCCGGCTTCCGTTCGCTGCGGGCCCGGTACGTGGAGCTGCCGGTGGGGGGCGGGAGGGTCGCCAGCGAGGGGCCCCGGAGGGGCGGGGCGGGGCCGCGGGCGGGACTTCGCTGGGGCGGGGCGGGCAGACTCGGTGGCTGGGGCCGTCCCTTCCCCCGCCGCCTGCGGGGGGAACGAGAGCCGGGGAGCCTAGGGCGAGAGCTGGGCGCCCCCAGGGGAGCCTGCGGGGAGGTGTGACGAGGCCTGGGCCAGCCCCCCCCGCTCCCCCCGGCTCTGCCCCGGTCCCGCGCCTGCCCACGTCCTCAGCCCCACTGCCGGCCCCCCCTGCAGCCCCCTTGTCTCTGTCCCTGTCCCCCCTGGAGCTGCGGGGCCCCGGACAGGGGGAAGCGGGGTGCGACCCTCGCAAGTTTGGGGGCTGCTGGGCTAGAGCCTAGAAAGGGGGGGGGGGGGTGCAGCGTGGGCCCGTGTGGGAGGGGTCACCTTTAAAAAGGTGGTGGCAAGGAGGAGGGAGAAAAGTTCTTCTCCTGCACCTCTGAGGATAGGACACACAGCAACCGGCTTAAGGTAAACTGTCTCGCGGCCTGCCAGCGGATTATCCTGATGGGCCGCAGGTTGCCCACCACTGACCGAGTGGCTGGAAGTTAAAGCCAGACAAGGTCAAATTAGAAATGAGGAAGAAATTTCACAGTGCAGGTGATTAAGCATAAGAACAAACTATCACGGGAAGTGGTGGATTCTCCAGGTCTTGATGCCCAACACAGTTACTGGGCTCACACTTGGGTTACTGGGTGGAATTCTCTGTCCTGTGCTATCAGGAGGTCAGACTAGCTGATCTAATGTCCCTTCTGGCCTTAAACTCTATGAATCTATGTTAGAGATGAATGTAGGGTCCCTTTTGAAGGCTAGGATTCTATTCATATCCCCCCCACGAGAGGATACAGCACTTGCTTTAGCTTTCTCAGTCTTCCTGATACTAATTACCAGAGCGAAGGGGGAACTGCAATGGTAGGAAAAGGCATGAATGTAGCCAAAATAACTTTCAGGTTTAATGTCTCACAAACTACCAAGGCTTCCTGGTGGTCTACTGGGTTCATATGACCACCCGTCACCTTCCATTCCTTAAGACCTTTTCTTCGCATGCATCAGCCTTAGTCATAAAGGCCCCACAGGCCAAATTCTCTCTTCACTTTTGTAGCTCTTGGTGGTAACTGCAAACCCACTGAAGGTAAATAGGCTGCACAGGTGTCAGTGAGGACTGAATTTGGCCTGCCCAGCCACGTACTAGTGACAGTACATGAAAAGGAAAAAGTCCAGTTTGATTCTCCCACCTCTGGGGTCAACAGGTCAGAAAACAACATTTTTACTTGCAAGGTGAGCAAGCTTGCTCTGAAGTCACTGGGAGATAACGGTCAAAATGCCATATTTACAGATTAGAGATGGACTTTGTATTTACACAGTTAGGATTATAGAATTCAGGGATTGCAAAGGTTCCTGCAGCACTAACTCAGCTCAGGGATAGAGTAGTTACCAGCAATGCTGCAGTGATGTTTCATGTGAACAAGCAAGGAGGAACCAGTTTCAGCCATCTGTGCTAAGAGGTTGTGGCTCTGTGGGAGTGGTGCTCAGTACACCAAATTTATCCTACAGGTCTCAATGTCACAGATCAGTTGAGTGGACATTTACACAATCAGCATGAGTGGCCTCTCAGGCACTCTGTAGCAAGCAATATCTTCTCCTGATGGAGGTATCCAGACATGCACCTATTTGCAACAAGACAACTCCAAATCTCAGTGGTTTTGCCTCAGCTCAGGAGCAGGTGGCCAGTTTGTCTTGGATGCATTCCTTCTAGGCTGGAGAGTAGGTCTCTGTGCATTTCCCACTTCCAGTTCTTCCAATTCAGAGAGCTCTCAGGAAAAATCAAACAAGACAAAACCATAATTATTCTGATTGCCCTGGCCTGGGCAAGATAAGTGGTTTTCAGATCAACTGCAGGAGTTTACCAGCCTCTCCTAGTAATTCCAGTCCTATTGACTCTGCAGAGAGGTTGGATTTGCCATAGAGATTCATATTTTCTCCTTTTTGACAGCATGGCTCATTGGACTTTGACACATCTGGAACTCTCCTGGTCTTAAGAATCATAGCAGATTAGGGTTGGAAGAGACCTCAGGAGGTCATCTAGTCCAACCCCCTGCTCAAAGCAGGGCCAGCCCCAACTAAATCATCCCAGCCAGGGTGTTGTCAAGCTGGGCCTTAAAAACCTCTAAGGATGGCGATTCCACCACCTCCCTAGGTAACCCATTCCAGTGCTTCACCACCCTCCTAGTGAAATAGTTTTCCCTAATAGCCAACCTACACCTCCCCCACTGCAACTTGAGACCATTGCTTCTTGTTCTGTCATCTGCCACCACTGAGAACAGCCTAGCTCCATCCTCTTTGGAACCCCCTGTGATGGGTATGATCACAGAAACCTGTTTGGGACTGTCACCTGATGTGCTGAGATTACCTCGGAGCCGGTTTTCTCTGCCAGTTTGGGCCTCCAAAACCCTGCCTTGAGCCAGACACCAGTTTGGTTCAACACAGACCCAGGGTCTGAACCACATTTCCCAAAGCTGCAGACTTAACTGAAAACAGCTTAAGAAGTGCTCCTGTCTCCAGCACCCAGACACCCAACTCCCAAATGAAATCATGGAATCCAAACCCCAAATGAATCCATTTTACTCTATATAAAGCTTATACAGAGTAAACTCAAATTGTCCACCCTCTATAACACTGATAGAGAGAGATGCACAGCTGTTTGCTCCCCCAGGTATTACTTACTTACTCTGGGTTAATAATCAAAACAGTATAAAAAGTAGGATTTAAGTGGTTCCAGGTAATAGACAGAACAAAGTAAGTTACCAAGCAAAATAAAACAAAGCATGCAAGTCTAAGCCTAATACATTAAGAAACTGATTACAGATAAAATCCTGCCCTCAGATGTTCCAATTAGCTTCTTTCACAGTCTGGACTCCTTCATAGTCTGGGCCCAATTCTTTCTCCTGGTACAGTCCTTGGTAGCTCCAGCTCAGGTGGTAACTAGGGGATGTCTCATGACTGGAGCCTCCTTTGTTCTGTTCCACCCCCTTATATAGCTTTGGCACAAGATAGAAATCTTTTGTCTCTCTGGGTCCCCACCCCTCCTTCTAAGTGGAAAAGCACCAGGTTTAAGGTGGATTCCAGTACCAAGAGACTGGGTCACTTGTCTTGTGAGACCCCGAGCATTCATTCTTCCTGGCCTGACCCACAGGAAGTAAACAGAGCCATTTACCAATTGTCCAAGTTGATGGGAGCCATCAAGATTCCAAACCACCATTAATGGCCCACACGTTGCATAATTACAAGAGGAGCTCAGAGTTATTTCTTTTTCTCGTTTCAGATACAAGAATGATACATTTATACAAATAGGATGACCACACTCAATTATAAACTTTGTAATGATACCTTACAAGAGACCTTTTGCATGAAGCATATTCCAGTAACATTGTATTCACACTCATTAGCATATTTTCATAAAGTCATATGAGTGCAACATCAGCTCCCCGCCCCCCCCTTTTCAGGTAGTTGAAGGCTGCTATCAAATCCCCCCCTCACTCTCCTCTTCTGCAGGCGAAATAAGACAAGTTCCCTAATCATTTTCATTGCCCTCCACTGGTCTGTCCAATTTGTCCATTCTTTCTGTAGTGGGGGTCCCAAAACTGGACACAGTACTCCAGATGTGGCCTCACCAGTGCCTAATAGAGGGGAATAATCACTTCCCTTGATCTGCTGGCAGTGCTCCTACTAATGCAGCCCAATATGTCCTTAGCCTTCTTGGCAACAAGGGCACACTGTTGACTCATATCCAGCTTCTCATCCACTGTAATCCCCAGGTCCTTTTCTGCAGAATTGCTGCTTAGTCAGTGGGTCCCCAGCCTGTAGCAGCGCCTAGGATTCTTTGATCCTTGTTGAACCTCATCAGATTTCTTTTGACCCAATCCTCCATTTTGTCTAGGTCACTCTGGACCCTATCCCTACCCTCCAGCATATTTACCTCTCCCCCCAGCTTAGTGTCATCTGCAAGCTTGCTGAGGGTGCAATCCATCCCATCCTCCCGATTAATGTTAATGACTATGTTGAAAAAAAAACTACCCCTGGGACACTCCGCTTGATCCCGGCTGCCAATTAGACATTGAGTCGTTGATCACTACCCGTTGAGCCTGACAATCTAGCCAGCTTTCTGTCCACCTCATAGTCCATTCATCCAGTCTGTACTTTAAGTGGGGCAGGAGGTTCCACTAAACTCCAGGAAACATTCAGCTTGTCAGTGTTAGGATCATAAGTTGAAAAGGGTCTCCATGTGGGCATCTAGCAAGGATAAACCCAGATTCAGCTTCTCTTCAATCCACATTGGAGTGCTTGCACCATCTCTCCATACAGTTAGTAGCATCTCACAGTTCTTGCTGCTCGTCATGCATTGGTTGGACAAAGGACTGTGTTCAGCCACAATTTAGTTAAGACGTTTCTGAAGAGGTTAATGAATGTCTACCCTCTGCTTAGGGAGCCCACACTGATGTGGAACCTCAGTCTTGTACTAACTCAGCTCCCCCCATACACACACAGCCCCTGGTGCTCTCCTGAGCCTCTTTCAGTTAAGAAACTATGAAGACTGAGTGAGCTGCAGGCTCTCATGGTTGCCTTATATGGTCATTCACAAAAATAAAGTGTCTGTCCTCCAGCCATATTGCTCCCCAAGCTAGACACAAAATGCCATCTTAACCAGTCCATAAACTTGCCCATATTTTCCCCTAGACCTTGCTCTCCCTCAGCTAAGCTGCTCACCTTGGATGCTAAGAAGTCATTTGGCTTTCTATTAGAATAGCTCTAAGGAGTATAGGGATTCACCTAGACTCTGTCTCTTACGGCATGTCACGGGGTCACTCACCACACTGATGCCTCCTGCTAGGCGTTTTGGGAATTAGCTCAGGCCCCGTGGGTGAACCGGGTGGTGGTGGCTCTCCTGTCTTTGCCTCCACCTGCAGACCCATTATGGCTCCTTTCTCTCAGCGTCTGCTTCGTGGCACAGTCCTCTGGCCATGTCACCATCCGGTTTCCGCCTCTTCTGGGGGGAGTCCTCCAACAAGAGTTCAGCCACCCCTCTCAACTGCTTGGCAGTCCACAGCTGGGCTGCTCCTTCAGCAGCTGGCAGGGAGGGGGGGACAGGTCTGCCCACTACTCCAGGCCCCGGGACCCTGCAAACAGCAGCTTCCTGCTGCCTCTTCCTTCCAGCTCACTGTCTCTATTCCCTGGGCCACTTCTCCACAGCCTCAGTTCCTTCTGCTCCTGCCTCAGGGCAAAGGAGCTGGTGCCACTTCCCAGGGCCTCAAGCCTGTAAGTCCTGGCAGCCCACCAGGAGCCCTCTAGGAAACCAGTCTTCTCCCTAGGGCTCCCTGCAGCAGACTCACAGCGGACTCACTTCTTTTTATATGGGCCGGCTGAGCCCTGATTGGCTGGTCCAGCTGCTGTCCTAATTGGCTGTTTCCCCTGCAGCCTTTCCTTGGGTTGCTTGCCCCTCAGCCTCCCTAGGCAGGTTTTAACCCTCTCAGGGCCAGTCCTGTTGGGATCCAGGAAGTGGGCGGGCACCCCGTCACATGGGGAAAAGAGAAACAATCAGGCACTCACTTCCCAATGCCTTTCCAAATAGATTAGACTCTGTAATGAGGAGCATTATAAACACGCCTGTGTTCCTCTTCCACAAGGGCACACTTGACTAGGGCGAAGGCTGCTTCCATGGCCTGCCTTATGCATATTCCTGTATTGGAGAACTTCAGAGCTGCCACCTGGTGCTCAGCACATGCTTTCCCTGGATTTTGCAGCTACGTTGGCTGCTGAGTTTGGTGAGGCAGCACTGCAGTTCTTATCTAGCTAGGCCTCCTCATCCCACTCCACTGGGGTTGTAGAGGCCACTTGCAGAACAAATGAAGGTTGCTCCCCATGTTTCTCCAAGATAGACTCTGCACGTTCACCCTCCCTGCCTGCCTGCCTTCCCTCTTGCTCAGAGTCCTACTTACAGTCAGATTTGAGGAAGTGGTGGAAGGAACTGAGCCAACCAGCACACCGAACCCCTCCTTTTATAGCGTCGCCTCTGGAGGGTCAGGGCCAGTGGTGGGAGGGGTAGAGGTACAAGAGAACTCCAATGAGCACCACTGTGAGAAGAGTCCAGCTTACAGAGCTGGCACATTCCAGAGGGGGTGAACGTGCAGAGTCCGTCTCCAAGAACTTCTTACAGGTCAGGAACCCGCCTTTCTGAATGCTGCCTGCACTTTAATTGTAGTGTGGGCAGAGGGAGCCTAGGCCAAAGGACAGGTCGGGGTTCCAGGGCTTCTGGGTACTGTTTCTCTGCCACTGTCTCCGTGGGTGCCCTTGGACAAGGCATTTCATCCTGCTGTGCCTTAATTCCCCATCTTTAATATGGGGATGATGTGCCTTGCCTCCTCCCATAGGGTTGGGAAGGTGAATTCATGTCTGGCTGGGAGGCAGCTGGGAGCACCATGGAACAGCCTAGTAAAGGGGACACTCCGTATCCACAGCTCTCTAGCCTGCAGAGCCTAAGGGCTTTGCTGGCATGTCTGGCACTGTCCTGGCACTCTGGAACAGCAGAGATAAGAGCCAGTGGCAGCACCATGTCCCACCTTACATCAGGGTTAGACACTTGCGGTGGTGACAGATGATCCTGCCAGATAGCTCTGGCCTTTGGTCGGTTGCCATGTCTCCATCACGGCACCATCTGGGTTATGCACGGGCTGTAAAAAATATGGCACAAGGGGCAGCAGAAGGGTTTAGTTGGCACCACAAGAGGGGCTTACCAGACACTGATGGTGGTGGGGAAGGGTCTGGCCATTCTGGCGTGGGAGGGAAGAGGGACTGGCTTTTCTGGTCAGGGGCAGGAAGTGGAAGAGAGTCCGGCTGTTCTGGTGGGAAGGAGAAGAGGGGCTGGCCGCTCTGGCAGCGGAGAGAGTAGGCGACCGCTCGGGCAGGGGGGAAGAAGGACCGGCCACTCTGGCGGCAGCGGGAGGAGACAACCATTCTGGTGGAGGGCAGGGTCTGGCCACTGTGGCAAGGGGGAGTGGCTGGCAGCACATGTGAGAGTGACTGGTTATGTTCTGTGCTTGCCTTTTGCAGCAGGAGTGTGTGTTGGTGACTCTGCCACTGAAGTTGCCTCCATGGATCCTGCTGCTGTCTCACCCAGCAGCAGCTGCTCCAGTGCCTGGCTCCTTGTGCTGCTGGGGGCGCTGGGGACAGCTCTGCTTGGGGCAGCTCACAAACTGGGGCTGATCTACCAGCTTTGGCATAAGGTAAAGCTGAGACAGCTCCCCCTTTCAAATAGACTCCTGCCATGCAAGACTTAGAGAGAATGGCAAGGGATGTAGGTGGATGAGGGGAGCTTGGGTAGCATCTGCACTGAGATCCCAGGACAGATTCACTGCACTGGTGACTACCCAGGACTATGTGCTGATGAGGCTGCTAAGTGCAGAAGTGCACATGGTGAGGCTTCCCCCCCAATATGAGCTCTCAGGAATGCCCAGGGCCCTGCACTGCTCTCCTGATTCCAAAACTAAGGTGGCAGGAGTTCCTGTGGGTTTGGTGGAAAGGTCTCCCTGTCCAGGGGGCGTTTGTGCTTGGGATGTCCCATATTTGTGTGCTGGTTCCCAGGGGATCCAGCACCTGCACTGGTTCCCTCCCACGGGAGAGAGATACCAAGGGGTTTCTCTGCGTTCAAGTCCCTTGAGTAGGGCCTTACCAAATTCATGGTCCATTTTGGTCAATTTCACTGTCTGGGGGTTTTAAAATTAGTCAATTTCACGTTTTCATATGTTTACATCTAATTTCACTGTATTGTAACCGTCAGGGTCCTGACCCAAAAGACTGGTCACAAGGCTATTGTAGGGGGGTCATGGGATTGCCACCCTTACTTCTGCCCTGCTGCTGGCAGAGGCACTGCTTTCAGAGCTGGGCAGCCAGAGCAGAACGCAGCTGTCTGGGTGCCCAGCTCTAAAGCCAACGCTGCTGCCAGCAGCAGCAGTGCAGAAGTGAGGGTCGCAGGGTATGGACGGTGGATTACCATAGGTTTGGTTTTCCAGCAGTCTCCCACCCCAGCGTGAGGATGTGACAGCTGGAGCCGTGGAGCTTCCTGCAACCAGGGGAGATCCCAGAGGTGGGTCTGACCGGCCCAGGGAGCAGCCCCTGCAGGGGAAGAGGAAGTCTCAATCCCAAGGAGTCCCCAGCTGGGTGCCAGATTTCACAGGGGAGATCATATTTCACCATCTGTGATGCGTTTTTCATGGCAGAGAATTTGCTAAGGCCCTACCCATGAGAAGAGCCCTAGGAAGCATCACACGCTGCCCACACAATAGGGACCTAGGATGCTCCTGCCTCACTGGTTCCTGCAAACAGAGCTGGGACCTGTCCATGCAGCAGCATCCCTGTGCCTTGTGGCAGTGCATTCTGGGAAAGTCCAGGCTGCTGTTCAATCCTCTCTTAACAAGGGCATGTCTACACATGCTCCGGGCACTCTGAGCCGCCCCAGCAGCTCTCTGGGATACCCTATTGCCCAGAGAGCTGGCTGGAAGGAGGAGCCATGTCCGGGGGTCCCATCTGCCCTGCAGAGTCACATGGTGCCAGACTGGATACAGGCCATGTGCCAACCTAGGCTTCTTGCATGACAACTCACCATGAGCTGCCAGGGTTCCTAATCCGGTGAGGGATGGGCACACAGCATGTTCAGAGCTAACCAGGTCACTAGTTGGTTATCCCTGGGTCCCAGTGTGTGCTGGAGCTGCACCTCTGGCCGTTAGCACCATCCCTGCCCTGCACAATGTCCCCCCACAGTGTCCATGGGGAGCCACCCAGACACTGCCCCGCCGGGCTGGCACTCTGCTGGTCTGCATCTGACCCCGCCTCCTGCCATGCCAGACTGGTGCTCTGCCGGTCTGCATCCTGACCCAGCCCCTGCCCTGCCAGGCCAGCACTCTGCCTCTCTGCATCCTGCCCTACCGGGCCGGTACTCTGCCAGTCGGCATCCTGACCCAGGCCCAGTGCCCTGCTCTGCGGGCCAGGTGCTCTGCGTCATGCCCCTGCATTCTGCCCTGCCAGTCTGCGTCTGACCCGGTCCCTGCCTCCTGCCCTGCCAGGCCGGCACTCTGCTGTTTTGCATCCTGACCTGGCCCCGCCTCCTGCTCTGTCAGGATGGCACTGTGCCAGTCTTCGTCCTGACCCAGCCCCTGCTCTGGCAGGCCGGCACTCTGCTGGTCTCTGTCCTGACTTGGCCCCTGCCTCCTGCTCTGCCAGGCCAGCGCTCTGCCAATCTGCTTCCTGACACGGCCTCTATCTCCTGCCCTGCCAGGCTGGTGCTATGCTAGTCTGCCTCCTGCCCTTCCCTGCTGGGCCGGCGCTCTGCCTGTCTGCGTCCTCCCAGCTCCTGCCCTGCCAGGCTGGTGCTATGCTAGTCTGCCTCCTGCCCTTCCCTGCTGGGCCGGCGCTCTGCCTGTCTGCGTCCTCCCGGCTCCTGCCCTGCCAGGCTGGGGCTATGCCGTCTGCCTCCTGCCCTTCCCTGCCGGGTCGGCGCTGCACCTGTCTGTGTCCTGACCCCGCTCCTGCCCTGCCAGGCTGACTCTCTGCTGGTCTGCATCCTGACCCGGCTCCTGCCTCCTGCTCTGCTGGGCCGGCGCTCTGCCCGTCTGCGTCCTGACCCCACTCCTGCCATGCCAGGCTGACGCTCTGCTGGTCTGCATCCTGACCCAGCCCCTGCTCTGCCAGGCCAGCACTCTGCCAGTCTGCTTCCTGACTTGGCCCCCTTGCCCTGCCCTGCCAAGCTGGTGCTCTGCTGGGCTGACCTCTGCTGGTCTGTATCCTGCCCTGGCCTGCGCGTTCTGTGCTGATGGGCCAGGGCTCTATCCTTCTCAGACAGAGCCAAAGAGTACCCGGCACGGGGGAGAACTTGTTGCAGAGGTCCTGAAGGCCCATGGGGTGCGCTACTTGTTCACACTGGTAGGAGGCCACATCTCGCCCATCCTGGTGGCCAGCGAGAAGCTGGGCATCCGCGTGGTGGACACAAGACACGAGGCCACAGCTGTGTTTGCTGCCGACGCAGTCGCCAGGCTCTCAGGTACACACCACACAAGGAGACCTGCCCAGGGTCTGGGGCGGAAGCTCCCCCAGCACAAGGACATTGATTGGGGTGCCCCCTGCAGGCAGGTCCTCAGAAGAGCCATGTCTTCCATAGGCATGGGCTCTGCCCTGCCCCCTCCCAGTTCATCTGTGCCCAGCTCACCTGTCAGCCTCTGCTGGTGGGAACATACTGTGACAGGCCAGCCACCATGTGGGAGTGTAGTCTGTTGGGGGGAGTGCCACCTCCCCCCCTCCGGTCCCACCCACTAACTTCTGGCGGGAGGGTTGAGTGTGGCGTGGCTGTGCCCACCAGGGTTCAATGAGGGGCTCTGGGTCTGTGAGCGGTCAATACGCCCCACTACAGGGAGGCACAGGGGGAAAGGAACCTGGGGACCCAGACTAACTGACTCCATGTTCTGTCCTCAGCTGGGTGCAGTGAGACTCACTGTGGGACCTTCCTCCTAAGGCTGTGCCTGCCGTACTACAATGGGGCAGTGACCAGCTCACCCCACCAATGAGCGGGGCATGGTCACCCCACCAATGGGCAGGGGCATGGCCGTGGGCAATGGGGCAGTGACCAGCTCTCCCCAGCAACAGGAAGGGCCATGCGCAACAGGGGCAGTGACCAGCTCAGCCGAGCAATGGGCAGATCATTGCCTGAGTTGTCTCTCTGGCTTGGGGAACAAGGCACAGGCTTGCTGGTGCATGCAATCTGGCTTCCAGCCACCTGTCCTAAACTCCCCCTTGCCACCCCCACCCGCCCCGCGGCCTGGCCTGCCCACCTGCCTGTGCTAAGGGTGCAATTCATCACATCTGCCCTGCTGTGGGCTGGCTGCTCTGCATTGCAGGGACAGTCGGAGTCGCCGCAGTAACAGCGGGACCTGGGGTAACCAACACTGTGACAGCTGTAAAGAATGCCCAGATGGCCGAATCCCCGGTGCTGCTGATCGGCGGGGCAGCTGCTACACTGCAGAAGGTGAGTCTGTGGTGCTGCCGATAGCAGGGGTTGCTGCCACACCATGGCAGGCGGGTGCCCAGTGCTGTCACACCACAGCAGGAAAACCCTTCCTGCCCCAGTCTCAGGCCACTGGAGCTGTCCAAACAGAAGGGCCATTTGGTGTGTGGAGCAGAAGTAGTCTGACGTAGACCGTGCTGCGGGGAAAGAGGGACAGCCAGCCCCACTTGCATTCCTCACCCCTACCCATGGTCAGTACCACGTCCCTGTTGGCTGTGAGGTCTCATCCCTCCCAGCCCAATGATCTCTGCTGCCCCATTGCCAGACAGACACTCAGAGAGGCACGGCCCTATTAGCCGCTGTGCTTGGTCACTGGGGAGGAAGCAGCCTGGCTGGGGGCAGTGGGTTCTGCAGGACCATCAGAGCATGGACTGCAGTTCTGTCTGTCTACGCAGGGCCGGGGCGCTCTCCAGGACATTGACCAGCTGTGCCTCTTCAAGCCACTCTGCAAGTTCTGTGCGTCGGTGAGGACTGTGCGGGACATCGTCCCCACGCTGAGAAGAGCCATTGCAGCAGCACAGTCCGGCACCCCAGGTAAAAGCCTTTCTCCTGGGGCTTATCCTCCTATGCAGCAAAGGATTAATGGGCTGTTTTCCTATCCAAGTCTCAGTAGGCCCGTCCCACTGCTCTCACTCCTGCTGTCAGATCAAACTCACTTGAATGTAGGTCATAGAATAATAGGGTTGGAAGAGACCTCAGGAGGTCATCTAGTACAATCCCCTGCTCAAAGCAGGACCAACCCCAACTAAATCATCCCAGCCAGGGCTTTGTCAAGCCTGACTTTTAAAACCTCTAAGGATGTAGATTCCACCACCTCCCTAGGTAACCCATTCCAGTGCTTCACCCCCCTCCTAGTGAAATAGTGGTTCTTAATATCCAACCTAGACCTCCCCCACTGCAACTTGAGACCATTGCTCCTTGTTCTGTCATCTGCCACCACTGAGAACAGCCGAGCTCCATCCTCTTTGGAACCCCCTTCAGGTAATTGAAGGCTGCTATCAAATCCCCCCTCATTCTTCTCCCAGCCCTGTTTTCCCAGGTCCCAGCCCTGTTTTCCTATAGCACTGCTGGCTCCCAGGAACATTTCCCGTAGCCCCCTGCCAGGGTCCCCAGCCCAGTTCACAGAGTCCTGAACTCAATACCTCCCCATGAAACTCAATCCATGTTCCACTGTGGGTGGAACCCACACCCCAGAAGAGGTGGGGCAGTGTGACTGCTGCTGGGGAGCTGGGACCAGCCGGCACCTGGGCGGCAGTGGGGTTTATCACAGGTCGGGGCCACTGACCCTATATTTCCCCCTCTGGGGTCCAGCAGGGGCGCCCCCTCTGGGCTACCAGCTCCCCATCCATCACCTCTCTTGGGCAGAGACCCGCTTCTCTCTGCCTCCCGACTGGGGTGTCCCAGGCTGCGCCGCTCCCTGCCTACACTCTGAATTACCTTGCCCTGCATATATTCACAGAAGGGACCATTGTAATCATCTGATCCCTGCATAGCACAGGCCAGAGAACTTCACTGAAACCATTCCTGCTCCCAGTCTGGTAGCTGTGTTAGTACTAGAGCACATCTCTCAGAAATGCTTCCCATCTTGATTGTAACACTGACAGTGATGGAGAATCCACCTTTGGGGAATTGTTCCAGGGGGTAATTACTCTCACTGTTAAAAAATTGCACCTTATTTCTAGTCTGAATTTGTCTAGCTCCAACTTCCAGCCCTTTGATCGTTTTATACCTTTCTCTGCTAGACTGAAGAGACCCCAGTGTCAATTTTTTGTTCCTCAGTAGGTACTTAAGAACTGCAATCAAGTCATCCTTTAATCTTCTTTTTGTTAAGCTAATTAAATTCAGCTCCTTTCATCTATCACTATAAGGCATGTTTTCCAAACCTTTAAACATTTGCGGGGCTCTTCCCTGAACCCTCTTCTGTGGCTCTTTGTATCTTTCCTCTGCATTGGAATAGCTTGTGTCTGGGCTGCCCTGACCCTGCTGGGTGATGGTGTGGGGCATTGGCATCAGCATTGGGCAGGGCCCAAGTTCTATGGGGCTTCAGCATTGGGCAGGGTTGCGCATGCCCTATGGGGTGACAGTTTGGAATGTCAGTGTTGGGCGGGGCTGGATAATTTGGGGCATTGGCATTGGACAGGGTGGGAGCCTCTGTTGCCCATGCCCTGCAGGGCACGGATGGTACCTGGATTGCCCATGTCCTGTGGGGTGGTGGCATTGGGCAGGGAGGGAGCCTGGGTTGCCCATGGCTGGCTGACCATTGCTCTTCGTGCTACAGGCCCTGTGTTTGTGGAGTTCCCGATCAATGTACTCTACCCATACCACTTGGTGGAGAAGGAGCTCGGCTTCAAAGAGACCCCTAGGGGGCCTCTAGGTGGAGTCCTCAACTGGTGAGTACAGCCCTATCCTGCCAAGGGCAGCGCTGAGCTGGGAGCTAACAACTGTCCCTGCACCTCGCCCGCAGGTACCTATGCAACCACCTCAGGAACCTGTATGCAGGGGCCTGGGAGACAAGGGACTTCTCCCCCCTTCCCGTGCAGGTGCCACAGGCCACAGCAGAGCAGGTGAGAGCCCCTGGATTGCCTGGGGCCTGGTACTCCCTCCCTTCAGGGAGCACATCTCCTCCCCCCGTGACTGGGAGCTTTCCCCCAGAGCTCCTCATTAGCACACTGCCCTCCCCCACACAGAAAGCCCGTCCCCTTTTGGGCCCTGCCCTCAGAAGGAGAAGAGGGGTGGGGAGGAGCATTGCTGCGCTGTGGCAGGGCAGGGGGTCCCTGGGGCCCTTGTCACCCTACAGCCTTTTGGTGCCAGCACCAGTCCCTTCTGCCAGCCCTTCACCCCTCTCTGCCTGCCCCTCCCTTGGCTCTGGCACTGTCATGTCCTCAGAGCTGGGCACAGCCTCTTTCCTGCCCTCCCCTCCCCACCCCTCTGTGGTTCCTGCTAGATCCCCACTCATAGCTTCCCTGCCAGTTCCTTCCTCATCCTCATGCCGCTGGCTGAACTCTGCCCAGGAGTAGTTCCAGGGGCCATGTGACAGCTACTCAGCCATTGGCACTGACCCCACTGACTGCCCGGCCTTACCCAACCACTGACACTGACCGGCCGGCCCCACCCAGTCACTGGCAGTGCCCCCCCGGCTCTGCCAGGCTCCACCTAGCCACTGCATTGCCTCCAACCCTGCCAGGGTGCGCCCAACAACTGCACTGACCCCAGTGACGACTAGCCCTGCCAGGTTCTGCCTAGCCTTTGCACTGACCCCTGGCCTTGCCAGGCTCTGATGGTGCTTCCCATTTGTATGCAGGTGCAGCAGTGTGTGGAGCTGGTCAGCCGTGCCAAGAAGCCTGTCATGCTCCTGGGCAGCCAGGTGACCCTGCCCCCAACGCCTGTGGAGAAGCTCAGGTGAAGAGTCGGCTCCATTCAGAGTCCTCTCTCTGCCCTGCCCCTGGTTCTGCGGGGGCAGGGGGCACTGCTGGTCAGCCCTCAGGGCTCTTACCCAGCTTTTTCAGCTCTGCTCATCTGCAGGCTGGTGGCCATGGCCTATTCGACATTGGTGAGGCCTCATCTGGAGTACTGTGTCCAGATTTGGGCCCCACACTTCAAGAAGGATGTGGATAAATTGGAGGGAGTCCAGCGAAGGGCAACAAAAATGATTAGGGGACTGGAACACATGAGTTATGAGGAGAGGCTGAGGGAGCTGGGATTGTTTAGCCTGCAGAAGAGAAGAATGAGGGGGGATTTGATAGCTGCTTTCAACTACCTGAAAGGGGGTTCCAAAGAGGATGGCTCTAGACTGTTCTCAATGGTAGCAGATGACAGAACGAGGAGTAATGGTCTCAAGTTGCAGTGGGGGAGGTTTAGATTGGATATTAGGAAAAACTTTTTCACTAAGAGGGTGGTGAAACACTGGAATGCGTTACCTAGGGAGGTGGTAGAATCTCCTTCCTGAGAGATTTTTAAGGTCAGGCTTGACAAAGCCCTGGCTGGGATGATTTAACTGGGAATTGGTCCTGCTTTGAGCAGGGGGTTGGACTAGATGACCTTCTGGGGTCCCTTCCAACCCTGATATTCTATGATTCTATGATTCCCCCAGTGGCCATGTGAACACAGGGTGAGAGCCAACATCTGTCCTGGCCTGACCGAGAGACACCTGAGGGTGTCAGACCGGACAGAGGGACATTAGCAGAGCTGGAATAGTAGGGGCTGCAGGTTGGGATTGAGGGGCATCAGCAGAGTTGGATGGCACAGGGTCTGCACGGCAAGGCTAAGGTTCACTGGCAGAGCCATCTTTGGCACCTGCTTCCTCTGGTTTCAATGAGGCTGTCCTTTAATTAACAAAAATGTGTCTTCCCCCACCACGAAACAAGCACATAGCATTTTCTCCCACCACGCATGCTCCCCGCGTGCGCTCGCGCGCTCTCTCTCTCTCTCTCTGTCTCTCACACACACTCACACACACACACACACAATACCTTGCTCTTCGGCTGCCATGCACCCTCCTCATGCACTGACACACCCTGCCGCGCATGTCCTCAGGCACGCTGCCGCACCGCGCCCTCCTCTCTCACACTTCCACTTGTTCAGCTTCTCTGAGGCCACACGGGCAGGGGGGCTGCGCTGGTAGCGCCCATGTTCATAGTAGTGTGAAGCGTCCCTTTGCCATGAGGTGACTCAGCTGCTGAGAGTTAACCCTTCCCTGTGCCCTGCAGGGAAGCCCTGGAGGCCCTCGGCATCCCTTGCTTCCTGGGTGGGATGGCCAGGGGCATGCTGGGAAGGGACAGCCCACTACATATCCGTCAAAACCGCCGAGAGGTGCTGAAGGAGGCTGACCTGGTCATTCTGGCAGGTCTGTGGAATGCAGCCTGGGGACTGGCCTAGAGGGTGTCTCACCTTGGGGCCATTGGACTTGGGAGTGACAGGGAGCTGGGATGGCACGTCAGTGGAGGAGGGGGTGGGGGGCTGTGGGTTGTGGGGCAGGGCTGGGAGTGAGTGATGAGGTATTGTGGGCCTGAGGGTTATCAGTGGCATGGGGTAATGCTCAAAGTGTTGTGGGGCTGGGCAGTTGTGGGGTGGAGGAGCCTGTTGTGGGGGTGTGGTGGGGCTGGGCAGTGGCAGTTTTGTGGGTGGTAATGCTGGGGGGTTGTGGGGCGGGGTTGGGCAGTGGTGGGGAGGTAATGCTCAAAGGGTTATGGGGCTCCAGGGGTTGTGGGATGGGGGAGCCTGATGTGGGGTGTGGTGGGGCTGAGCAGTGGCAGTTGGGGGGGCTAATGCTATGGGGTGGGAGGGTGGGGGAATCTGATGTTGGGTGTGGTAGGGCTGGGCAGTGGCAGTGTGGGAGGCTAATGCTGGGGGGTTGTGGGGTGGGGTGCGGGAGCCTGATGTTGAGTGTGATGGGCTGGGCAGTGGGGGGGAGGTAATACTCGAGGCATTATGGGGCTGGGGGGCTTCTGGGGTGGGGGAGCTGACCTAACCCTCACCCCCGTGATGCCCCCTGGCAGGCACGGTGTGTGATTTCCGTTTGTCCTATGGCCGCGTGCTGAGCCGGCGCAGCACAATCATTGCTGTCAACCGGGACCGTGCCCTGATGCTGTGCAATTCGGACATCTTCTGGAAGCCCCGCATGGCCATCCAAGGTGAGGAGCAGGCGGGCGCTCAGCGCTCTGCCTCAGAATCAGCTCCCATTCTGCTGCTGCTGGCCTTCCCCTGCTCCGGCACACGCCATGCCTCGGCAAGCGCCTAGCCTGCTACCCAGGGTCAGGGAGCAGCCTGAGCATGCCCCTGGGGGCGCAAAGCAGGCACAGGAAGTGGAATCACAGAATCACCACCAGAGCTGACGGGAACAGACCCCGCTGAGTAAGTGGTTCATATGGGCAGCAGACCCACGCGGGAAGGTCGGTGTGTGCTTCAGCCACACCCTGCCCTGCTCCCCCAGCACCCACCTGTCTGCTGAGCCTGCCCACTGTGCTGTAGGCAATAGGCTGGGGCACGTAACCCAGCTCTTCAGCTGGGCCTCCGCAGACTGGCTCTGCTCTGATACTGGTGCCGCTTGGGGCCCATGGGACCAGCTCCTGCTCAGGTTGGCCTGTCAGAATCTCATGCTGCCCACTCTCTCTGCAGGAGACGCTGGCTCCTTCCTCCTGAGCCTTTCCCAAGGCCTCAAGAGTTACTCACCACCTCAGGACTGGGCAACGAGTCTGAAGGATGGCGACCAAAGGAAGGAGAAAGCAAACCGGTAGGTGTAGAGCTGATAGGGTGGCATCGTCCGCACCATGCACCCCAGGAGGGGCCATAGGCTCAGCCCTGTGCCGGGCAGCATGGGGCAGTATCACCCATGGAGGGCCATAGACTCAGCCCTGTGTCCATGTCCAGTGGCTCCATGTCTAGTTAGCAGCCAGTATCAAGTGGAGTGCCCCAAGGGTCGGTCCTGGGGCCAGTTTTGTTCAATATCTTCATTAATGATCTGGAGGATGACGTGGATTGCACCCTCAGCAAGTTTGCAGACGACACTAAACTAGGAGGAGAGGTAGATACGCTGGAAGGTAGGGATAGGATGCAGAGGGACCTAGACAAATTGGAGGATTGGGCCAAAAGAAATCTGATGAGGTTCAACAAGGACAAGTGCAGAGTCCTGCACTTAGGATGGAAGAATCCCATGCACCGCTATAGACTAGGGACCGAATGGCTAGGCAGCAGTTCTGCAGAAAAGGACCTAGGGGTTACAGGTGACGAGAAGCTGGATATGAGTCAACAGTGTGCCCTTGTAGCCAAGAAGGCCAATGGCATTTTGGGATGTATAAGATGCGGCATTGCTAGCAGATCGAGGGACGTGATCGTTCCCCTCTTCGACGTTGGTGAGGCCTCATCTGGAGTACTGTGTCCAGTTTTGGGCCCCACACTTAAGAAGGATGTGGAAAAATTGGAGAGTCCAGCGGAGGGCATCAAAAATGATTAGGGGACTGGAACACGTGACTTACGAGGAGAGGCTGAGGGAACTGGGATTGTTTAGTCTACAGAAGAGAAGAATGAGGGGGGATTTGATAGCTGCTTTCAACTACCTGAAAGGGGGTTCCAAAGAGGATGGATCTAGACTGTTCTCAGTGGTAGCAGATGACAGAACGAGGAATAATGGTCTCCAGTTGCAGTGGGGGAGATTTAGGTTGGATATTAGGAAAAGCTTTTTCACTAGGAGGGTGGTGAAACACTGGAATGCGTTACCTAGGGAGGTGGTGGAATCTCCTTCCTTCGAAGTTTTTAAGGTCAGGCTTGACAAAGCCCTGGCTGGGATGATTTAGTTGGGGATTGGTCCTGCTTTGAGCAGGGGGTGAGACTAGATGACCTCCTGAGGTCCCTTCCAACCCTGATACTCTATGATTCTGTGCCAGGCACCAGCGGACAGTGTCACACAGAGAGGGGCTAGAGCAGGGGTGGCCAACCTGAGCCTGAGAAGGAGCCAGAATTTACCAATGTGTATTGCCAAAGAGCCACAGTAACACGTCAGCAGCCCCCTATCAGCTCCCCCACCGCGCTCCCAGCGCCTCCTCCCACCCACTGGTAGCCCTGCCGATCAGCACCTCCCCCTTCCTCCCTGCACATCCCGATCAGCTGTATCCTGGCATGCAGGAGACTCTGGAGGGGAGGGGGAGGAGCAAGGGCACTGCAGGCTCAGGGGAGGGAGCAGGAAAGAGTGGAGTGGGCAGCCTGTGGCAGAGCCAGGGGTTGAGCAGTGAGCACCCCCTGGCACACTGGAAATTTGTCGCTTGTAGCTCCAGCCCCGAAATTGGTGCCTAAACAAGGAGCCGCATATTAACCTCTGAAGAGCCGCATGTGGCCCCGGAGTCACAGGTTGGCCACCCCTGGGCTAGAGGTTCAGCCTGTGCTGGTCGGCAGGGGGCAGTGTCACCCAGGGAGGGGCCACAGGCTCAACCCTGCACTGGTTGGCAGGGGGCCGTAGGGCTCAGGCCTGTGCCAGTCGGCAGGGGGCAGTGTCACCCAGGGAGAGGTCATAGGCTCAGGCCTGTGCCGGGCAGTGTCACCCAGGGAGGGGCTGTAGGGCTGAGCCCTGCGCTGGTCAGCAGGGGGCAGTGTCTCTCCCAGGGAGGGGCCATAGGGCTCAGGCCTTTGCTGGGCAACAGGGAGCAGTGTAACACAGCGAGGGTCTGGAGGCTCAGCCCCGTGCTGGGCAGCAGAAGTGTGGTGAATAGGTTTATCCAGGGAGCTGAACCTGTGTGTACTCCCAGAGCCTGGGCACTCTCAGGCACTCGCTGTCCTGGTCACGCTGTGAGGGGCTGGCCGGGCTCCTGGGCGTGCCAGTCACTGCCCTCCTATGTGCACAGAGAGAAGTCGGAAGAGCCCACGGAGCAGCACCTGAACCCACTCAAGCTCCTACACCATGTGGACAACTTGCTGCCCGAGAACAGCCTGCTGGTCGCAGATGGGGGTGACTTTGTGGGGAGCGCTGCCTACATTGTGCGGCCCCGTGGGCCCCTGCGCTGGCTGGATCCGGGTAAGGGGTTCTCTGGAGCTGGCACTGCTTGCCATCTGTCATGGGGGCGGATGGTGGCAGATCCCTTGCAAGGCTTCTGCAGTGCAGCTGAGCCCAGAGCCCTGCTCCCACAGCTCTGAGCTGGGGCTGGCAGTTCCCAGAGGTGATCTCCTGCCCTATGGATGTGGGACCTATGCCCCTGTAGCCCTGGGCCAAGAAGGACAATGCCTGAGGGGGCAGTCAGGCGGCCTCACTGGACGGTAAAACCTGAGGCTGCCCTGGGCTGACCCTGTTTTTCCCCGCTGGTGCCAGGAGCCCATGGGAGCAGGTGAGGAGACGCTGAGCCACTCAGCAGCCCCTCTGCTCAGTGAGGGCTGGGTTCAGGAAGGGATGGGGGTTGGTTTCATGCCCCTGCTTTCCCTGGCACGCCCGGGCGAGGACAGGCATCCCCTCTGCATTGTCCTCTCTCTCCAGGAGCTTTCGGGACACTGGGTGTCGGGGGAGGATTTGCTCTCGGAGCCAAACTCTGCCGGCCGGATTCTGAGGTCAGTAACCAGCCAGCCAGAGGAGGGCTCTAGTGGGGTGCCCCCATGGCCTGCTGGGGGTGCTCTAACAGGTGCCATGGGCAGGGCAGGTGCCCCCCTCACCCTGATGGGGGCTTTAACCAGGCTTGCCATGGGGGCAGAGTACCCCAAGGCTCTGGTGAGGGTCTCTGGGATAGGAGATGCCACATTCCCAGGCTTTCTGGTTTGTCTCCTGAATCCCCCATTGGCTCTCTTGGCCCAAGACTCCCAGTTTCCCTCCTACTTTCCTCACTTTGCCTGCTTACTGCCAGAGGCCTCTCTCTGAACCGCTGGAGCCCCCAACACTGCCTGCCCACCCACACGAACACCCAGCCCCGTGGGAGGCAGGCACCAGCACGCACACCTCCTGCGCCGGTTAATGTGGGGGAAGTGTTCACCCCTCCGAGGGCTCTGCCAGGGGAACCTCACCTCCCTCCCCCGCCCTCAGGTCTGGATCCTCTACGGAGACGGCGCCCTCGGCTACAGCATCATGGAGTTTGACACCTTCGTCCGTCATAAGGTAACCTCCCCCTGATCCTGTGCCAATGGGGACCCTGGGGCGCTGGGCCCAGTTACCCTGTGCCAATGGGTCCCTGCCTGCAGCGACCCCTGGGGGCCAGGCCCAGCCACCCCGCATTACCTCAAATTCATACACAAAGTGAGGACTAAAGAGGCCCTGCACATGTGGGAGTGGCCACAGCCCTGGAGGCACTGCAAATGGGTTTGGAGTCCTGTAGTTAGTCCAGGCAGCACCCATGCCCAGGCCCCTTCGCAGCCTCCCCTTCATTGCTGTTCCTTTTCCAAGGCAACAGGAGCTGGCATGGACTCAGTGTAGTGGGAGGGTGCAGGGCCGGGCCCTAGGGCAGAGCGGACCGGGCACTGGGACCTCACCCCTCCCTTCTGGTGCCTTGGGAGTAGCACTTTTCTTGCTTTTTCAGACGCCTGTCATTGCACTGGTGGGGAATGACGCCTGCTGGAGTCAGATCTCCCGTGAGCAGGTCCCCTTGCTGGGCAGTAACGTGGCCTGCGGCCTGGCCTATGTGGGTGAGTCTTGGACGGGAGTGACGGGAGCAGCATGCTCAGCAGGGGCCCGGGGTGCCTCCAGATCCTGTGCAGCCTGTCTCCAGGCAGGCAGCCATTGTGTGCTGCTTCCTGCAGGCCACCCCCATAGAGGGAGGGAAAGCGGGAGGTTCCCAGAATTGGTGCAGGTCCTATCACACCTCTGGGTTCATGGCCCAGCACTGATGCCTGCTCCGCCCACCCAAGCCAGGCTCCCCGTGGGAAGGGAACTTCGAACGGCCCCTTCCTTCTGCGGTGAGTCCCCACGGGCTGGGGGATTCTCTCCCAGCCTTCCCTGCCACTGTTCTCCACTGCATTCCTGGAAGCTGCAGACCCCAGCATGCCTTCCGTCCCTCCCTGCTGCCTGCCACTCACACCTGGTGTGCCCACTGCGGCCACCCTCCTGGAATCAGCTCTTCCTGCTTAGTGGCCTACATGGGCTGTCACCACCGTGCCCAGGCCCTGCTGTAGCAGGCAGCAGCCTTGCTAACAGCCAGTCTCCTCCCTGCACAGATTACCACCTGGTGGCGGAAGGCTTAGGAGGGAAAGGTTTCCTACTCTGCCGCCAGGACGAGACCTTCATGGACAACATCATCCTGGGGGCGCAGGAGGCCTGCAGGCAGGGACACCCCACCCTGATCAACGCCCTGATCGGCAGAACCAGCTTCCGGGAGGGCTCCATCTCTGTGTAGGGCTGGGGCCAGTCCCGGCAGCGCTCCCTGCCCATGCCATGGTGCAGCAGCCTGCCTTGGGCTCCCTACAGACACCAGCACAGTACCCCCTTCGGTGTTTAGTTCATCATCCTCCTTGTTCTGGCCCCAGAGCTGCTGCAGACTGACACAGCCATCCCTACCAGGGACTGGGGTCCTAACCAAAGCCCAAGCCCCTCAACCGGAAACTGGTGCCAGGACGCTGGCTAGGAGGGATCAACAGGGCAGCAGGGACAAGGAAGCTTCTCTCAGTTCAGCACTGGGCAGGTGCCTATTTCTGTGGGGGATGGGCATTGTGCTTTGGCAAGCTCCTGCCAGTAGTGAGAGCAGCTGCAGGGATCTTGTTCTGGTGACAGCAGGGGGTTTTGCTTTCCAACTGGGCAGTGGGGCTGAATTTGAGGTCCTGGGCGCTGAGGGGTGCGGGTGGGGCAGCTTGTTGCCCAGCTCTGCAAGCCAGGGTCGTTGGCTGGTGACTCTCTCTGGGGCAGGAGCCTGGCCTAGGCCTAACGTTTGGACGAAGTGGCGCTGCTGAGCCCTGCTGTGAGTCTTGGTTGAGGGAAAGCTGGCGGGATTCGCTCCAGATCCACCAGGGCTGTGATTTCCCCCAAAACCCTACGATGCACTACCAGGGCATCTCCCTGGCTGACCAGCCCAGGGACCCTGCTGCCCCAGAGCCCCATCACGCAGAAATACATTTCCTGAACAGCTCTGGGCAAGGCCCGTCACCATCATGCTCTCCAGCCCCATAGTCAGGACCATGAGCTGCCATTGCACTGCCACTTCCCTGCCAGCCTCCAGCTGCTGCCACACCTAGGAGCCTAGGGAGGGCCTGCATGTTCAAAGGGCACAGGCAGGGCCATGCGTGCTGCTGCTCCCAGCCCCAGGTGCCAAGCTCTCCATTACCGTAGTCTGAGGTGGTGTGGTCAGGCAGGGGGGGTGGTACTCGGTTAACGGGGATGTTAACAGAGCGGTTCCCTCTCTCTCTCCAAGCACACGCACTCCACCCACAGGAGTTATTCCCCCAACAATAAAGAGAATGATGGCACCAGGCAAAGTGTGGCTCTATAGCTGCTCTGTGGGAAGGGCGCCACCTAATGGTTAACACGGGGGGGTGACAGGATTGGTGGCCTAGAGCAGGGGTGGGTAAACTTTTTGGCCTGAGGGCAACATCGGGGTTCTGAAACTGTATGGAGAGCTGGGTGTAGTGTATTAAATTGCTCCCCCTAGGAATTGGCTACTTACGGTGTACTACTTACAGCTGCAAGTCCTGGTGCTCTTAACACACTACACCCTGCAGTTCTCACAGCCGCACTGCCCAGCATGAGCTCACAGCCCCGCCACCCAGAGCACTGGTGGCACGGCGAGCTGAGGCTGCAGGGGAGGGGGCTATCCGGGAGTTCAAGGGCCCGGCAGGACGGTCCCCCGGGCCATAGTCCGCCTACCTCTGGCATAGAGGATAAATGGGAAGCTGTAGATGTGATGTGTCTTGATTTTAGTCAGTCTTTTGACACTGTCCCACATAGCAGTCTCATACAAAAACTGGGGAAATGTCATCTAGCTGAACTTACTGTAAGTTGGGTGCACAACTGACTGAAAGACAGTACCTCAAAGAGTAGTTATCAATGGTTTGCTGTTAAACTGGGAGGGCATTGTTAGTAGGGTCCTGCAGGGTCCGTCCTGGGTGTGGTACTGTTCAGTATTTCAGAGTAGCAGCCGTGTTAGTCTGTATCCGTAAAAAGAAAAGGAGTACTTGTGGTACCTTAGAGACTAACAAAATTAGAGGATAAGCTTTCGTGAGCTACAAGTGAGCTGTAGCGCAAGAAAGCTTATGCTCTAATAAATTTGTTAGTCTCTAAGGTGCCACAAGTACTCCTTTTCTTTATTCAGTATTTGACTTGGATAATAGAGAGGAGTGCTATCTTATAAAATTTGCAGCTGACACCAAGCTGGAAGGGGTTGCAAGCATGTTGCAGGACAGGATTAGAATTCAAAACAATTTGGAGAATTGGTCTGAAATTAGCAAAATGAAATTAAATAAAGACCAGTGCCAAGTAGTTCATTTAGGAAGGAAAAATCAAATACAAACCTACAAAATGGGGACTGACTAAGTGGTAATACTGCTTCAAAGGACCCAAGGGGTTATAGTGGATCACAAACTGAATATGAGCCAACAGTGTGGTGCAGCTGTGAAAAAGTCTAATATCATTCTGAGGTGTAAGAAGAGGAATGTCATGTGTAAGACATGGGAGGTAATTGTCCTGCTCTACTAAGCACTGGTGAGGCCTCAGCTGGAGTACTGTGTGCAATTTCAGGCTGCCACATGTTAGGAAAGGTGGACAAACTGGAGAGAGTCCAGAGGTGAGCAAAAGATGATAAAAGGTTCAGAAAACCGGACCTGTGAGGAAATGTTAAAAAACTGGGCATGTTGAGTCTTGGGAAAAGAAGACTGAGGAGGAACCTGTTACCAGTCTTCAAATGTGCTAAGAGCTCTTTTAAAAATGTCTGTGATCAATGGTTCTCCGTGGCCATTGAAGGCAGGAGAAGTAGTAATGGGCTTAATCTGCACCAAGGGAGCTTGAGGTTAGATGTTAGAACATTAGAACGGCCATACTGGGTCAGACCAAAGGTCCATCTAGCCCAGTATCCTGTCTTCTGACGGTGGCCAATGCCAGGTGTCCCAGAGGGAATGAACAGAAGAGGTAATCAAGTGATCCATTCCCTCTCGCTTATTTCCAGCTTCTGGCAAACACCATCCCTGTCCATCCTGGCTAATAGCAATTGATGGACCTGTCTTCCATGAACTTACCTTGTTCTTTTTTGAACCCTGTTATAGTCTTGGCCTTCACAACATCCTCTGGCAAAGAGTTCCAGAGGTTGTGTGAAGAAATACTTCCTTTTGTTTGTTTTAAACCTGCTATTAATTTCATTTGGTGACCCCTAGTTCTTGTGTTATGAGAAGAAGTAAATAACACTTCCTTATTTACTTTGTCCACACCAGTCATGATTTTATAGACCTCAATCATATTCCCCCAAGCTGAAAAGTCCCAGTCTTATTAATCTCCCCCCATACGGAAGCCGTTCCATACCCCTAATCATTTTTGTTGCACTTTTCTGAACCTTTTCCAATTCCAATATATCTTGTTTGAGATGCGGCGACCACATCTGCACACAGTATTCAAGATGTGAGCATACCATGGATTTATATAGAGGCAATATGATATTTTCTGTCTTATTATCTATCCCTTTCGTAATGATTCTCAACATTCTGCTCGCTTTTTTTGGCTGCCACTGCACATTGAGTGGATGTTTTCAGAGAACTATCCACAATGACTCCAAGATCTCTTTCTTGAATGGTAACAGCTAATTTAGACCCCATCATTTTATATGTATAGTTGGGATTATGTTTTCCAATGTGCATTACTTTGCATTTATCAACAAATTATCAACAAATACTTCTAGCATTGGTATATAAGCACTTTAAAAACTAGTCATTTTTTAGCTGTTTGCCATTACATGATGTAATTGAATGGGACTTTTTTTCACTTGACTGTTTCTCATCTGATCTTACCTGCCAGTGCAGCAGGCACGACCTGAGGGCTTGCAGGCCAGCAGCACCCTGCAGGCCGTGCTCCTCCCCTGTGTATCCTTTCTGCCCAGTGGGGCTGCAGCAACTGGCACACATTGCAGTTTTAGGCTGAGGCCAGCAGGTGGTCCTTGCTGGCCTCCACATGGCACTTGAGCAGAGGAAACATCTGTTCCTAGGGAAATTCTGCACCACTGCACAATGCAGCGTTTGCACAGAATTAATGCTCTGTGCAGCATTTCCTTTGTGCCTGCAGAATTGGCACTGCACTGCTAGCTGCTAGTAGGGGCCACTGGACTCCACAGAGCCCAGCTCCCAAATAGATGCTGCTGGGAGGAGGGGTCAAAGCTGGAGTCGTCCCAGCAGCTGCAGTGCCTAGCTGAAGGAAAGAGGTGGCATGCAGGAAACTCCATACAAGCCCTGGACCTAGCATCAGGTTGTTTCTCCCTCTGGGGGGTAGGGAGTGTGGGTGTCTAGGCTGGGGGGGAAGGGGGCATGGCTGGGCAGTGCAGAGGAAGGGGTGTGGGTGGCTGGACTGGGAGGCACCCCACAGCTGAGCTCTGGAGGGAGGGGGGTGTGGGTGTCTGCCCTCCCCAGCTGGGGCGGGGAGGGAGAAGAGAAAGAGGAATTGGGTTGTTGTAGGGGTTTCTTTAACTCTCTACCCCTGGAGGAAGTTTGTTGTCTGTATTGTTACAGATATAGTTGCTGACAGGTATTTTGAACTAAATTATCAAAATAGTTGAAATTGATGTGAGTACATTGTGTTATTGTTACAAAATATGCAGAATTTTAAAATATTCTGCACAGAACTTTTAAATTTTTGGTGCAGAATTCCCACAGGCATAAACATCCCTGGTCCTACCTGTAGCGACCCCCAGCTCCAGCACCGTGACACTGCCCAGCAGACAGGAGGGAAAAGCTGGTGCCTATAGCCATCCCAGGGAGGGCAATGAAGGGGACAGCCCTTCCTGCCCACAGTAGCCAGGCAGCTGCCCCCAAGTGATGCCCCAGCTCCCCAGCCTGACCCCACCCAGCCCTTGCTGCCATGGCCTGAGTGTTCTGCACCCACAGCAGGTGGGTTGGAGGCAGCTGGAGCCCTAGCAGAGGCACCCTCTTCCCCTGGTGAACGTGGCCCCAGTCCCTATGCACACGCACGCACACACACACAACCCAACAGCAGGTGTAGGCGGTGTCCTTTATTGCTGGTGTAGGCAGTGGGCAGGATGCCCTGGCATGCATACATGGGCACCATGCTGACTCCCAGCCTGGCATGGGCATTTCCTTAACACACATGATAAGCAGCCATCCCCAACTCCCCATGGCTGGGGGTGCCAGGCAACAGGGGCAATGGCTGGACCATGCAGGCCCTGCCCCCTCCATAGACAGGGCACCCCAAGCATAGCTGCTTCTATAATACGGTGGCACTCTGCTATGACCCTCTTCTTCAGCCCCAGACCCATCCATGGCAGGAGTCACTGCAACCCTCCCTTCACATTCACAGGGGTTCCCTTAAGCTAATACCAGGTGAAGGGCCCCCACCCCCAAACTCTGGGCACTTTTCCTCCCTGCCAGAGCAGCTCAGAAGGGAGCTGCTGGGCCTTGTGCTTTGAGAGGGGATGGGGTGAATTTCCATTGGAGCCTGGAGTCGGGGAGAGTGTCATGGTTTTACCCCCCCCCCTCAAAAAAAATTGGCTTTTTTTCCCTATAACTGAATATTTTATAAACACTGGAAAATCCAGCAATGGAGGACAACATCACATACGTTAAATACCCACATGGAGCAGCCAGTCTTCATGAACATGCATACACAAGCACAAACCACATCCCTACACCACACACACATCCCACCCCCAAAGATATTCACACAAACACCACACTACAGATAAACATACACCCCCCCATGCACAAACGTACACACAAACCACCATTCCCAAACATTCACACGCACCACACACAAACGTCCACCCCACCTCCTCAAATAGAGACACAAACCACACGCCTACACCCTCCCACACACAAATGTACACACACATCCAAACATACACACATGAGCTACACACATCGTACACCCCACACGCACACACATCCAAACGCACACACACATCCTACACTGCACACACCCAAACATGTATACACACCCCCTGCACCAAACATACAGAAGCAAGAAATATAAATAAAGCTGGCCTCTCCAGTACCGGGCTCCCTGGAGGGAAGTTGTGCGGGGGGATTGGGTGCATTTCCATGACGCCCTGCAGTGAGCACCCTCAGGCAGCTGTGCCTGGGCACCTGGCACACTGAAATCAGCGCTGCAGGTGCAGGCTCTGCAAGGCACAGCAGCATCAGGTATCCCAGCAATACCCAGGGAAATGCCAGAGCTGGCTTGGGTGCGAGAGGGCAATTGATGTCTTGAGCTTAGCTTGGGGCCAGTCTGCCCATGTGTTGCACTTTCATGGGATCCATATGGGGAAAGGCACATCCAGGGAATCACCTCCCACTCCCCACCAGCCCTGAGCACCCACCCAGCAGGGCCCCAGCTTGGAGCTCTGTCTGCTAGTGTCCAAGGAGGCTGCACTGCATGGAAGCCAGTGTCTTTGGTGCAGCCTCTGCACTAGCCTCCCCTACTCCGTAATGCAGAGGGTGAAGGTGACAGCCAGTGAGCTGGGGCCTCCAGATCACATCCATGGTTGTGCCTGCTGCTGCTGCTCACATGGGAGGCCTCCCTACCAGGCCTGGCCTGCACAGCAGCCGCAGGGAAAGCTCAGGCTGGAAAGAGCTGGGGGCTTGGCTGCCAACCCCAGGCCCTGGGTTCAGTGCCAGCCAGCTCCAGGGTGGGGCAGAGACTGGGAGGAGACTAAAGATGCCCATGAGAAGCAGCCACAAAGAACTCCAGGCCCCAGTCTCTTGCCTCATGCTGGTCTGTCCACGTGCCATGGGATCCCAGGGCTGCAGCCCATTCTCCCCTCACTGTTCCATCGAGAGCTGCAGCCGAGCAGGATTGGAGGCAGCATCCAGGCTGGGGGAGCCTGGAGTAAAGAGCCTGGAGTATTGTCAGGTTGGGGGAGGATGTAAATGTGGCACCAAGATACTAACTAATGCCATGGCAAGCTGAGCGTGAGATGCCATGACTGGCACAGCCCCTCCTACTCCCTGGCAGGGTGCAGTGGATCGTGGCTTCTGTGTGAAGCAGCCCCCGAGCAGAGCACACATGATGGAGGTCAGGGACCCTTGTCAATACTCTAACCCTATGCAGGGGGGACGCCTCGCCTGGGGTGGTGGGAGGCCAGGAACAGGCCTTAGCCCTAGCTCTCTCCTGGCCCAAGGCTGCCCCCACCCAAGTGGCACGCAGGGTGGCACTTAGTAACAAAACACAGACAGCGAGGCCAGTCCCACAGCAGACCAGACTGAGCCCACTGCAGCCAGAGCCCTGGGGCAGCTCTGACACTCATCTTCCTGAGAACCAAGTCAAACTCCCACCTGCAAGGAAGGCTCCACCTGGGATGCTAGAAGGGGCATCAAAACTCACCACCCTTGGGGGCTGGGAGGCTCCCTGCTGACCAGAAATACATGCCACAGGAGGGATAGGTACATGGTGCTCCTGACCCGCCCCCTGTGCCCCGCCCAGGGCCTGGAGCTGCCTTCCTGACTAGCCTGCAAGAAGCTGCTATTGGCACAGCTGCTGTGGCCTGGGAAGCCCGCTGCCAGGGTCACACAAGCAGTGCCTGCAAACTTCAGCTCCAGCCCAGCCAGGGGACAGGTTCAGGCTCAGAGGCTGATTCTTTGGCTTCTGAAATGCAGAGGAAAGGATGGCGCTGCTCCCCCTGCCCTGTGCGCTCCCTGCACATGGTATTGCCCCAGGGCTGAGAGCCAGGCCAAGGGAATCCCAGGATCCAGGCTCCTCCCAGCCCTGCTCTGTAGCCAGACAGAGCTACTATGTCATCCACAGAGGGCTGAGAGTGACAAACACTGCAGCAGTGAGTGACCCTGAGTGCAGCCCCCCGGCTGGCTCAGCCCCTCATCCATACTGCAGCCCCAGAACCCCAACCTCAGTGGGCTGTCACACACTGCCCTGGTGTCTCCAAGCCTCCATCCATGCTGTGCAAATCAAAAGGCTGCAAGAGCCAAGTGCTACGCAAATTTGGTCACGCTCCAAATGGCTTTGGCTTAATCTCTGGGTTCCTATTAATACTGGGAGCCTGGGCGCATGCTCCTGGGAGCTCGGCGGCCACACCCAGGCGTGCACTGTGTTGGTCTCTCCAGAGCTCCAAGTCCAGAGGGCAGAGTGTGCTGGAGCCCACGAGTGAGCACGAGAACACCTCCTGTACGCTGTACCTGCTGCTCAGGGCCCCTGCTCCTGGGCAGGTTGCTGGATTAAGGCTGACGGCATGAGTCATCGCCTGCTACAGGGCTGGGCCAGGCTCCTGAGTGTGGAGCCCAAATTTCTTTAGCTGAAGCCCCACCATCTGGTGCCTGGCACCTCCCCTGCTGGTGTCAAGGCCCCAGGCTGTGCCCAGCTCCCACCATCTGGCTCATGTTTTGGTGACACTGGAGCCCGGCAGGGGATGTGGACGGTCCCAGGGAGCATAGGGGCAGGGGGAGCCAGGCGCGGTGGTGGAGCAGCCAGGCCACTCACAGGCACACGTTGATCTGCTTGGAGAGCTCTCGCTCTAGGTCCAGGATGAGGGCATCAAAGTCCTTTAGGTTCAGGCGGGGGCTGAAGGGCGCCTCGGGGTCGTCGACCAGGGCAAAGTCCCCCACGAAGACTGTCTGGCTGGGGCCACCCAGCCCCTCCCGCAGGTCCAGCACCTCATTCTCGCTGTCGCTGCCAGCCACCTCGGCATCGTTGACCTCGTGCCCCAGCCCAGCCACCAGCCCGTACTCCTGGCTGCACACGCTCCACTCCCCAGCGTAGCGGTTGGTGGGGGGGCTCTCCAGGCCCCGGGGCCGGTGACGAGCCACCACCTCGCTCTCCATCAGATCCAGCCGCAGTGCAGGGTGACGCCTCTGCCGCAGGCAGCTGGGCTGGGCCCTTTCCCGGCCCCCCACGCCGGGCCCTGTCCTGTCGGGGGCTGGAGAGACAGATCCCAGTTACCGCAGTGCTCTCCTCCCACAGCCAGACCGGCCAATCAGAGGCTGCGATCCCACGGGGAGGAGCCCGGCAGCGCATTGTCCCCCACCCTGCAGCAGGCCCCCAGCGGCGCATTCTCCCCCCCCACCCCGCAGCAGGCCCCCGGCCGCGTGCTCTCCCCTCACCCCCACCAACACCCTGCAGCAGGCCCCCCGGCAACACGCTCTCCCCCCACCCCGCAGCAGGCCCCCGGCAGCGCTCTCCCCCACACCCTGCAGGAGGCCCCTGGCGGCACTCTCCCCACACCCTGCAGGAGGCCCCGCAGCGCGCTCTCCCCACACCCCCAGCTGCGCTCTCCCCACACCCCGCAGCGCGCTCTCCCCACACCCCACAGCGCGCTCTCCCCACACCCCCAGCTGCGCTCTCCCCACACCCCGCAGCGCGCTCTCCCCACACCCCCAGCTGCGCTCTCCCCACACCCCGCAGCGCGCTCTCCCCACACCCCCAGCTGCGCTCTCCCCACACCCCGCAGCGCGCTCTCCCCCCACCCGCAGCGCGCTCTCCCCCCACCCCCAGCTGCGCTCTCCCCCCACCCCGCAGCGCGCTCTCCCCCCACCCCGCAGCGCGCTCTCCCCACACCCCCAGCTGCGCTCTCCCCCCACCCCGCAGCGCGCTCTCCCCCACACCCTGCAGCGCGCTCTCCCCACACCCCGCAGCGCGCTCTCCCCACACCCCGCAGCGCGCTCTCCCCACACCCCGCAGCGCGCTCTCCCCACAGCCCCAGCTGCGCTCTCCCCACACCCCGCAGCGCGCTCTCCCCACACCCCCAGCTGCGCTCTCCCCACACCCCGCAGCGCGCTCTCCCCACACCCCCAGCTGCGCTCTCCCCACACCCCGCAGCGCGCTCTCCCCCCACCCCCAGCTGCGCTCTCCCCCCACCCCGCAGCGCGCTCTCCCCCCACCCCGCAGCGCGCTCTCCCCACACCCCCAGCTGCGCTCTCCCCCCACCCCGCAGCGCGCTCTCCCCCCACCCCGCAGCAGGCCCCCGGCGGCGCTCTCCCCCACACCCTGCAGCGCGCTCTCCCCACACCCCCAGCTGCGCTCTCCCCCCACCCCGCAGCGCGCTCTCCCCCCACCCCGCAGCGCGCTCTCCCCCCACCCCGCAGCAGGCCCCCGGCGGCGCTCTCCCCACACCCCGCAGCAGGCCCCCGGTGGCGCTCTCCCCCCACCCCGCAGCGCGCTCTCCCCCCACCCCGCAGCGCGCTCTCCCCCCACCCCGCAGCGCGCTCTCCCCACACCCCCAGCTGCGCTCTCCCCCCACCCCGCAGCGCGCTCTCCCCCCACCCCGCAGCGCGCTCTCCCCCCACCCCGCAGCGCGCTCTCCCCACACCCCGCAGCGCACTCTCCCCCCACCCCGCAGCGCGCTCTCCCCCCACCCCGCAGCGCGCTCTCCCCCCACCCCGCAGCAGTCCTGCGGCCACACAGTCCCTCCCCTCAGCTGCACTTACCAGGCCAGGCCTGCAGCAGGTAGTGCAGCACCTCAATGTGCCTCTTGAAGTCGACGGCACTGGCGATCTCCTCGCAGTGGGCGTAGCTGCGGGCCCTCTGGCGCCAGGGCTCCTGATTCTGGTTGAGCAGCACTGGCCCGAAGCACACGGCAATGTTCTGGGAGTTCATGCGGTTAAAGTCGTGGAAGGAGGCCACCAAGCTGAGATGGTCCAGCAGCACGGTCAGCGTAGCCTGGGGAGAGGGGAGCGTCAGTCCAGGACCTGGCCCTGCCCCACCCACCCAGTTCTGTGGGCTCAGGATCACCCCGAAAATCCCAGGTTTTTGTACCTCAGAGGTCACAGCCTTAGTCTGTGCCCAGGTGCCAGGCTCCTTGGAGGGAAAGCACCTGACTTGGAGAAGCTGGGGGAAGGAGGGACGGCCCGACACTGAAGCCGAGGTGGCTGGAAGCTAAAGCCAGACAAATTCAGACTAGAAATCAGGCACAAGTGTTTCCCAGGGAGGGGGGTGAACCACTGGCACAAACTCCGGGGGAAGTGGTGGATTCTCCATCTCTTGATGGCTCCAAAGCCAGGCTGGGGCCAGGCTGGGAGATGCTTTAAACACAAGTTACTGGGCTCAATACACAACGTGGGGGTAACTGGGTGACATGTAGGGGCCAGTGCTGCCCAGGAAGTCAGACTGGGTGATCTAATGGTCCTTCCTGGCTGTAAACTCTGCGAATCTTGCTATTTTCTCTGATCTCACTGCGGTGAAACCCCTTGATCCCAAGGGGCAGCCAACCTGGAAAGCTGCCCAGGATCTTAGGTCCCTGCAGCGAGCAGCACCGGCTACATGCCTGGGGCTGTGCCAGGGGAGTACCCAGCCCCCATGTATCCAGCGCTGTCACAGACATGTGCAGCCCACGCGCGCGGCAGGGGCAGCGCCGGCTCCGTGCCGGTGGCAGCGCCCGGCGTGCCCCAGCCCCCACGCGCGCGGCAGGGACAGCGCCGGCTCCGTGCCGGTGGCAGCGCCCGGCGTGCCCAGCCCCCGCGCGCGCGGCAGGGGCAGAGCTGACCACAGCCTCCCATCTAGGAGATGGGGATGTGCCAGTCTATGGGGACATTGTTGCAGCAGCACCAAGCAGCCCCCCGGACAGCTCCAAGGGCACTGTGGCTTGGCTCCACAGCCAGGTCTCCTTTCCTACCTGCCCACACTCCCCTGCTCCGCCCACTGGCAGGCGCTCACCTTCTCAATCTCTGGCAGGCAGTCCAGCAGAGCGACCGTCTCCTCCGCATTCTGCCTGCTGAGCATGTCCTGGGGCGGGCGCTGGGCCATGGCCTCCAACACCACCTCATAAAGGGTCTTGGTGATGAGGGGCGTGGGCAGCTCCCGCAGATAGTCCTTCAGGATCCCTGCAGGAAAAGGCCAAATTCCTGTCAGCTCCTTGGCAGGCTCCTCTCCCAAACTGGTCTCTGCTGGGTCCCACGGCGGGGAGGGCACAGGACTCATGGCACTGAGCAGCCTATAGAAACTACAGGGAGTGCACAGAGAGCCCCGCCTTCTGGGTTCTATCTCTGGGAGGCGAGTGCGGTCTAGTGGCTAGAGCAGAGGGACTAGGAGTCAGGACTCCTGGTTCTACCCCTAGCCCCAGGAGGAGAGTGAGGTCTAGTGGGTTCAGAGAGCCTAAGACCAGAAGGGACCATTATGATCATCTAGTCGGACCTCCTGTATAACAGGCCAGAGAACTTCCCAAAATAATTCTAAGAGCAGAGCTTTTAGAAAACCATCCAATCTGATTTAAAAAATCAGTGATGGAGAATCCACCACGACCCTTTTTCAAATGGTTAATTACTCTCACCACTAAAATATATGCCTTATTTCCAGTCTGAATTAGTCTGCTTCAACTCCCAGCCATTGGATGGGTGTTACAGTTTTCTCTGCTAGATTGAAGATCCCCTTATTAAATATTTCTTTCAAATGTAGGTATTTATAGACGGT
Organism: Caretta caretta; assembly: GCF_965140235.1. Classification (NCBI taxonomy): domain Eukaryota; kingdom Metazoa; phylum Chordata; order Testudines; family Cheloniidae; genus Caretta; species Caretta caretta. Next base: position 8,010,305 of record NC_134225.1, read on the forward strand.
GTAAGTCACCCTTTAACCTTCTCTTTGTTAAGCTAAATAAACTGAGCTCCTAAAGTCTATCTCTGTAAGACATATTTTCTAATCCTTCAGTCATTCTCATGGCTCTTCTCTGACCCCTCTCCAATTAATCAACATCCTTCTTGAATTGTGGGCCCCAGAACTGGACACAAGATTCCAGCAGGGTCGCACCGGTGCCAAATACGGAGGTAAAATAACCTCTCTACTCCGGCTCAAGATTCCCCTCTTTATGCATCCAAGGTCTCTTTTGGCCACTGTTCAGCTGATTATCCACCAAGACAACTACCAGATCTTTTTTCAGAGTCCCTGCTTCCCAGGACAGCATCCCTCCATCCTGTGAGTGTGGCCTACAGTCCTTGTTCCTGATGTACACATTTACATTTAGCTAAATTAATACATACATTGTTTGCTTGTGCTGTTTGCCAAGCGATCCAGATCACTCTGTATCAGTGACCTGCCCTCTTCAGTATTTGCCACTCCCCCAACTTTTGTGTCATCTGCAAACTTTATTAGTGATGATTTTATGTTTTCTTTCACCAGGCCATTAATAAAAACATTAAATATCATAGAGCCAAGAATAAGTCCCTGTGGGACACCACTGGAACCACACCTGCTCGATGACAATTCCCCCTTTACAATTACATTTTGAAACTTATCTATCAGTGAGCCACTTTTTAATCCATTTAATGTGTGCTGTTATATTTATACTGTTCTAGCTTTTTAATCAAAATGTCAGGGGGTACCAAGTCAAATGCCTTGCAGAACTCTAAGTATATGACATGTACACTATTACCTTTATCAGCCAAACTTGTATCCTCATCACAAAAAGGTATCAAGTTAGTTGGACCGGATTAGAGTGGGGGTCAGGAGACAGGACTCCTGGGTGCTTTACCTTGCTCTGGGAGACGAATGGGATCTAGTGGGTTGCGGTGAGCCTCCTACTGACTTGCCTGAGCACGTGTGTCGGGGGGCAATCCAGGAGCTGTGCTGGTGCTGCATGGGGGTGAGGAGTGGCTGGGCACTGACCTGTGATGACGTTGATGTCTGGGTACAGCTGTTCAGAGAGCGTCACGGCTGCACTGTCCCTCTCGAAGGCATCACGCAGCTCCTTCTTCACGGCCGCCGAGCCACACAGCCGGTAAAGCCCTACAATCTGGGCACAGGAGGTGCTGTCAGTGGGAGAGCCCATTCCCCACCGCCCCCCGCACTTGTCCCAGGACCCAAGGGGCAGCATGGGGAGGGGACAGGGACACAAAGAGGGAAGACAGCACGGAGCCCATGGCCTGCTGGGATCCGGCCTGCTCAGGAGCCGCGCTCACCGGCTCCTCGCCATGTACCTGCTGTGCGTGTGTTAGCTGCGTGGCATGGGGCTGGAGTGCCAGGTGTCCTGCAGAGCCCACTCCCCCAGTATCGCCTCCCCCACCACTCACCTTCAGTCCCCGCTTCTCGATCTGGGAGACGCATTTCTGGATCAGCAGCGGCACCTTGGTGGCAGTGTTCTCCCTTTCCACCAAGTGACGCAGCTCCACGCCAAAGACCCGTGGCTCCCGGTCACTGGGGCTGCTGGGCATGTCCCACTGCTCCACCAATGTCAGCTTGCAGTAGAGCAGCCCGCGTGGCTCCAGCCGCACTGCCAGCTGCTGGGCCCTGCACCCTGAAGAGCAAAGGGCACCGGCATGTGTCAGACTGGAGCAAGATGTGGACGGTCAGCAAGGGCCAGCTGGGAAACCACAGCATCTGCCCCCTCTTTGTTCTGCCCTATGCCCCCCCACACACACACAGCTCTGTCCATCTGAGCACCATTGGACCCTGCCTTCTGCCCATTTGTATGTGTCCTCCAGAGTCCTGCCCAGCTAAACCCCATGGGGCACTGATCCCTGCCCATCTGTATGTGCCCCCCAGAGCCCTGTACATCTGAGCCCCATTGGACACTGCCCCCTGCCTGGGTGTCACTGCCCCCTCTCAGGCCCTCTCCCCATCACCAGGGCCCCCGTCTCACTGGCTGCTCCCGTTACCTCTGAAGACGTGGGGCAAGACAATGGTGCCATGGCAGCACACACGGTTCCGGCAGGTAGCCAGGTCCCAGGAGAAGACAATGACCTTGAGGTGTCGGGTGCCCTCCAATTCCAAGTTGAAGGTGTGGTTGAGGCTGAGGAAGGTGGCTGTCCAGGGCAGCAGGGCCGTGCGCGCCTTGGGGGCTGCATCCACCTGCAGGACGCAGAACACCTCCCTGGACTCAGCCTTTGGGGGCTTAAGGTCCCCCACACCGTACAGATGGACACTGACTAGGCCCGAGATAGGCTGCACACAGCGCGGCTGTTCCAAGGGGCTGTAGGGCTGGAAGGCATCCACGTCCAGCCTGGCCCCAGGCTCATGCCCCTCTGGCCCGGGACAGGCACGCTTGTCCGCCTTGGCCAGCAGCTCAGGGGAGTCACCATCACTCAGGTAGCCGCCCTTGCTGGCTGCCTTGGCACGGTGCGGGCCCTGTTGGGATGCCACACTGCTGTCCAGGTGGTAGCGGCTGATTACATTCCCCGGCTCCTTGCGGGCATCCCTGGGTGAGGTGCTGCCACTGCCCTCAGGCTCCTGCCCCCGGGGCTGGGCACTACGCAGGCTCAGCTTCCTCCTCAGCTCCGGCAGCTTCTTCATCTTCAGGGACAGGCGGCGCACGGTGCCCGGGGACTTCACCCTGCCCAGGGAGCGCCCCTTCTTGGAGACGCTGGGGCTCAGCGGGGGGGATGGGCCAGCCAACCCCACAGCCGCGCTCAAACATGAAATCGGCAACTTCCCTGGGGGGAGAGACCTGATGAGACGCGCACCTCAGCCACAGTGGACACTGGCATGCATGGGGAAAGGGAGCCCCTTAATCTGGGGCATGGAAGGGAAGGGCCATTACAGGGAGGAGGGCCTGTGGGACCCAGAGCAGCCAAGACTGACTTGCTGGGGATGGAGAGAGTGGTTGATCCCACACAGGGAACCAGGCTGCAGTGGGGATGCAGACGCAGGGACAGGGACCTGGGGGGGGGGGGCTCTATGGAAAGAGGGGGACCCCACGGGATCAGGTGTCCCATTGGGGGGGGCATGAGAGGGGAGGGGCTCATGAGATCAGGGTGGGGCTGCCACCAGAAGATGGTGGGGCCACGTGGAAGCAGCTCTGTCTCATGTTTCTGCCATGCTGTTCAACCCAGAACACACCCTGTTAGCACCACACCCCTCACCATAGGCCAGTGTCCTGCCGGCACCCATCTCCTCGCCTCGGCCCACTGGCCCAGCTGGGGTAGGTGCATTCTGTGAGCTGGGGCTCTCCACTTGCCTGGCGATGCTCCTGGGGGGCCCTTCATCACCTGGCTCTGCCCTGCTGGGCCTGCCCTTGTCCCTGTCAGATTCCCGGCTCCCTGTGCCACTGCCCCACTTCCTCCAGGAGCTGCCAGGCTCGGTGCCTTGCCTGACACCTACAACGTCCTCATCTTCAGGGATGGGGTTGTACCAGATCTCCCCTTCGCTGCCCGCGGCGCCCACCTCCTTCAACTCTGTGCTGGTGCTGGGGGCCAACTCCTCCGGGCCCTGGGCCTTGCCAGAGGAGAGGATCCAGTGGCGGCTGCTCCTCTCCAGGTTCTGCAAGTAGGCGCCGTGACTGGCACACCTCACACCACTGCCAGAGGCGCAGAGCTCCACATAACTGCACATCGACTCAGCCTCCTCATCACCAGGGGCCAGGCTGGGCTGAGGGGCTGGGGTCGCCAGGGCCAGGCTGGGCAGAGGGGTGGGGGGCACTGGGGCTGGGGGGCTCTCCACAAGCCATGCCTCATCCTCAATGGTTGGCCCCCCTGTGTGGGTGGGTGAGAACAGCTCCTGGGGCCGCAGAGGGCACTGGGGGTCCTCATCAGTCTCTCGACCACAGGCAACTGGCCCTACGCCTTCACCCTCATCCTGCAGCTCTGCGGAGGCCGTGGGGCTGGCAGGCACCTTCCTGCTGTAAGAGCTACATGGCACATCCCGGATGCCACATGAGAACCTGGCCCAGCTCTGCTTCCTGGACACGGTAATGGCTGCCCCTCTCCGACAGCTCCCATCGTGGTCATGAGATGCTGGCTCTGGCCCAAGGACTGGCTCCAGCTCCATGGGAGAGTCCAGCATCCTTGAGGGGCGCTCTGTGGGGAACAGGAAATGTGAGCTGAGGGTTAATATCAGAACATGCCCAGTGCACACACACGCCATACCTAGTGCACACCCAGCATATACACACACATACCATACCCAGTGCACACACAGCCAGTATGTACCCAACATATACACACACATAGCCAGCAAACACCCAGTGGTGCACACCTAGTACACCACACCACAAACCTCTTAATGCCAACGGACAAGGGGGTGCAGAGGGGTCACTGGACTCTCCTGATTCTGGTGTATACATTCTGGTTCACCAAAGCATATTGTGGGAGGTCTCAAATAAAAGCTGGTGTCACACTGGTCAGTAATATCGTTGTGAAATGTACCTACAGATACTATGTAAAGAGTTATGTAGATATACTGAAAATATACTCAAGACTGTGTCTAGAGACTTGGCACCAGCAAAGGAAAAGAACAGGTTTCTCTCCAACAAGAAATGTTTCTCTATCTGGAAGTTTGCACATAAATTAAGTATTGTATGCTTCACAGTGGGTGCCTTATCCCCAGTCTGGACTGAAAGCAAATGAAGGACTGTAAGAATTTCAAAAGAACCTAAATAGGAAGAACAAAGCAGCTGGGGGGTGAGAGACACCTTATCGGCAGGTAAACATCAAAGGGTTGAGCCACTGTGTTTTGGAGGCAAAGATACCCAGGCACCCTTCACTGAGGAAGAAAAAGGACAACACTTTTGTTTCATGGAAAAGGGATAGGAGTGTGGTTGAGGCTGGTATGGGTTGGTGAGGGGGTATGGCCATGCAGGCTGATGCTTGTGTGGGTTGTGTGGGATGGGAACATGGCAATGCGTTGTTGGGACTGGTGTGGGTTGTATGGGAACAAGCATGGGGCATGGCCTATGGGACCGGAGTGTGGCCACGCAGGCTGAGGCTGCTGTGGGCTGTAGAGGAGGAGGTGTGGCCTGTGGGATAGGGGCTCAGGCTGGCACAGGTGGTATGAGAGAGGGCATGACCCATGGGATAGGGTTGTGGCCATGCATTGCTGCGGGAGACAGTGTCTAAATTAGCTGTTACCACTTAAGAAAGAAATCTTGGAGTCATCATTTATAGTCCTCTGAAAACATCTGCCCAAAGTGCAGCAGCAGTCAAAAAAGCGAACAGAGTATTTTGAACCATTAGGAAAGAGATAGATAATAAGACAGTAAATATCATAATGCCATTGGATAAATCCATTGTATGCCCACACCTTGTCACCACATCCCAAAAACATATATTAGAATTGGAAAAGGTACAGAGAAGGACAACAGATGACACAAATTTGGGGGAGTGGTAAGTAATGAAAAGGTCACTGATTCAGATCACTTGGTAAACTGGGCACAAGCAAACAATACGTGTTTTAATACAATTAAGTGTAAATGTGTACAACTGGGAGCAAATACTGTAATACTCACAGGACAGGGGCTCTATCCTGGGAAGTAGTGACTCTGAAAAAGATGTGGGAGTCATGGTGGATAATCAGCAGAACATGCGCTCCCAGTGTGAGACTGGGGTCAAAAGAGCTAATGTGATCCTGGGCTGCATAAACTGGGGAATCTCACGTAGGAGCAGAGAGGTTGTTTTACCTCTGTATTTGGCACTGGTGCAACCACTGCTGGAATCCTGTGTCCAGTTCTGGTGCCCACAATTCATGAAGGATGTTTATAAACTGGAGCAGGTTCAGAGAAGATCCATGAGCATGATTAAAGGATTAGAAGTATGCCTAATAGTGATAGACTCAAGGAGCTCAATCTATTTATCTTAACAAAGAGAAGATTAAGGGGTGACTTGATCACAGTCTATGAGCACCTACATGGGAAAGAAATATTTAATACTGGGATCTTCAGTGTAGCAGAGAAATGTCTAACATGATCCAATGGCTGGAGGTTGAAGCGAGACAAATTCAGACTGGAAAATAAGGTGTAGATTTTTAACAGTGAGAGTTATTAACCATCGGAACAATTTTACCAAGGGTGGTGAGTTCTCCATCACTGACAATTTTTAAATCAGACTGGATGTTTTTCTAAAAGATCTGCTCTGGGAATTGTTTTGGGGAAGTCCTCTGGCCTGTGTCATACAGGAGGTGAGGCTAGATGATCACACTGGTCCCTTCTAGCCTTAGAATCTATGAAAAAACAAAATGATGAGGGGAATGGAACAGCTTCCAGACAAGGAGAGATTAAGAAGACTTGGACTGCTCAGCTTAGAAAAGAGACAACTAAGGGGGGATGTGATAGAGGTCTATAAAATCATGACTGGTGTGGAGAAAGCGAGTAAAGAAATATTATTGACCCCTTCACATAAGAGAAGAACCAGGGATCATCCAATGAAATTAATAGGCAGCAGGATTAAGACTAACGTAAGGCAGTACTTCACACCATGCACAGTCAATGTGTGGAACTCATTGCTATGGGTGTTGTGAAGGCCAAAAGTATAACTGGGTTCAAAAAAGAATGAGATAAATTCATGGAGGATACGTCTATCAATGGCTATTCGCCAAGATGGGCAGGGATGCAACCCCTTGTCCTGTGTCTCTAACCTTCTGTATGTCAGAAGCTGGGACTGGATGACAGGAATGGATCATTCGATAGTTGTCCTGTTCTGTTCATTTTCCACTGAAGCATCTGGCACCAACCGCTCAGACCAGACACTGAGCTGGATGGACCATTGGTCCGATCCAACATGGACGTTTTTATGTTATGGGGGAGGCAGCTCTGGACATTCCTTGCTCAGGATGTGCATTGCTGAGGAGAGGGATGGGCTGTCTGTGACCTCTGCTCGAGGGGGGCTGTTTCCTGCAGGGGCCTGAGCCCAACCCTTGCAAAGTGGAGTCCTCCCCCAAGTCCTTTGCCACAGCCTCAGCACTGGCCCTCAGCCTCCTGGGCCTGGCTGCCCCAGCATGTGCAGCAGGGCTGACAGAGGCGTCATTGTGGGAGCGCTGGCTGGGCAGGCGGGGAGCTCCCAGCACACACAGCTGCTCACAGCCCCTGCCAAGTTGGATTTCCTGTTGTTTACTGCCTGGCTGTCAGGGCAGTGCTCCCTCCTCCCAGCCTGGCCTAGCCTGGCCCCGCAGCGTAGGGACACAGGGCCCTTTGCAGAACGGGGCCCACCCGCTATGTACAGCCCCCGCCTCCCACAGCCTCCTCCTGGGAACGAGCCCATAGACCAGCATCACATGGGCACACCAAACGTGGGACTGCAGAGAAGTGGAGACCTCCACTGTTTCCCTCCCCACAAATGCACATACCCTGCTCCTCTCCCCCGCACACTCCATTGCCCCATACCTCCTTCCCACTCCTTGCTCCCTCCCACACACATTGCCCCCCCAACCCCCTGCTCCCCACACATCCTCCCCGCTCCCCCCACACGCACCCTGCTCCCCCCACACATGCACCCTACTCCCCATCTACACGCCACCCTGTTCCTCCCACACACGCATCCCTCTCTCCACTCACAGACACCCTGCTCCCCACTCACAGTCACCCTGCTCTTTCCACACACGCACCCCTCTCTCCACTCAGAGACACCCTGCTCCTCACTTCCTCCCACACATCCCCTACTCTACCCCACACTCCCTACTCCCCGTTTCCAACACACACACACCCTGTTGCTTGCTGGCCTCACACTGTGGCTTCTCCACACACCCCCACACAGACCCCGTTCCCCTACACACACACACCCAGCTCCTTGCTCCCCACCCACACCCTGCTCCCCCTACACACGCCAACGCTCCCCACTCCCCTGACACACAGACCCCACTGCCCCCTCACATCTTCCCCACTCCCCCACGCAGACACCCTCATCATAGAATATCAGGGTTGGAAGGGACCTCAGGAGATCATCTAGTCCAACCCCCTGCTCAAAGCAGGACCAATCCCCAATTTTTGCCCCAGATCCCTAAATGGCCCCCTCAAGGATTGAGCTCACAATCCTGGGTTTAGCAGGCCAATGCTCAAACCACTGAGCTCTCCCCCCCTTGTTACCCTCCCCAACACACACCTCATTGCTCCCTTACACCATGTCTGCTCCTCGCTCACCACCACACCCCACTCCCCCCACAGACCACTGCCTCTCACATCTTCTCCGCTCCTTGCTCCCCCCGCCCCACTCCTTGCTACCCTCCCCTCCCACACACATGTGCACCACATTACTGTCCCCCCCACATCCTCCCTGCTCCTCACACACATGCACACCTGCCTCCCCCTCCCACACACACGTGTGCACCCCACTCCCGACACCCACACACCCCCATTCCTTGGCACACCTGCTGGAGCTGGGCGAGATCTCTACCCACAGATGCTGGGGAGCTGAGGGGCAGGATGAAGCTGGTTGAATCACAGGGGACCAGAGTGGGGGGAGTGGAGAACAAGAAGGAGCCAAGGGTGGGTTTACAGGGGGGCAGTGGAGATTGGCCAATTGCTGTGGCAGGAGGACGGCTTAACGGCCATTGGCTGGAGGGGTTGATGTGGGTGTCAAAATCCAACCCAGAATCCCCCCATTTGAGAGGTGGGAGATTTCCCCAGACTCCTAGGGCCCAGGACCCTACAAAAAGGGCAGTATGTGTGCCCCACCCAGCATGGACCCCGCAGAAGGGCGGACCCATGCCAGTCAGGTTCAATCCCCCAGAGCTCCTGGGCAATGGGGCTGCTGGATCTGAGCGGGGGGACAGGTGGGGCGGGGGAAACGGGTTCTGGGGCTGCACGGGGGGAAGGGAGACCAGAGCTGGGTCTGCACAAAGGGGACAGGCGAGCCTGGAGCCACTGCATCTGTATGGGGAGATGGGAGGAGCTGGGGCCACTGGGATGGGGGGAGGCATGGGGTGATGGGTGGGGATGGAGCCATTGGGACCACACAGGAGACGGGTGAGGGCGGGGGCAGCTGGGTCTGCACGGGGGGACTGTGGCCGTTGGGTCTGAATGGGTGGGGAGCAGGTAGGGCTGGGACGATGGGGTTGACGCCACTGGAGAGTACTGTGTAGTGTCAGGGGGATCGGAGCTGGGGCCTCTCATGGGAATGGGAGGGGCTCGGAAGCGGGGCTGGGGCCGCTCAGTGGGGTAGGTAAGTCTGGGACCATTGGGTCAGCGTGGAGTGGGGGGTGGACCTGGAGCAGGGCTACGGTCACTGGAGTGGGGGAAGCGGGTCTGGGACCATGGGGGATGAGTGGGGCTGGGGCAGGGGCTGCTGCGTCTTTGTGGGGGGAGTGGGGCTGGGGCTGCTGGGTCTTTGCAGAGGGAGCAGGGCTGAGGCTGCTGAGAGGCCGGGGGGAGCAGGGCTGGGCCCACTGGGTGGCACCCCAGTGAGTTGACTCCACTAGCCCTGCAGAGGCACAAGGACCAACAGTCAATCAGGGAAAAGAATCATCACCATGTGACTGGGGTGACAGCACAGGAAATAATGCCCCGAATCTCCCGCTCACAGGGTTGACCCAGTGACTTGATCCTGAGAACGGCAGGGCTCCAGGATCAGGTTGGGCCAGAGGGCGCTGGCTAAGGGACACTCCCCAATGGCAGGGAGAGTGACCTGCCGTGAGGCAGCTCCTTGCCTCCTGACCTCACTGTGCCAGCGCCCCAAACCTGCCAACAGCAGGACACCCCCAGATCTCCAGAGTCCCAGCCCAGCGCCTCGTCCCCAAGGCCAGCCAGCCTCTCACATCAGCGCTTCTGAGCAGCCACCCTCCACTACTAACCCAATTCCATCCTTCCCGGTGCAAGAGCTACCTCCTCTGCAGCATTGTACCCTTGCCTACCAGGGCCCAGTCTGACCTTCCCTCCCTGGCCCACGGCCCTTCGTCCGTTCCCTCTGTGGCTGGACATGGTCATTGATTCACCCCAGTGGCCTCTCCCTGCTCTTCTCCAGGCTTGCCCTGCATCCTGCTGCCCTCTCTCCTGAGAGCTAATCTGTAGGAACACAGAGAGGAGTCCAGAGGAGGGGGCGTGGAGTCACTGGTGAGTGCCCCCTCACCTGTGCTGAGAGTGCAGGGACACAGGGACAGGCAAAAGACTGGCCCTTTGCCCCAGCCCCTGTTGCCTCACATGGGCCAGGATCACTGGAGGTGATACCCCGATGCACAACTGCAGGGCTGCCTGTGCACCAGGATGGCATCCAAGGGTACGTGTGGCCAAGCACCAGCAGCAAGGACGGGACACAGTCTCAGCCCATGGGAGGCGGCAGGAGACCTGGCTTGTGGATGCTGCTAGGTCAGAGATGAGTGCCAGCGTGGAGCCCTGAAGGCCTAGACCGTGGCTGTTCTGTGCCTCAGAGGTGCTTGTCCTCAGGCCGGGCAAACCATGCCATGGCCACAAGCTCTCCTCCAGGTGAGGGAGCCCCACATACTGCTTTGCAACCCCTCCTCAGCCATGCACTGCTCACGGCCACACAGGGGGCTGGTGGGGACCGTACTGCTCCTGTGAGCTGTGGTGGGCGGAAAGAGCTGAGGACTCCCTGCATCATGCAGGACAGGCAGTCCAGGGAGCATCTTCCTTCTCCCAGTGGCTGCATGCAGAGAGTGAATGGAACCAGTGGACAACTGGACCTGGGTGGACTCTGCAGGAGATTTGCAATTTCCCATCACCACCCACAGAAGGCAGCCTGCTAAGGACCAAACAGCCCACATGGATGCATTTCCTTGGCCCTTGGCTGTCAGCGTGGCCTTTTCTGCTGAACCACAAGGCTGCATAGCAAGGGCAGGACAATTCCGGGAGCTGATCTAGCAAAGGGAATTGCCAAATCACTGATTGCAGGCTGTTCTCCATCACAAACTCACCAGGAACCTACACCTGCTCTGACTGCAGGAAGCCACTCGTCCTGGACTCCTGTCAGAGGCTTCTTGCTGGGTCACTCTCTCACCCCTTTGCTGTCTCCTCACAGTCTTGGTGGGGGCTGGCTCTGGCATGAACAATTCCTGCCTCTGAATATTAAAGAAACTGGATCCTTGTGGGTGGAGGGGAAGAATTCTTTCTAGCATCTCCAGCCTCCTTGGTCACTAAGAACACATCACACTGGCTCTGTGCACACTATGGGCTTTCCCTCTGGAACATCCTGCAGGTGCTCCCGGTAGCAGCGACAGCTCATCATGCAGCATGCACTCTGTCCCACCCAGATCCTCTCAGATCAAGGGTGCAAAGTTTCAGTCCATCTGTCAGGTGCCGGGGCAATCCCCTGGGGCAGCCTCAGCCACAGAGCTACCAAATGGGGAGTGGAGGGGACGGAGTTTTGCCTTTTCCCTACTGAGCCAGACTGGCCCAAACTCACAGGGGACTGGTTTTGTTGCAGTGACCCAACTGCATACCCAGGTGTCTGGGGTCAGAACTGGCTCCAGCCAAGCTCAGCTCTGGCTATGGCCCTTGGGGGCCTCAGGTGCTGTTTGTGCTCTGGCAGCACTGGGCCCCATTGCCATGTGACATATCCTGGTCCAGCACAGCCCCGTCAGCTACAGCTGCTATGTCTAGGGCCCGACCAAATTTACGGCCGTGAAAAACACATCACAGACTGTGAAATCTGGTCTCCCCCATGAAATCTGGTCTTTTGTGCACTTTCACCCTACACTATACAGATTTCACAGGGGAAGACCAGCATTTCTCAAAATGGGGGTCCTGACTCAAAAGTGGGTTATGGGGGGCGGGGGTCGCAAGGTTATTGTAGGGGGGTCACGGTATTGCCACCCTTACTTCTATGCTGTCTTCAGAGCGGGGTGGCCAGAGAGCAGCAGCTCCTGGCCAGGCACCCAGCTCTGAAGTCAGCGCCCTGCCAGCAGCGGCGCCGAAGTAAGAGTGGCAATCCCATACCACACCACCCTCGCTTCTGTGCAGCTGCCTTCAGACCTGGGTCAGGACCCCTACAGATACAACACTGCTACATTTCAGATTTAAATATCTGAAATCATATTTATGATTTTTAAAATCCTATGACTGTGAAATTGACCAAAATGGACGGTGAATTTGGTAGGGCCCTAGCTATGACTATCTGATTCCTGTCTGTCAGGCTGGTGTGGCTCTGTGGTCTCCTGGCTCCCCCTTCCTCTCTGATAGATCCTCAGGGAACTCTCCTCCTCCCCTTGAGGTGGGGGTCCCTCCCAGCTCCATTCTTAGTCCCATCTCTCGGGGGCCTCAGCTGCTTTGACTTTCTTCTCTGCTGGTGACTCACAGATTTGCCTCCCTCCAACTGCACTCCCCTCCCAGCCCTCCTGGATCCCTTTGGCAGGGTGCTGCCATGAGCTGAGACTCACTGTGGCCCAAACCCACCTCCTAAACCACTCCCACACTTTCCTCTGTCTGGGGGTGCCGCTCAAGCCCATCATCTAGTCCCTGTCTCTGAGCCGGCCACTCCCCTGACCCATCCATCCGGCCACTGCTTCTTTCTTCGCAGCCTCTCCCAGTCCCTGGCCTGTGCTTCCTGCCTGCACGGCCAGTGCTCCCATCCAGCCCTAATCATCACAACTCTGGCCACAAGGCTGGCACCCCAACCCCACCCCATTCAGAGAGTCTGTGACCAGAAGGGACCAGTGTGATCACCTAGTCTGACTTCCTGTAGAACACAGGCCGGAGACCCACAATAGTTCCTAGAGCAGATCTATTACAAAAACATCCAATCTGGATTCACAACAAGCTCATCGTCCCACAGCATCCCAAACCCCAGCGCTCAAAGCTTAGTGAGTTTGGCCCCAAAACTACGAGATCGGCTCCAAACTGATGGCAGCATCTCAGCCAGCCAGTGCAGGGGTGGAACATTTGCCTCCTGGAGCTGGGTCCATTTGGGGTCATGGTTCCAGCCTTTCTCCCCCACCACCAGGGCCAGAAACTCCCTGTTTTTGTAATGAAAGCTGCCAATTTTCCCAAATCCCAGGACTCCAGGAGCTGAGGCTTTGGGACACTCAGCATAGTACAAGTGTAACCCACACACCTTCTGGGTGTGGTGTTCTGTCCCATCTAGTGGCACCAAGACCACTCAGAGAGAGGTCCCCAATTCAATCCTGCCTGCCGACGACAGGGGTCCGTTGGCGTTACAAGCGGGGGCTCATCCAGGATTCCAGCTGGGAAGCCTCTGAAGTTTGGGATGTGCTTCCTCAGCTAGGGGAAGTACGTAACCCACACACCTCCTGGGTGTGGTCTTCTGTCCCATCCAGTGGCACTGAGACCACTTAGTGAGAGAGATTAATGAGTCTGCTCTACAGCCTTAGCTAACATCCAGTTGGCTTTTAGCTCACACAGTAGAGGTTCATGCACTAAGCTCCAGAGGTCCTGGGTTACACAAGACTTCTGTCACACTGGGAGATTTGGCCTGGCTATTTGCCTCCCCATCCCTCCACTAGGTCCCCTCCTCCACCCACCCGCTCAGCCCCCACCACCCAACCTTTGCTCAGTGCCTCCAGCACTGCTGGGCCACGTCCCCCAGAACCCCCTTGGCACTCACACCCAGACCCCCCCCCGCCCCCAACAGCTCCCAGACAAAACCCACTCATCCCCCTCCTTACCCACTCACTCCCCAGGCCACAGCGCACAGAGACCTGCCAGCCCATAGCAGCCCAGACACACACACTGGGATCCTGACGGGCCACGGTCGGTGCTGGAGTCTGTGCTAAAACAAACCACAACCGAACCCCGGCGCAGCTGGGAGGAGGCAGCTCGCACTGCCCCGTGCTGGGGATTGCAGGGCAGCTGGGTGGCGGGGAGCGGCTGGGTCTGAGCCCTCCCCGCTGGGGTGGGAAGGGTCTGGGTTTGCCCAGGGAAGCCGGAGTCCCCGGGCAGTCTAGTCCTCTTGCCCCGGCGGGCGGCTGTGGGGGCGCTGGTTGGCTCCTGCCCCTTCCCCTCCCAGCCCTCCCCCCGCATTCTTTCCTTCCCTCCTTCTGCCTTTTTAGGAGCGAGGCGACTGGTGGGGCTCAGCGCCGCCCCCCTGCCCCTCCGATCCCAGCTCCCCTGGCGCCCCCAATGGCGGGGGGGCCCTGCAGCCCCAGCTCCGGGCGGCCCGACGAGGACTGGCCGGGACGGGACGGGACGGGGCGCGCGAAGGGCGCTAGCCCCCCTCGGAGCCCCGCTGGCTCAGCCCCTGCTCGGCGGGGCGCTCCGCTCCCCCCGAGCATCCTCGGGCCGGGCCCTTCTGCGCTGAGAGCCAAGTCCCCGGCTGCAGCGGCGCCCCAACCCGCCCTGCCCGGGAGCCCCTTCTCGCCCCGGGGCTCCTGCAGCCCGGATCCGCGGCGGGCAGCCCCGGCCGCGACGCCGGACCAGCCGCCCCGCGCTCCTCAGCCTCAGGACGGTTCCACTTGGGCGCTCCCCCGATGCTCTGAGCCGCGCATCCCTGCCCCGCCCGCGCCCCGAGCGTACCTCGCTCCTTCGCATCCGACTTCTTCCCGGGAAGCTTCTCTTTGCCCCGCAGCCTGGAGAACGTCCTCCGCAGCAGGAGCTCGGCCATGGCGCACAAGACCGGCGGGACGGGGGGGCTCCTCACGCTGCCAGGCTGCCCCCGCTGCCCAGGGGTCGCCCGCCGACGTCCGCCCGCTGCTGCCCCGCCATCCCGCGGCTCGGCCTCGGGCAGGAGGCCACAGGAAACGAATTCCAGGAATGCTTTCCCCAAACTCGGCCGGGCTCGGCCCCCAGCCGGAGCCAGAGCAGGAGCTGCTGGGAGCTGTAGTTTCCTGGCCCCGGAGCTCGCGCGAGCTCGCCACTTGGCTTCGTTCCCCGGGGTCCGAGCTGGGAAGAGCCCGCCAGAGTGATGCGTCCGCCCCCGGCCGAGCAACGGGCCGTTCCCGAGGCCAAACACCACACGAGGAGGGGGAGGGGGGCAGTGAGCGCCAGGCTACTGCCCTTCCGTGGGAGCGGGGGCTCTAGAATAGGGGGTGGGGGCTCTGGAGGGGGCGGGCTTTGGGGAGCGCTGGGGGTGGATCTGTGGAATACACGTGGGGGCTCTAGGGAGCGCACGAGGGGACTCTGGAATGTGGGTGGGGCTCCGGGGAGCATAGACGGGGTGGGGGCTCTGGAATATGAGGTGGGGGCTCTGGAATACAGAGATGGAGGCTCTGGGGAGCGCTGAAGGGGATGGGGGCTGTGCAATGCAGGTGTGGGTACTGGAGCACAGAGGGAGTGGGGGGCTCTCGAATATAGAGGTGGGGGTTCTGGGGATCTCTGCCACATAGGGGGCTGCTTTTGGTTGTTGTTGGGGGTTATTTTTTTACTCTTTTCTGCTTGTTTTAACTCAGCCATACACAGGACACCCAGCCCTCTGGGCACTAGCGAGCTCCTTGGAGGGCTCCAAGCTGCAGGCTCCCTCAGCCTGCCATTGCAGGGGGAAGGGGGATCTTTCCCGAGGAGAGTTCTGCTCCCAAGCGCCGAATTTTCTTTGAAGTAAATAGAAGTTGGCAAAAACAAACCCACACCAAAGTGTTTTAAACTATAATGAAATAAATCTTTCCCCCACCACCCCAGGTCACCAACTCTCCCTCCAATGCAATCTGCCCACAGAGCCACATTCCTGCAGAGCATCCATCCCCCAGACAGGCCCTAGTGCCCAAAGGAGCCCTGTTCCTGCAGGGCACTCCCTGGCCAGGCCCCAGTACCCCACGGAGCCCTGTTCCTGAAGAGCATCCCCCAGTCAGGCCCAAGTTTATTGCCAGTTTGAATGACTCATTTCAGCTTCCAGCCATTGGATCTCATTATGCCTGATTAAAGACCCTCTAAAATCAGAGACTTTTTCCTCACATAGGTACTTCTAGATCTTGATTCAGTCATCCTTAACGTTCTCTTCGAGCAACTAAACAGACTGAGCTCCATTAATCTCACTGTACAGGCAGTTTTCCTGACCTCAGATTTTTCTGGTGCATTTTCCTAGAGCCCTTTCCCCCATTTCAAATCCCATGTTGTGATGGGGACTCCAGAACTGGGTGCACTATTCAGTAACGGCCTCTCTAGTGTTGTGTACGTCTAATGTTCCCAACTCCATGAGTGTGTGAGCCACTAGCGGGCACTAGTCCTACCATATTTCACCTGTTCACCCTGCTGACCTGATGCCAGATCTTTGCAAAAATCCCACTAATTTTGGAATTTCAGGATCCAGACCCCTGCCTGTTTTTGATAGGGAGGGATTGACCCAGATACTGCCTGCCTTGCTCCAGTGAGATCAGGACAGCAAACCGTACTGCTGCCTCAAGGGTCATCACTCTAAAGAGCAGAAATAACTGTCCATGCAGAGAAGGAGGTATTCTCTGTAGCTGAAGGGCGCCTGGACCTGGTGAGCTTCCTGACATAGGATGAGCCCTCCCCACAGTCTCTCTGACCAGCGTCCAGAACCACTGGCCAGCATGGGGGTTCATCACCTATTGATGCCCCAGCTGCCACCGCTGCTCCGGCTCTGTACGAGGTGAGTGCACGCTCCTTAGCAAAGCACGTACGGCTTTCTCACAGCAACAGGCTGCTGCCAACATGTGCCCCACCACCTCCTGTGGCCTGCACCAGCCTCTTCTAGCCAAAATGAGAGTTACCTGAAAGGGCTGACAAGGGAGGGGGACAATTGTACTGGGAACTCGAGTTCAGGGACCCTCCAAAATGTCTGTACCTGGGGAGAAATGGGAGAGAGGCGCCACAGCAAAGATGATGTACTGGAGCCCCAAATTTCTCTCAACGGACCTCTGCACTAAGGACAGTGTTTGACACAGGTCCTGTTCTGTGTTGGATCCATGCCTCACCACTGGTTGGAAGAAAGGCTGCGCACTGAAATCTGGAGTATGCCGCACCAGACCCAATTCATTTGCCTGAATTCATTTGCTGAGCTAACACCACTGGTGGGCGGGGGGGCCAGAAAGGAGAGCCGAGCTCTCCCGCAGTGTTCACAGAGCGACTCTGCTTACTGCGGCAGTAGGACCCATGAGATGTGCTCCCAGATGTCTGCACAATACGTGTGGCAGCAGCGCAGCTGCCAGGTGTTATGGCAACTGGATGGTCTGCAGCATGGCCCCTCTCCCTCATGATTGGCTCATCCCAGGGATGTAATTGGGTGGGGCAGGGGTCACTCGAGTTAACACACCCCTAGAGTCACAAAGTCAGCATTCCCATCTGGGTCATACATTCGGAGAGTCCAACGCCAGCAGGGACCATTGTGATCATCCAGCCTGACATCCTGTGTAACACAGGCCAGAGAACATCCCCAAATTAATTCCTAGAGCAGAGCTTTTAGAAAACCATCCAATCTTGATTTTAAAATTGCCAGTAATGGAGAATCCACCACAATCCTTAGTAAACTGTTCCACTGGTTAATTACCCTCCTGGTTAAAAATTTACATCTTATTTCCAGTCTGAATTTGTCTAGTTTTAATTTCCAGCCATTGGGCCATATTATGCATTTCTCTGCAAGACTGAAGTGACCATTATTAAATATTTGTTCCCCACTTAGGTACTTATAGACTGTGATCAAGTCACCCCTTAACCTTCTCTTTGTTAAGCCATATAGGTTGAGCTCTATCACTATAAGGCATGTTTTCTAATCCTTTAATTATTCTCATGGCTCTTCTCTGAACCCTCCAATTTATCATCAAGGCTACGTTTTAGTCATGGCTATTGTTAGTAAAAGTCATGGACAGGTCATGGGCAATAAAGAAAAATTCACAACTTCTGCTCTATACCCCTGTCTAAATCTTGGGAGGGGGCAGCCTGGGGCCAACATGGGCGCTGGGGGGATGGCCCAGGGGGTGATGTAGATGATGGGGGGGGTGGCCCGGGATCCCCGCTGCTGCTGGGGGGGTGGGGGGGTGGGCAGCACCGCATGGCCCAGGACTCCCAGTGGTGCTGAGTCAGGACAGTTGGTGGGGCTGGCAGGCTCCCTATCTTGTGCCACGCTTCCCTGAAAGCGGAGACATTCCCCTCCCTCAGATCCAAGGTGGAGTCGTGGCCAGGCGGCTCTGTGCACTGCCTCCACCGCGAGCGCCATGTCTGCAGCTCCCATTGGCCAGGCCACGCCTCCACCTAGGAGCTCAGAGATGTTGCCGCTTCCAGGGAGTCCCCCCCCTCCCCAAAGTAAGCACCTTCCAGAGCCTTCATCCCCTCCCGTGCCCCATTCCCCATCCCTGAGCCCCCTCCTAAACCCAAACTCCTCCTGCTGCTGGGGGGGGGGGCGCGCGGCAGTGGACTGAGACTGCCTCAGTAGTGGCCAGTGCGGCTGGCCCAGGGGGCCACCCAAGCTGCTTAGGCGGGCCCCGAGCCTGCCACACCAGCCGCAGGAGAAGTCATGGAGGTCCCGAAAAGTCACAACATCTGAGATTTCTATGATCAATGCCAGCCACAGCCTCAGAAACAACTCTGACATCATAATCAAAAAGGCTGACAAAGGAGGTGCTGTCGTCATCATGAATAGGTCGGAATATGAACAAGAGGCTGCTAGGCAGCTCTCCAACACCACTTTCCACAAGCCATTACCCTCTGATCCCACTGAGGGTTACCAAAAGAAACTACAGCATTTGCTCAAGAAACTCCCTGAAAAAGCACAAGAACAAATCCACACAGACACACCCCTGGAACCCCGACCTGGGGTATTCTATCTGCTACCCAAGATCCATAAACCTGGAAATCCGGGACGCCCCATCATCTCAGGCATCGACAACCTGACAGCAGGATTGTTTGGCTATGTAGACTCCCTCCTCAGGCCCTACGCTACCAGCACTCCCAGCTATCTTCGAGACACCACTGACTTCCTGAGGAAACTACAATCCATCGGTGATCTTCCTGAAAACACCAGCCTGGCCACTATGGATGTAGAAGCCCTCTACACCAACATTCCACACAAAGATGGACTACAAGCCGTCAAGAACACTATCCCCGATAATGTCACGGCAAACCTGGTGGCTGAACTTTGTGACTTTGTCCTCACCCATAACTATTTCACATTTGGAGGCAATGTATACCTTCAAATCAACGGCACTGCTATGGGTACCCGCATGGCCCCACACTATGCCAACATTTTTATGGCTGACTTAGAACAACGCTTCCTCAGCTCTCGTCCCCTAATGCCCCTACTCTACTTGCGCTACATTGATGACATCTTCATCATCTGGACCCGTGGAAAAGAAGCCCTTGAGGAATTCCACCAGGATTTCAACAGTTTCCATCCTAACAACAACCTCAGCCTGGACCAGTCCACACAAGAGATCCACTTCCTGGACACTATGGTGCTAATAAAGGATGGTCACATAAACACCACCCTATACCAGAAACCTACTGACCGCTATTCCTACCTACATGCCTCCAGCTTTCATCCAGACCACACCACACGATCCATTGTCTACAGCCAAGCTCTACGATACAACCGCATTTACTCCAACCCCTCAGACAGAGACAAACACCTACAAGATCTCTATCAAGCATTCTTACAACTACAATACCCACCTGGGGAAGTGAAGAAACAGATTTACAGAGCCAGAAGAGTACCCAGAAGTCACCTACTACAGGACAGGCCCAACAAATAAAATAACAGAACGCCACTAGCCATCACCTTCAGCCTCCAACTAAAACCTCTCCAACGCATCATCAAGGATCTGCAGCCTATCCTGAAGGACGACCCATCACTCTCACAGATCTTGGGAGACAGGCCAGTCCTTGCTTACAGACAGCCCCCCAACCTGAAGCAAATACTCACCAGCAACCACACACCACACAACAGAACCACTAACCCAGGAACCAACCCCTGCAACAAAGCCCGTTGCCAACTGTGTCCACATATCTATTCAGGGGACACCATCATAGGGCCTAATCACATCAGCCACACTATCAGAGGCTCGTTCACCTGCACATCTACCAATGTGATATGTGCCAGCAATGCCCCTCTGCCATGTACATTGGTCAAACTGGACAGTCTCTACGTAAAAGAATAAATGAACACAAATCAGATATCAAGAATTATAACATTCAAAAACCAGTTGGAGAACACTTCAATCTCTTTGGTCACAAGATTACAGATCTAAAAGTTGCAATTCTTCAACAACAAAAACTTCAAAAACAGACTCCAACGAGAGACTGCTGAATTGGAATTAATTTGCAAACTGGATACAATTAACTTAGGCTTGAATAGAGACTGGGAGTGGATGGGTCATTAGACAAAGTAAAAAGAAAGGGAGTACTTGTGGCACCTTAGAGACTAACAAATTTATTTGAGCATAAGCTTTCGTGAGCTATAGCTCACTTCATCAGATGCATTCAGTGGAAAAACACAAAGTAAAACTATTTCCCCATGTTTTCTCCCCCCCCTCCAGCCCCCACTGTTCCTCAGACGTTCTTGTCCACTGTTGGAAATGGCAGTGATCACTCTCTTGTTACAGTGTGTATTGTAACACCCATTGTTTCATGTTCTCTATGTATATAAATCTCCCCACTGTATTTTCCACTGAATGCATCCGATGAAGTGAGCTGTAGCTCATGAAAGCTTATGCTCAAATAAATTGGTTAGTCTCTAAGGTGCCACAAGTCCTCCTTTTCTTTTTCCCCTCTCCTAGTGCAGCTAGAGGAGCCGGACTTCCATCCTATGTCGGTGACTGACACCCCCCCCCCCGCCCAAGTCCTTGATAGCCCCCATATCTTCCCCCCCCCCCCATTTTGGCACCCTCCTCCCCTGCCTGCAGCCTAGCGGGGAGGAGCAGTTGACCTGCTTCCCCTCTCACCCCTTTCTCCAGAGTTTTTCCCCTCCTTCCCCTCCCTCACAGCTCATCATGGCGGGAGAAATGACAGGTGGGATCCCTGGGGCGGACCCTGCCCCTCTCCTCCGCCTGCCCTCCTGATGCCCCTCCTAGCCTCTACTTCAACCGCCGCTGCCGAACCACCGGCTATTGCCCCCGCTGGGGCACCGGCAGCGGCGGGCACCGGGGTGACCTCCGCTGCTGCCACGTCTCACCCCCTCCGATTCTAGGGGAGCTCCCCCAGCCAGCGGGAAGGGCCGGGGCAAAAGGAAAGGAAAGAGCCCCGCTAAAAAGACAAGGCCCTCTATGGCAGGGGCTGCCCTCACTGCCGCAGCCCTGCCATCGGCCGTGGCGTCCCTCCCCTCTGTTCCCTCCACCAGCACCATGGGCACCCCCCCACCAGACTCCAAAGCACATGCCCAGGTGGCGGCAGCCCCCCCGCCACCTACTACATCATCTCTCCCAGTCACCGCTGCTGTTACCATCCCTAGTGGCCAGGGCCCCTTCCCCACCTTGACCAGGAAGCACAGCATCCGTTGCATCCTGGTGCCCGCCTCGCCCCACATGGAGACCTACGTGCGGGCGTTGGCAAGGGTGGTGGGGCCCACGGCCATTGTGGCTTCCTCCAGAATGTATGGCAAGGTCATCGTCTTCTTCCTTGCCTCAGAGGTCGCCGCCCAGGTGGCGATGGAGAAGGGCCTGGTGGTGGGGGGCGTGTTCGTCCCCCTGGAGCCGCTGGAGGACTGGGTGCCCGCCTGGTCCTGACGTCCGTCCCGCCTTTCCTCCCCAGTGCTGCCCTGTTACCCGCCCTCTCTACCCTGGGGAAACCCATCTCCATTATCAGCCCTCTCCCACTGGGCGGTAAAGACCCCGCCCTCCGTCACATCCTTTCGTTCCCCCGGCAAGTGCAGATACAAGTGCCGCCGGCAGCGCGGGACGGAGAGGCGCTCAAGGGGTCTTTTCTGGTCCCCTACCAGGGGGCCCATTACCAGGTGCATTATTCCATGGAGGAGGCCCAGTGCTACCTCTGCCGGGCAATGGGGCACGTCCGGAGGATGGGGTGGGGTGCCGGCCCCGTCATCGCCAGCGCCCTTGGCTGCCCAGCACCCGGAGTCGCCCCTCCTCCTTCTCAGCCCATCTCTGCTCCCGCTCGGGCCCAAGAGGTACTTCCCCCCAGTGCGCCCAGACGAGCGGGAGCAGTGCGGCTGCCTGCACGCTGGCGGGGCCCGCAGAGCAGGGTGCGGTGGGGGCATCGCCGGGCGTGGGAGAGGGCCCGCCCCAGGGGGAATCTGCCTCCCTTCGTGCTGCCCCCCCGTTGCCTTCCCGAGTCCCCGAGTCATCCTCCCTGCCCCCAGATCCAACCCCTGTTACTCAGCCCGCAGACAATGCCATGGAGGGCTGGACCCTTGTACAGGGAAAGCGGGGCAAGCGGAAGGCTCGAGGTCCGCGCCTGCCATCCAATGCGGAGGCCCCCTGGAAAAGCAGGAAGGGGGGCACCGCTGCCGAGCCTTCCGCCCTGCCCATGGCCACGTTCCATCCACTGGTGCCGGCCGGGGAAGACGTGGCAGCACGAAGGGGAACAGCGCCCCTCCGTCGGGGTCCCTCCCCACGGAGGCCTCCGATAGAGCCCCTCCCGCCCCCTTAACATCCGAAGCCCCCGCGAGCCCCGAAGCGGGTGTCGCTCCGGGCACTGGCGGGGAGAGCCCCGGGGTGGTGGGAGGTGATCTCCCCTCCATCTATGAGGCGATCAAAGCCCTGGGTCTGACCCCGGTCACCCAGGGGGAGGATGACCCTCTGCCAGCGGGCCTCGACCTGAGCTACCTCACCCTGGCCCCCCCTTCCCTGTGCCCCCTCCCCATGACCACTGCTTCTGCTCCCGCCTCCGAGGGTCCCCTGGACTCTTCGACCTGCCCGGCCGCAGGTGGCACTCTGCTGATGGCCGCCAAGCCAGTTGAGGCGACGGCCAGTGCCTCGCAGCTGGGACCCAAGTCACCAGGGGTATCCCCCGTTGGCGTGGGGCAACCAACTTCCTTTCCGGGCGGGGGCCCCACTGAAAATTGCCCACCTCCTGATGCCATGGTTGTCACATCTGCCGTTGAGCCTGAGCCCGGCATCACTGGGGACCCCCTCCCCATCCCTCAGATCCCTGAGCCAGACCGAGGGGAATCACTTCCCGGCGGCCCTGTTACTGGGGCCCAGGATCCTGCCTCTGCCCCTCTCCCCGACCCTACTCCTGACCCCTGCCCTGCCCCTACTTTTGACCCTGTCCCTATCCTCTCCGCCTCCCACAATGCCATTGCGCCCCTGGGGCCATCCCCTTCCCTTTCCCGGAGGGTGACCCCCCAGGGAGCGGCCTTTATGTTTCCCCGTCCCGACCCATTAGGGGCTGCTATCTTCCCTTCGCCGCTCCCCATTGAGCCGGGGTCTGAGGCAGGCTGCGTGACGCCAGCCCATCGGGCGCAACGTCAAGGGTCCGCCCCTTGGCTGCCTGTCTCGGTGGGCCATGGGGCTGTGCCAGGGGCCCCACCGAGGACGACCGGGGGCCAGTGACCCCACCCCCCCATCGGCTGCGAGAGGAGCTGCGGGAGTTTCTAGAAGACATCTGTGGCTCCTGCAATAAGGTGCAGCTCGCTCTGCAGCAATGGGGGGATTTTCATCAAGTCCTCCAGGCCATGAGGGCCCTCATGGGGGAGGGTAAGAGGACCGGGAAGCAGGGCGCCGCAGCTTACCATCAGACCTGCGGCTTCCGTGACTCCTTGCTCACCTTCGAGGTAGGTCACGGTTTGCTTTGTGTCCCATTGGGGGCCGTGAGCGTCCCTGCCTGCAAGGATCCCCCCCCCATCCCTCCTCATGGCACCCATCACCTTTGCAACACTGAACACCGGGGGCTGTAGGATGGGTCTCTGCAGGTGCCAGGTGCTCTCCTTCCTTTGGGAGGGGGCGTACTCTGTGGTTTTTCTGCAGGAGACCCGTACGGATCCAGCCGCCGAAGACACCTCCATCTGCCCCTGGGGGAGGGAGAGCAGGGTATAAAGTACCTACGCACTCAGGTCCATGTCTTCCACCTCCAGGCCCTGCAGAAGCTCCTTTATGGTGCAGGTAGTCCGGCGTGGAACGTACTGGTGCACGCCTTCCTGTGCCGCCTCCGAGGGCTCCACTATGACCTGCAGCTCCTTTATGTTGATCCAAGAGGTCTTCAGTGAGACCTCTCTGGGCTGCCGGTCTTCTACCAGGACCTCCTCTTGACCTGGAAACTGTTCTCAGTGACCAGGTCCGTGGCGGCCACCGAGGGGGCAGATCTCCTCGCGGAGCCCCTGCTACACAATCCCCAGCTCCATGTGCAGGTGGCGGAGTCCCCCTCGGTGCGCCAGAGGTTGGTTCTGGCAGAAGTCACAAGGGTCGGAGACCTCCTGGATTACGACCGTGGAGACCGGCTGGATCCCCTGACGCTTGCTCAGGAGGTGAGGGCCGCTCTGCTGCCTGCTGCTCAGGTTTACCTTGACCGGGTCCTGCTCGAGGGCATGCCCCGCCCACCCACTACCCCAGGCCTCTGGACCTTTTTAATCGGGCCTCTGCCCCGTGGACCTAACAGGTCCCCCCACCCCTTCTCCGTGAGCCGGCTGCACGACTTGCAGCTGGTTCATTTCCAGACCGCACCAAGGAAACACCTAGACATGCTTGTGCTCCACACTCTTAACTTGCTCACCCTCGCGTCCTGCCCCGACACAAAGTGGCGGGACCTCCTGCCACCTTTACAGGGTGAGGAGCCCCGGTGGGCCAGCCTCTATTCCACCCTGGTCCTGAGACCCGCTGGGGATATCAGCTGGCGGCTCCTTCAAGGGGCCGTGAGCACGGGCGTGTATTTGGCGCGTTTTACCCCTATCCCGGACACCTGTCCCTTCTGTGGCGTGAGGGAGACTCTGGCACACATTTACTTGGAGTGCGCCAGGTTGCAGCCCCTATTCTGGCTCCTCTCAAATATTCTGTTATGTTTCTGGCTGCACTTTTCCCCTCACCTCCTTCTCTATGCACTCCCTATCCGTGGCCCCACAAAGTCACGGGACCGCCTGGTCAACCTCCTCCTGGCCCCGGCTAAAACGGCCATCTATAAAACCAGGGAAAGGAGGTTGGCCAATGGAGATTCCTGTGACTGTGGGGTCTGTTTCCGATCCTGTATCCATTCACATATCCAGGCAGAGTTCCTGTGCGCGGCGGCCACTGCCTTTCTTGACGCCTTTGAGGAGCAGTGGGTGCTGTCCGGGGTGTCCCCATCAGGCTCTCTTCTTTTGACCCTTTGACCACACTCCCATCCTTATTATTTCATTAGTTGTCCCCTGGAATTATTTGGTTTCCAGGTCCTGTAGATCCTCTCCTTAGGCTGGGGGAGGGGTCCTTAAGCAGTGGGTGGGCTCTTGCCCACCCACTTCCCGGAACCCAATAGGTACAACCTCCATATCCTCATTCCCATTTGTCACCCTACCATTATCCCTAAGCTCCTCATTAGCCTCGTTAAAGCCTGAGGCAAAGTATGTGTTTAGATATTGGGCCATGCCTAGATTATCCTTGACCTCCGCTCCATCCTCAGTGTTTAGCAGTCCCACTTCTTCTTTCTTTGTTTTCTTCTTATTTATATGGCTATAGAACCTTTTACTATTGCTTTTAATTCCCTTTGCAAGGTCCAACTCTACTTGACTTTTGGCCTTTCTCACTTTATCCCTACATGTTCTGACCTCAGTAAGGTAGCTTTCCTTGCTAATCCCTCCCATCTTCCACTCCTTGTAGGCTTTCTGCTTTTTCTTAATAACCTCTCTGAGATGCTTGCTCATCCAGCTTGGTCTACAACTCCTGCCTATGAATCTTTTCCCCTTTCTTGGGATGCAGGCTTCTGATAGTTTCTGCAACTTTGACTTGAAAGTAATCCCAGGCCTCCTCCACCTTTAGATCCATAAGTTCTTCAGTCCAATCCACTTCCCTAACTAATTTCCTTAATTTTTTAAAGTTAGCCTTTTTGAAATCAAAACCCCTAGTCAGAGATCTATTTTTGTTTATTCTTCTGTTTAGTTTGAACTGAATTAGCTCATGATCGCTCAAACCAAGGTTGTCCCCTACAACCATTTCTTTGATGAGGTCCTCACTGCTCACCAAAACCAAATCTAAAATGGCATCCCCTCTTGTCGGTTTAGCAACTACTTTGTAAAGGAATCCATCAGCTATCACATCTAGGAAAATCTGAGCCCTATTATTATTACAAGCACTCGTCTTCCAGTCTATATCTGGGAAGTTAAAGTCTCCCATGATCACACAATTCCCATTAGTATTTACTTCCTGAAAAACATTAAAGAGGTCTCTATCCATATCCAAATTGGATCCCGGCGGTCTATAGCTCACCCCAAGCACTATCCCAGGGGAGGCCCTAGTAGCTTTCTTCCCCAATGTGATTTTTGCCCAGACAGACTCAGTCTTATCCATTCCATCACTTCTTATTTCTTTACAGTCTACCTCATCATTGATATACAGTGCTACTCCACCACCTTTGCCTTTATTTCTGTCTTTCCTAAACAGCACATACCCTTCAATACCTGTACTCCAGTCATGACTGCTATTCCACCATGTTTCTGTTATCCCTATAATATCTGGTTTCACTTCCTGCACCTGTAGCTCTAGTTCCTCCATTTTATTACCTAGGATCCTCGCATTAGTCTACAAACATCTTAATTTTTGCCGTTTGGCTTCGCTCACATTCTTTACCCAATTGGGCACAGACATTTTACCACCAATATTACCTATTAGACTGGTATGTACACTGCCCTTCCACCTTATGTCCATTCTCCTACCCACAGCTGTATCCTTTCTTACTTCGTTTTCTTCCCTCTCAAAGAGAATAACTGGCATGGAGATTACCTGGACATCTCCCAACCGTCTCCCCTGAATTCCTGGTTTAAAGCTCTCTTGATCAGTTGTGCCATCCTCCATCCTAGAAGTCTATTTCCCTCCTTAGGCCTTCCTGCCAGGCCTCAGCCTAGGAGGTAGCCAGGCCGAGCTCCCCTACTCAGCCTGCGTCTTCACCAGCACTGCTCTGTCGAAGGTACCCTATCTCTCCCAGACAGCTAGCTCCTTCTCACTCCAAGGCTGGAGTCCCACTCACAGCCCTCTTATCAGAGCCAGCTGTGCCATTGAGTTGGCCACACCTGTGACCCACTACTCAGCCATTCTCCCTCAGCTGCTCTCACTCCTTTTATCCCAGGAGTAGGGTAACCACCCCACTACAGAGGGTAAACCCAAAATTATGCTGTCTTGCGCTGCACAGAGAATTGTTCAGCATAAGCTAATGAAATTCACCCCCTCCCTCAATGTGGAGGAAGATATGCAATAGCTTTTTGCCCCCAGTTATGAATTCCACACACTGGGTTTTAGACAAAATAAACACAAGTTTATTAACTACCAAAGATAGATTTTAAGTGATTATAAGGGATAGCAAACAGATCAAAGCAGATTACCCAGAAAATAAAACAAAATGCAATCTAAGCTTAATACACTAAAGAAATTGGTTACACACAGCAAATTCTAACCCTAAATGATGTTTTAGGCAGATTGCAGAGACTTGCTTGCAGCTTAAAACTTCAGATATTCCATTCACAGAATAGACAACCTTCTAGCCTGGGCTCAGTCCTTCTCTCCTTGTCCAATCTTTTTGTCAGATGTTTCCAGCTGTCCTCTTTCTTGGGCAGGGAGTCAATGAAGAACCAGCCACGATGATGTCACTCCCCTGTCTTAAATAGTTTTTGCATATGGCAGGAATCCTTTGTCTCCCAGTATAGTTCCCAGCCCTGATTAGTGGAAAAATACTAGTATTATCAGGGAGTCCAGTACCAGGTGACTTGGTCACATGACCCTGCAGCCATAACTCAGAGACTCTTTGCAGCATCCCCAGAAAGACTTCTCAGTGGGTGATTAGCATCTTCTAAGACCTATTGTTTTCCCTAATGGCTCTTTCCATCAAGACATCTAGACTGATTGCCTTCTGCCTAGTGGGCACATTTGCATTACACATTTGTAACAGATGCATAGTCAATATTCCTAACTTCAGATACCAAAATGATACATGCATATAAATAGGATAATTATATGACCCTGAGGGGAGTGTTTGGGCCCCCCATCAAGGTGCCTGTAGCGAGGATACACCTGAAATGGGGGGCTAAGAAGGGACCCAAAGAGGTTGGGGTGCACGATCACCTGCCTACCAAAGTGCTAATGGTGCCCCTCGACTTGATGAGGGACGAGTGGGAGGGGAAGGCCTCCCCCAATGGGGTATGTACTGACCTTCCGGGAGAAGCTCGTGGAGCTCATCGGCTTGGCCAGGGGAAACCTAGCCAGGGCAAAGAGGAAGCAAAAGATCTGGTATGACCACTCAGCACATGCCTGCTCCTGTGCTACCAGGGACCAGGGGATGCTTCTCATTCCCGTGAGGAAGAAGAAGCTGCAAGCTGCCTGGGACGGCCCCTTCAAGGTCATCAGACAGGTAAATGAGGTGAAATATGTAGTGGAACTGTCCATCCGGGCACACCGCCACTGGGTGCACCATGTCAACATGATGAAGCCATACTGGGACAGGGAGAAGTTGGTGCTGGCTGTGTGTGGACAGTGGGAGGAGAAGGGAGAGGATCCCCTGGTGGGTCTCCTCCCTGAGGCTGGGGCTGACCCCTCGCTGGAATCAATTCCCCTCTCAGACCAGCTAACCCCTGCCCAGCAGGCAGAGATCAGAGAGGTCCTGCATTCATTCCAGCAGCTGTTCTCCAACCGGCCTGGGCTCACAACCCTTCCATCAGGTGTTCCCCATTCAGGGTAACTGGAAAAACAGCCCAGGACCTGGAGAGAGAGGTTGGAGACATGTTGGCTTTAGGGGTGATCCAGCCGTCCTCCAGCCCCTGAGTCTGTCCCGTGGTGCTGGTCCCCAAGAAGGACGGGTCGATCCAGTTCTGTGTGGACTATCGGAAGCTCAATGCCATCACCATGTCCGATGGGTACCCCATGCCTAGGACCGATGAGATCCTAGACAAGTTGGGGGGTGCCCGATACCTCACTACCATGGATCTTACCAAAGGCTACTGGCAGGTGCCTTTGGACCCAGAGGCCAGGGTGAAGTCTGCCTTCACCACCCCAAAAGGGCTCTTCAAGTTCCTGGTCCTGCCTTTTGGCCTCAAGGGGACACCTGCCACCTTCCAGCACCTGGTGGGCCAGTTACTGAGGGGGATGGAGGACTTTGCTCTAGCATATATTTATGATATCTGTGTCTTTAGCCAGACCTGGGAAGAACATGTGTCCCAGGTGAGGAGGGTGCTGGGTCACCTCCAGGATGCAGGACTAACCATAAAAGCTGGAAAGTGCAAAGTGGGGATGGCAGAGGTGTCATACCTGGGCCACAAGGTGAGGAGCGGCCACCTGAAGCTGGAGCCGGTCAAATTGGTGGCAGTCAAGGACTGGCCCGCTCCTCAGACTAAGAAGCAGGTCCAGGATTTCATTGGGATGGCAGGGTACTACCGGAGGTTTGTGCCCCACTTTAGCTCCCTGGCAGCTCCCCTCACGGTGCTCTGTAGGAAGGGAAAGCCAGACAAGGTGGTCTGGCCCAAGAAGTGCCAGAGGGCCCTCTGTGCACTGAAGGGGGCACTTATTCAAAGCCCGGTGCTGGTAAACCTGGATTTTAACAAACCCTTCCGGGTGTTCACTGATGCCTCAGACACGGGGCTGGGTGCAGAGCTGTTGCAAACTGATACTAAGGGGGAGAGACACTATGTGGCCATAGAGAAGGAATGCCTGGCCATGGTGTGGGCCCTTAAAAAACTGCTTTATCATGGGGCGGGGGCCCTGAAGTTCCCCAGGTCACCGGCTAAGTGACCCCGCTCAGTTCAGACTCAAAGGGGGGAGAGATGTGACAAAGTGGGGGATTTACTTCATTTTTCCTTGTTTTTTCCAATGGTTTGCATGCAGAGGGGGTGGGACTCAGTTTCCCTGGGTGTTACAGGTTTAACAAGGTGATGGGAGAGGGAGTTTGTTGTCACAGAGGATCAGGAACAGAACTGCAGACGATGGTCAATGGCCTGGAGAATGGATACCCCAGTGACTGATGACCTGATGACCTGGTGACCAGGAGGCCCAGATCAGGAGTTACAGCCGGTCTGGCCAGTGGGAGGACAGTGGGGGTGACCCTGTTTACCAGGATAGAAGACAATGGACAGAGGCGGGACTTGGGGGAGGTGATATCAGATGTCCAGATGGGAAGCAGGGGGGCTTGGGACTGGAGAGAGAGAGCAGGCAGAGCCCACCTGAATGCAGGGGAGAGTTGGATGTGCTGTGCTGAGGGAGGCCAGACCTGAGGGCCCTGATAGTTTCCTATGCTGTGTTCAGACGCTCAATAAACCCTCCTATTTTACGCTGGCTGAGAGTTGCTCTGGTCTAGAGAACAAGGTTGCGTTATTCCCTCTGGGAGTGGAGGCCCTGGGGGTCCAGAGCGAGTGGACTCCCTGAGGGGGCCCACAACGAGAGACAGGTGTGCTAAGGCTCAGAGAGGTGCAGTTCCAGGAGGTGGAGGGGCTTAACCTCTGAGAGAGAGGGTGGACCCCCAAGAAGGGCTGTCACACTGAAGGGGGTTCCCCCCGGGGCCAAGAGCGGGCACGACCTGTGAGTCCGTGATAGGGAGACTCACAGGATCCCACTCCCGGAGAGGCAGAGGCCCAAGGCCTGGCACCTAAGCTAGTGCACTGCGAGAAACCAGAGGGGGCAGTGGGGCAGCCGGCCCAGCACCCATGTCACAGCAGTGCCACAGACACACAGTCACAATGATGGAGGCAGGGATCGATGAGGTCTGGGCTCGATCCGTGACTTCTGACTATGCAAAGCTAAATCTTATCCTCCAAGTTTCTTAAAATCAAACCTCTCATCATTCCCCATGGGTGAGGAGGAAACCTTCGAACTGCCCCAAGTGTAGACACCCTGCCCTGTGTCCCACAGAAGACAGATGCCAACACCAATATCCCAATCATCAACATTGCTACCCAAAGCCAGAATGAGCAGAGAGTGGGGTCTGCACTAGGCAGACACTTGTCCGGTTTTAAATCGGACAGTCCTGCTTTTCTAGCGGTTGTCCCCATCTGGTCCCCAGAAAAAACTGGGCATGGTTTTGTCCAGTATCAGGAGGGGACAGGATGGCCCTTTTGAAGAGCATGCTGCTCCTCACACGTAAGGTCACAACAGTGGGGGTAGAGAGGTGCATTCTTCAAAAGGGCATCCCCTGGGTGGCATGACCTCAGAAGCCCCATGTGTCCAAGGTCATGTCAGCGGGGGCGGAGTCACACCAACTGGGGCAGGCCCATGCCCTTTCTGGAAGTATCAAAATGTCTGGAATTCTGGGATTGCGTGAGTGGCTACCCTAGGTCATCAGAGGAGTGAAGTTCTGGAACAGCCTCCCAAGGGAAGCAATGGGGCCAAAAAACCTAACTGGCTTTGTCAAGGCTGAATGTCAAGGAGTCGGTCTTGGGACCAGTTTTGTTCAATATCTTCATTAATGATCTGGAGGATGGGATGAATTGCAGCCTCAGCAAGTTCGCAGGTGACACTAAGCAGTGGGGAGAGGTAGATAAGCTCGAGGGTAGGGATAGGGTCCAGAGTGACCTTGGCAAATTGGAGGATTGGGCCAAAATAAATCTGATGAGGTTCAACAGAGTCCTGCACTTAGGAAGGAAGAATCCCATGCACTGCTACAGGCTGGGGACCGACTGGCTAAGCAGCAGTTCTGCAGAAAAGGACCTGGGAATTACAGTGGATGAGAAGCTGGATATGAGTCAACAGTGTGCCCTTGTTGCCAAGAAGGCTAACGGCATATTGGGCTGTATTAGTAGGAGCACTGCCAGCAGATCGAGGGAAGTGATTATTCCCCTCTATTCAGCACTGGTGAGGCCACAGCTGGAGTATTGCATCCAGTTTTGGGCCCCCCACTACAGAAGGGATGTGGACAAATTGGAGAGAGTCCAGCAGAGGGCAACGAAAATGACCAGGGGGTTGGGTCACATGACTTACAAGGAGAGGCTGAGGGAACAGGGGTTGTTTAGTCTGCAGAAGAGAAGAGTGAGGGGGGATTTGATAGCAGCTTTCAACTACCTGAAGAGGGGTTCCAAAGAAGATGGAGCTCGGCTGTTCTCAGTGGTGGCAGATGACAGAACAAGAAGCAAAGGTCTCAAGTTGCAGTGGAGGAGGTCTAGGTTAGATATTAGGAAACATTATTTCACTAGAAGGGTGGTGAAGCACTGGAATGGGTTACCTGGGAAGGTGGTGGAAACTCCATCCTTAGAGGTTTTTAAGGCCCAGCTTGACAAAGCCCTGGCTGGGATGATTTAGTTGGTGTTGGTCCTGCTTTGAGCCGGGGGTTGGACTAGATGACCTCCTGAGGTCTCTTCCAACCCTGATATTCTATGATTCTATGATCATTTGGGCAAGCAATCCCATCATGCTGAGCACCTAGGCAGCGTGGGTGTGTCCATGCAAACAAGATCAGCTCCTGAAGTCCTTTTCCACAGCTCACCACTAGATGTCAGGGGAGAGCCCATTGAAACACTACTGACACCGTAGATACCTCGGAGAAATGTGATTTATTAAATTGCATGTTTCCACCAAAGAATTCAAGGACCAGGGGAAAATGTTCAATGGTTTGTAAGAACTCTGCATACATTGCAAAACTTTGATTGTGGGAATGCAAAACATGAAAATATCAGAGGCTATTGGGTTAATAGATAAAAATCTTTCATAGCGGCTACAGTTGAAGAGAGCTTTAACCCTAGCCACAGCTATACGGAGGGCAGCGCTGTCTGAGCTGGCAAGATACCAAAACCAAGAGCAACCTGACAAACCTGGAACTAGCTTAGAAACTTTAAGCAGACACTCGAGTGTTAAAAGTCTTTATAATAAATCCCTTGAGACAAGGAGATGTTGTGGATGCATTACAGACCAGTGTCAGAAAAGAGAGGCTACTCCAGCTACACAAAGCAACCTCAACAGACAAGCAACTTCAGGAAGTTCTGTGTTACATTAGGAGCGGTTGGAAAGTGACAAGACTCTACTTCCTAGTTTGTGGAGAATTAAGCGAGTCAAATGGACTCATGTCATCAAGGATTAACTAAATGCTGTGAACAGGCCAACCAGACACTGTGGTGATCAGACATCAGCAAGGACATAAAGAATAAAGTATCTGCCTGTGAACACTGCAGAACTAACAGACCAACACAACACAAAGAACCTTTAATAACACCTGTACCAGACAGACACTGGAAGAGACTAGCTACAGATTTATGCAGATTCAGGGGACTTTGTTATCAGGTTGTCATAGACTATTTTTACAGGTATATGAAATAATGTACTTGAAATATATAAATATCATAGTGTTATTGAGAAAATGAAGTGCACTTTTACTCATTTTGTCGTTCCAGAACAACTAGTGATGGACAACAGACCACAATTCACTGCAGCACAATCTAAGTAATTGCAAAACACAATATGATTGTAGCCAAGAAAATCCTACTGCAGGAAGATCCATTCCTCTCAATTCTGAGTTACAGATCAACACCAATACCAGCTACTGGATATAGTCTAGCACAGCTCCTGATGGGAAGACAACTCTGAATATCTGTTTCAACTTTGGAAAAGAACCAATCACCAAAGTGGCCAGACATGAAGAGAGTAGCCAAATCAGATAAAAAGGCTAAAAGAGCCTACAAACACTTTTACAACAGACATCAATCCGTTACAGAAATGTTGGGCCTAGAACCTGGTGACTATGTTCATGTCAAATTGGATGGAGAAAAAAGATACCCAATTCCAACTGTTGTAAAGAAAAGGAGTTCAGTGCCCAGATCATATGTGAGTGAGACCGACAGTGGAGAGTTCAACAGAAAGGGTCAACATCTACAGTTTGTTCCTCAGAAAGAACAATCAACAGAGAAAACTCTACAGAGGGCAGATGCAGAAGAAGAACTCAAGGATTCCATACTGATCACAGCCAGTTATTGCAACAAATGGACAACCAGATGACCAAGTTGTTACGCATTCAGGTCATGTATTTAGAAAACCAGTACGATTCAGAAACATGTAACAGACCAACACAGGCTGAACTTCAAAGATAGCGTGATAGTGTAAACTTTGTAAATGGCAGGAATGTAGAACTTAAAGGGGGAGTTGCAATGTAACCTTATGTAAAACTAGCCATCTGGCAGAGCAATAAAGGATCTTATGAGGAACACATCAGGCACGTGTAAGCGAGCTCTGTCACCAGTCTACATCTGATACAGGAACATGACGCTTGGAGTGCAGGGGCAGAGGCCTGTCCTAGCAGGTTCCACGCCATCCATGGGGAGGGGGCCCACAATAGGGGGTTGACCCTGTCCCAGGGCAGCCTGTCCATATAGGCGAACTAGGCGGTCACCTAGTGTGCCAAGTTAAATGGAGTGCCAAATTTGAGGGGGAAAAATCAAATTTAAAAAGAAAAAAAGGAAAAAAATACAAATAAAATAATGAAGATGTCATTATTTCAATTCTCGTGCGTGTATGGAGGGAATATGAATTATAATTCATTTCTCTACAATTCTGATAATTTATTAATATGTCAAATCTTTTATTTAATGCAAAAA
This sequence comes from Caretta caretta, assembly GCF_965140235.1. Classification (NCBI taxonomy): domain Eukaryota; kingdom Metazoa; phylum Chordata; order Testudines; family Cheloniidae; genus Caretta; species Caretta caretta. The sequence continues at coordinate 8,044,798 of NC_134225.1, forward strand.
TAAATATTTTAGCGAATTTTTTTTTCAATTTGTGACGTAGGGTCAAGATGACCCACTCCGCAATTTTGATAAGCAATAACTCAGCCACAATGAAACACTTCTGCCAGCCGCAAGAGCTGCAATGCTAGTGACACCTAACTCAAATATACATCAAGGTCGCATAGCTGGAAATTCATGTAGAGCGGAGATCTCGCGAGTTAATACATATCAAATGGTCATTTTAACACATGTTGCAGGAAGATGGTTAAGAATTGAGTGAATACTATGGAAAATTGTGTTTCTTGGTGCCGAAGAATAAAGAATAACGTCTTTCAGCATTATAAATCCAAAATGTGAGTATCTTTAAGCGTTATTAAACCTCAGCGTTATTATCGGGCTGTATAATTATGAACTTTTCTTTGTTAAAACTGGTTCACATGTGATAAATAAGATCCATAAAAGAAAAGTAACAGCATTAACGCTTAATAGACTACGAAAGTGATGACGTCACACTCCAAGCGGCTAACCCTGAGGAAGGGGATTACTTTCCAAACAACCGGTGTCGGGTTATAACGTTGATAAAGATCATTTTGTTTCTGTGTAAACGCTGTAACTAACTGTTTTAACAGGTAAATGAATTTATGTTACTAATCATTGAACCAGTGAAAAGACATGTTGGGATGGTTGCAATGTGGTTAAATGGTCAACCATGTGTGGGGGTGTCAGCCATCCTTAACGCTATAATGCTTGCAGTCGGGAGCATTCAAATGCTCCATGGCAGAAAAAGGAAAAAGAAAACCCTCAGGAGCTGAGTATTGTAAACCAAAGGCTGAGAGGGAAAAGGACCAAGCAAAACAGCAGAGATCCTTTCAATTTCAATCAATTTCAGCAGGGATCCTTCCTGAAATATCTTCTCTTTAAGCCAAATAAAGATGGAAGCAGTTCAAAGCATCCAGATGAGGGAATTTTACTTGGAGAGGAGGTTAGCTCACAACCGAATGGAAGCAGTATGGAATATCAAGATGAAGGTATCAGAGTAACAGCCGTGTTAGTCTGTATTCGCAAAAAGAAAAGGAGTACTTGTGGCACCTTAGAGACTAACCAATTTATTTGAGCATGAGCTTTCGTGAGCTACATCCAATGAAGTGAGCTGTAGCTCACAAAAGCTTATGCTCAAATAAATTGGTTAGTCTCTAAGGTACCACAAGTACTCCTTTTCTTTTTAAGATGAAGGTATATTACTTTGAGATGAGGGTAGCTCACATCCACAAAAAAGCAGCTGGGAAACTCAAGATGATGGAAACTTGCTTCTAGATGAAGGCAGCTCACAGCATCAGACTGATATGGAAGTGGAAAAAATGTATTCATCTTCAGAGACACATGCAGAAATTGAAGTGAGTGAAGTAGAAGGAAGAAAGGATGAGGAAGTTACAAACAAGTTACAGTATGGGGACCCAGCTTCATGGCCCAGAAGTGATGACAGTGTGAGACAAATTCTCGTGGAACACGGACCCAAACAAGTTCATGAATTTTCCTTCCCTAAGGATAGAAATAAAAGAAAATTCTCTGCTCAGCATTACAAGAGGAAACTCATTAATGGGGAAGGAATTCATTGAAACTGGTTACAATATTCAGTGTCAAAGGATTTTCACTTGCTTTTGCTGCAAGTTGTTTAGAAATCAAGCAACTGGTACATCACTTACTGAAAATGGTTCGAAGGACTGGAAAAACATATCTTCAATTCTCTCTTCACATAAAAGAAGTACAGAACATTTGGAATATTTTCAAAATTGGAAAGAACTTGAATTACGATTGAAAAAAGGAAAAACTATTGATGAAGAAAATTTACATGTGATCAAGGAAAAAGAAGAATATTGGCAACAAATATTAGAATGTCTGATTGCTTTAGTGAGAGTTCTCAGTGGGCAAAATTTAGCATTCCATGGCTGCAGTAGAAATGAAAAATTATACACGCCAGGTAATGGAAACCTTTTAAAATTTGTTGAATACCTCGCTTTGTTTGATCCAGTGATGAAGGAGTATCTACGTAAAATAACTGATCATGAAACACAGGTTCATTACTTTGGAATAAATATGCAGAATGAACTGATTCAAATCCTAGCAAATGGCATTAAAAAGAAAATTGTAGAAGCTACCCATTCTGCAAAATACTTTTCAATAATACTGGACTGTACACCCGATGTGAGTCATGTTGAACAAATGACGATGATCATTCATTTTGTGGCTATGGAAAAGTCTACAGATGAAGATAATCTTGAAGTGATCATAAAGGAACATGTTTTGGGTTTCATACCACTGAAGGAGACGACTGGAGCTTTTACGACTGAAACTATTCTACAAGAGCTTGAAACAATGTCATTATCTGTTGAAAACTTATGCGGCCAAGGCTATGATAATGGGAGAAATATGAAGGGTAAAGACAATGGTGTGCAAAGGAGAATGATGGAAATCAATCCTAGGGCCTTTTTCGTTCCTTGCAGTGCGCATTCTCTGAATTTGGTTGTCAATGATGCTGTTAGATGCTGTTTGGAGGCAAGCTGTTTCTTTGACCTGGTGCAAAGTGTTTGTTTGTTTTTCTCAGGCTCAACACGCCGTTGGGCGATTCTGACTCGCTATGTGAATTCTCTAACTGTGAAACCACTTAGACAGGATGGGAGAGTCGCACTGATGCTTTGAAGCCTCTTTGCTATGAACTTGGAAACATTTATGAGGCCCTAATTGAAACTCCTGATGATACTACCTTTACTGGATCATCTGGCAATACGGCACGTTCAGATGCAGAAGCTCTTTCCAAGTTCAAATTTGTGACTTCACTCATTTTGTGGTATAATATCCTTTTCAAGATTAACCTCACTAGTAAGCAGCTTCAAGAAAAGAACTTGAACGTACATTCTGGTATTCAAAAACTGCAGCAAACTAAAAATATTCCTGAGGAATTCAGAAGTGATGAAGGGTTTGAAAGAACACTAGTAGATTCTCTCTAGCTTGCTGAAGAAATAGACTTTCCGACAGAATTTGAACCAGAGCCAGTTCGCATTCGGCAAAAGAAACAGCAGTTTTTGTATGAAGGACGAGGCACACCATTCAGAACCCAAAACAAAGGTTCAAAGTGAATTTCTACTTCACAGTCCTTGACACTGCTATTCACTCGGTTGATGAAAAATTTGAACAGATGCAGCAGCTAGAGTCAGTATTTGTCTTTCTATATGATATCCATAGCTTGCAAAAGAAAACAGCAAAACAGAAAAGAGAACTTTGTCTAAAACTGGAGTCGGCATTGACTGTGGGAGTGGGCTGCAGGTTGAGGCAGGGGGTTGGAGTGTGGCAGGGGTGAGAGCTCTGGGCTGGAGGTGTTGGCTCTGGGGTGAGGCCAGGAATGAGGGGTTTGGGGTGCTGGGGTGGAGCTCCTGGCTGAGGGGTGGTGCCAAGGGATTCGGAATGCGGCAGGGGACTCTGGGCTGGGGTAGGGGTTTGAGGTGCAGGCGGGGTGAGGGCTCTGGGCTGGGGGTGTGGGTTCTGGGGTGCAGGAGGGGGCTCCAGGTTTGGGGGGGCTCAGGGCTGGGGCAGGAGGTAGGGGTGCAGGAGGGTATACGGGCTCTGGGCTGGGGATGCAGGCCCTGGGGTGGGGCTGGGGATGAGGGGTTTGAGGTGTGGGAGAGGGATCCGGGTTAGGGGAGCCTCAGGGCTGGGGCAAGGTGTTGGGGCTAGGGGTTGGGGGCAGCAGCAGGTCCGGCTCCTTGGCGGGGTCAGTCAGGAGGCTCCACAGCGTGCGCTGCTCTTGCCTGCAGGCATTGCCCCACCTAGCTCCCATTGGCTGTGCGGAGCCGGTGCTCAGGGCAGGGGCAGTGCGCAGAGCCCCATGGCCCTCCCTCCTAGGAGCAGCACCTTCTGGCCACTTCCAGGGTGCAGCATGGAGCCAGGACAGGTAGGGACTAGCCTGCCTTAGGTCTGCAGCAGCGCCGCCCGGATTTTAATGGCCCGGTTGGCAGAGCTCACCAGGGCTGCCAGAGACCCTTTTCGACCGGGTGTTCCAGTCAAAAGCTGGACATCTGGTCACCCTAGAGTGGGGAGAGGGGCCTGCACTAAGGGGAAACACTCTGTTGATGGGGAGGAAGGACTGCACTATGGGGATTCACCCCATACATTTGGACTGGGGAAAGGGGCCCGCAGTAGGGGGAATCCACAGGGAAAGGGGCCCCTGCACTAGGGGGATCCATGCCATCCATTGGGAACAGGGTCCATGCTACAGGGATCTGTGCTGACCATGCGATGATGGGGACGCACTAGGGGATCCATGCCATTTGTGGTCACCCCATCTCAAAAAAGATATATGATGTCGGCACCATTTAGCACAGGGGCCTCTGAACTTAATTGGAAGTGTTCCAGCTGGGAAGATCCCGAGTTCTGCAATCAACTCCCATGATGCCTTAGGGGAAAAGAGAGAGAGAGAGAGAGAGGGAGAGAGACTTCCTCTCCCAGGGAGTGCAGGGAGAGCATGCTCTGGGCTCCATTTTGGAGCAGCGCTGAGATTGTTTTGATGGAGCTCTGTCCATACCAGGAGCCATAGCCACTGACTCCGTGGCTGCTCTGGGGCGGGAGCACCCATGGAAAAAAAATAGCGGGTGCTCGGCACCCCCAGCCACTCCTGTTTGGCTGCCCTGCTGATCAGCTGTTGGGCAGCGCCCCCAATCAGCTAAGCTGGGCACCAGGTGGGGCAGAGTAAGGGTGGGGCTTTGGGGGAGGGGAGGAGCAAGGGCAGAGCCTTGGGGGTGGGAAGGAGCGGAGCAAAGGTGGGGTCTTGGAGGAAGGGGCCGAGTGGGGGTGGGTCCTCGGGGTGGAGCGGGGGGGGGGAGCAAAGTCAAAGTCGGTACCTATGGCAGGAGCTTCTGCTAAGCTGCTGCTAGGAATCCAGAAGCTGCTGCTGAGACCTGCTGGTGCTTTGATCGAGCAGGGAGCCTCAGAGGTGGTTGCAGGCTTCACTGGAGCCAGGGCAGAAACTGTGGTGGTGCCCAGAGCTGACTGAGGTGGGCCTGCAGCGACAGTAGTGGGAGTAACCACCACCCATATTTGGGAAAGTGCTAGCAAAGGAAGGGGGACAGCAAAGAGCCTCTAAGGGGTTATCTGAGAAGAGGCAGAGCGGGCTTGTCATCGAACCAAAACCCAGGGTTGCTGACATCTGGTCAGAACCACTCCAGTCTTCAAAGGGGGTATGCAGCTTGGCCTGATCCCAAATTAGAATGAGAAGGCTGGACTGATTCGCTGGACCAACAGAGTGCTGTCCCCAGCTTCAAGATCTCCAAGCACTCCCACGCAAGACAGTATTGAGAACTCTGCAATCCAGAGGAGTGCACACTCAGGGGTCAGGTAAAGGGTGGCACGTTAGATAAGTTTCCTTTATTACCGTAAACTGTATTTATGTATTTATTGAACTGCCCTCTGCTGATTTAAATTAGTAGTGACATTCAGTCTCAGTCTGTTGGGCCATGTTTCCTTAAATTGTTAACTAAAGTTGTGTTAACTCCAGTCTAAGTGTCTATGGGGTGTGTATTTATAATTGATATTTTTGAGTTAGACCCATTGCACAGATTAAGTTAAGTTTATTCCTGGAGGCTCCCAAGGCACACCATTGAGTGTGTACATACAGGGCCCAGCCAGGAGGAGATACTGCCTATTTTAAATTTCCTTTACAAGTAAAAGGACTGCAGCAGAGGGGTGGAGAGAGGATTCCCACCTATCCAACATCACCACTGGGATACTCAGGCTCTCCTTTATTGTCAACAAAATCAGGCACCCAGGCAAACAGTGAGTGTTGCCTTCTCCTGAGTAACCCAGGAGGGAAAGGGGAGTTACAATTAGAACTGGAAAAGGAAGAACGGCAACAAAAATGACTCGGAGTATTAAATAGCTTCAGTATGAGGAGAGATTAATAAGACTGGGACTTTTCAGTTTGGAAAAGAGACGACTAAGGGGGGATATGCCTGAGATCTATACAATCTTGACTGGCATGGAGAAAGTGAATAAGGAAGTGTTATTTACTCCTTCACATAACAAAGAACTAGGGATCACCTAATGAAATTAATAAGCATGAAACAAACAAAAGGAAGTATTTCTTCACACAGCGTGCAGTCAACCTGTGGAACTCATTGCCAGAGGATGTTGTGAAGGCCAAAACTACAACAGAGTTTAAAAAAAGAACTAGATAATTTCCTGGAGGATAGGTCCATTAATGGCTATTAGCCAGGATGGACAGGGATGCAACCCCATGCACTGGGTGTCCCTAAGCCTCTGTTTGCCAGAAGCTGGGAGTGGATGACAGGGGATGGATCACTCAATGATTGTCTGGTCTGTTCATTCACTCTGAGGCACCTGGCACTGGCCACTGTCAGAAGACAGGACACTGGGCTAGATGGACCATTTGTCTGACCCAGTATGGGCGTTCTTATAGGGAGAGGGAGGCCAGCCCCTGGGGAATCTGTGCTGTCCATGGGGAGAGGAGCTCACACTAGGGAGATCTGCACCATCCATGGAGAATGGGGGCTGGCCCCAGGGGATCCACACCATCCATGGGAAGTGGGGGCAGCCCCGGGGGGATCTGGACTATCCCATGGGGAGACGGGGGCTGTCCCCAGGTGGAAATGCACCATGCATGGAGAAAGGGGGCTCCATTAGTGGGATCTGTGCCATCCATGGGGAGCAGCATCTCATTCTGGGGTAACTGGGAGAAGGCACCACTTTGTTCCGTTAGTCTGACCCCTGCTGCCAGTAGGCTAGAGAGGAAGAGCCAAAGCCAGTGGGCCACTGTACCTCCTGGTCTTTTCTGACGTTGGGGTCAGAGAGCTTCCCCCTGCCCAGCTCTAGAGGATGCTGCCCAGTCCCAGCTAGGTCTCTCTGCAGACTCAGGCAGCATCGCTGTGTCAGCTACACTCTGGCCAGCTCCCCCATTCAGGGCAATGGACTCAGGCTCTGCAAATACAGGCAGCATTGCTGCATCGGCTACACTCAGGCCAGCTCCCCCACCTCAAAGCAATGGGCTCAGGCTCTCTGCAAACACAGGCAGCATTGCTGCATCGGCTACACTCAGGCCAGCTCCCTCCTCTCACAGCTGTAGGTTCTGGCTCTCTGCAGACTCAGGCAGCATTGCTGCATTGGTTACACCCACATCACTATTTCAACCTTTTGGTCACAACCCTGATTATTGTTTGTTTGTGTCACGACAGCAGCTGGAGGCACTAACTGATATTGGGGCCCAGTCGTGCCACTCATTTCACAGACAGAGCGAGAGACAGTCCCTACCCCAATGAGCTCACAATCTTGCACAACAGACCAAAGTTGCGAGGGTAAACAGAGGCACAGACAGGGCCAGGGACTTGCCCAAGGCTCACCCAGCAGGTTGGCAACAGAGCTGGGACCAGAACCCAGCTCTGCTGGGTCCCAGGCTGTTGCTCTGCCCACCAGCCCCACTGCCTCTGGAAAATTTTGGGGTTCAATCCAGACCAGTAAGGGGTTGTGTCACTGCCAGCCCTGCAACTCTGGATGCCCTAAATGCTCTGCTGCTGTAGCTCACAGCCTGGACACCAACAGACAAGCATTCAGGTCAGACCCTGGCTTCCATGGCCCAGTGACTGTTTGCAGAGTGGCCCCAATGCCCTCCAAGTCCCGAATTCCCCCCCCCCCACCCTGTCTTCCACTCCAGGAACAATTCACAGAAGTTATTAAATTAATTGCTTCTTTATAGAGACAGAAAAAGCAGCTTGTTAGCTCGCCTGGAGTTAACAAACACTTCAGTTCCATCAAAGCACTGGGCTGGTTTAGATAAAAAGTAAAAAAGTTTATTAAATCAAAGAGAGAGAGAGCTGAAGTGTGTTCAAGTCTAAGGAATAAAGACAGGACACGTTATGAACAACCAAAGTACAAATACGCTTTGTAATGGCTAAGACTTAACTTAGCAAGGCAGGTTCCTCACCGATCTTCCTTTCCCACCAGTGGCTGACTAGATCTCAGTCATGAGCCCCACAGAGTTCAAGGAGCAGCTTTTCCTTGTCGCCACAGCTGAAGCATAACTTAAGGGTTCTCTGCCCATCTCTTTATAGGCTGGAAAACCTTTGGAAAGTCTCTCTCTCTCCAAGTTCAGGCAGGAAGGCTTCCTGGGGTGCAGTCTCCATCCCCCAGTGAGATTGTTAAGTGATCACTTGTTCCCCACTTGCTCTCCTGATGGCTTTGTTTGCCTGTCCTGCAAATGTTCTTTTCTTTGTCTTTGGTCCCACCTTGCTCCATTTACATAGGAGACACATTCAAGCAGGCGAAGCTGCAGCCCTTTGTCTGGAACAACCCTGTTAACTCCTGACATGCCTGGTTTCAACCCATTTTAGTCATGACTCCAGCACATCTGTATAATCCTTTGTGGGTTGACCGTACATACATCACGCATGAATATTAATGATCAGCGAGTTATTCATATGCCAGTGACGTGTTACATGACACCTTTTAGATACAGACAATAACCCTAGTGTGTGGGGTGTTTGACGCTACGCCCCATATTCTTCATAGAGATATGCTTATGATATGAATATGGCATAACTAAAATATGTTCTATGCAAGATTGGTCATGTGAGGTATCATTGGAAACTTTATGATTTACTGAATGTGATTATCCAATTTGTATACCTGTATCATTTTTATATCTGAAGTTAGGAATATTGACTATGTAACAATTACAACTGTGTTTTCACCTGGGGAATGCTCACCAGACAGTATGCAAACAGCTTGGATGGGCCATTGGGGGAACAATAGGTATTTGAAGATGCTAATCTCCCTCCTTCCTGAGAAGTTTCCTGGGATGCTGCTTTGACACTGCAGGGTCTGGTGATCATGTCACCTGGTACTGGACACCATCTTGGACTTCTAGTGTTTTTCCATCAAGAGGGGGTGGGAGTCAAACTGGGAAACAAAGGATTCCTGCTATATGTAAATCCTATTTAAGGCAGGGTAGTGAGGTAATTCTTCTCCACTGCCTCCCTGCCCCAGAAGGAAGACTGCTGAAAACACCTGAAGAAACAAAGGAACTAAACTGGATGGGAGGGGCTGAGCCCAGGTGAGAAAGATCTAGCCTATGAAAGGAATACGTGGAGATTTAAGCTGCAAACTGTGCAGTTTACGTTCAAGAAACTCTGCAACCTGCTTGAAACAACACTTGGAGTGAGAATTTTCTACTATTAACCAGTTAATTTTGTGTATTAAGCTTAGTTTGTGTGTTTTGTTTTATTTGCTCAGGAATCTGCTTTGATCTGTTTGCTGTCCCCTATAAACACTTAAAATCTACCTTTTGTAGTTAATAAACTTGTTTTTGTTTATTCCAAAACTAGTTTGTGTAATTCAAACTGGGGGGGGGGGGCAAAAAGCTGTACGTATCTTCCTCCACACTGAGGGAGGGGGCAGATTTCATGAGCTGATGATGTATAGATTTCTGTGCAGTGCAAGACAATATAATTTTGGGTTTACACTCCAGAGAGAGTGTGCACTTGAGTGCTGGGCAATTCTCTAGCTGAAAGCCTTCCTATGCAGCACTGATTTCAGTATTGGTGTCATTCTGCAGCTGGGTGTGTCCCTACCTGTGTGTGTGTGCAGCAGGACAGGGTGAGGGAGCCCAGTCTGGTGGAACAGGTGGGCTCAGTGGAACCCCAGTACATAAAGTGGCACTGCAGAAGGGGGGACAACCCGTCACAGGGTACACTGAGCATGGCAGGCCTGACAAGAGTGGCTGACCCAGAGTAGTGAACCACAAGGGCTGGACACATGTTTTTAAAGGACAGCTGAGATCCTGCTGTCACTGCAAGACCCTGGGGCCTGTGCAGAGCCCTGCAAGGCCTAATGTCAGCCCGGCCACAGGGAGCCCCAACTGAGCATGACATGACAGAACCAATATCGGCACAACCTGCTGGGAGCAGCATCTCATGTAGGCAGAGCTTGGCAGAGGCGGAGTGTGGGATATACCAAACTCTGGATTTTTAAATGGGTGTTGGTGGCTCTCGTGGAGTCTGTGACATGCAACAGAAAAGTGAGCACCCCACCCCTATTCTGCATGGCGCATTAACCGCCCATCTTCCTCCACACTGCAGCCAGGAATAGCACTGAGCTCCAGCTGCCCCAACCAGGAGTAGGGTGCTCATGTTTGCTGAATTGCAGCCCAGTTGCATCCCCCGGCTCCCTCCACGGGAAAGTCACAACAGCTTTAGCAGGAGAACTGGGGGAGGGATAGACAGAGGATGGCCATGGGGTGGTGGAGCTGGGGCTGGGGATAGGTGTGAGACTCTGTGTGATTAGATTATAGGACTATGTGGTTCTGGGCTGCTGATGCTTCTGCTGGGTTTCTGCTGGAGGACCCTATGAAACTAGGCTCTGCAGGAAGTAATGCCCAGCAGGGCCTGAGTGGCGGCCCCTCACAGCCCAAGCATTGGCTGATGCTAGTATTTAAACCAGGAAACCATCATGGGGAGCTGTCTAAGCAACCACACAGGCTGTGCTTGCTGTAGGCCCTAGACTCCGACTTCTGACCCTGCTTTGTCCCTGACTTTGCTATTTGCTTGCTGTCTATAGCCTAGCACCTGACCCCGACTTTCTGACCTGGCTTAATCCTGGCTCTGCTATTCATCTGCCGCCTGCAACTTGGGGCCTGACCCTGACTTCCTGGCGTTTTGACCCAGCTGGCTCCTGACCCCACTACTCATCTCCTCACTGCAACTTAACAGCTGACCCCTGTTGTGATGTTGCATTTCATATTTTTGGGGGAAATATGCTTATGAGTGTAAATATAATGTAACAGGAATATGCTTTATGCAAAAGGTCTCTTGTAAGGTATCATTACAAAGCTTATAATCTACTGATTGTTTTCATCCTATGTGTATGAATGTATCATTCTTGTATCTGAAGCTAGAAATAGAAGTATTACTCTGAAGTCCTATTGTAACTATGCAAAGTGTAGGCCATTAATGGTGGCTTGGAATCTTGATGGCTGCCATCAACTGGAACAACTGGTTGTGAATGGCTCTGTTTACTTGCAAAGCTTCCTGGGTACGTGCAGGCCACCCCTGAAAGAATGGAGAATGAGGTCTTACAGTGATGTGATCATGTCACCTGTACTGGAATTCATCTGAAACCTGATGCTTTTCCATTTAGCAGGAAGGGTGGAAACCCAGAGAGACAAAAGATTCCTGCCTTGTGCCAAAGCTATAAAAGGGGGTGGAACAGAACAAAAGGGGCTGCCAGTCATGAGAAATCCCCTAATCCTGAGCTGGAACTAACAAGGTCTGCACCAGGGGGAAGGATTGGGCCTAGACTAGGAAGGAGTCCAGTCTGTAAAAGAAGCTTATTGGAACATCTCTGAGGGTGAGATTTACCTGTATTCAGTTTCTTAATGTATTAGGCTAAGACTTGCGTGTTTTGTTTTATTTTTCTTGATAACTTACTTTGTTCTGTCTGTTATTACTTGAAATCACTTAAATCCTACTTCTTATACTGAATAAAATCACTTGTTTATTAGTAAACCCAGAGTAAGTGATTAATACCGGGGGGAGCAAACAGCTGTGCATATCTCTCTATCAGTGTTATAGAGGGCAGACTATTTATAAATTTACCCTGTATAAGCTTTATACAGAGTAAAACGGATTTATTTGGGATTTGGATCCCATTGGGAACTGGGTGTCTGGGTGCTGGAGATAAGTGACCTGCTGAGCAGTTTTTGGTGAAAGTCTGCAGCTTTGGGAATGTGGACCAGACCTGGGTCTGTGTTGCAGCAGGCTAGCATGTCTGGCTCAACAAGGCAGGGTTCTGGAGTCCCAAGCTGGCAGGGAAAACGGGCTCAGAGGTAATCTCAGCATATCAGGTGACAGTGCCAAGGTGGTCTCTGTGACTGAACCCATCACACCTGTACACAGGCTGCCCATGGCTCAGCCCTGACTGCTTGCTCAGACCAACCCTGGCCCCTCCCAAACATATCCAACCCCTCCACAGACGATGGAGTGGGCGGGCTGTCCTATATGACCAGTGGCTCCTCTAGGGCCCAGAACCTGCAAGACCAAGTCATCTGTTTGCAGGCAGAGTGCCTGGCACTACAGACCCAAGCCATCCTGGGTGCACTCAAAGCACAGACACAGCACGAGCGGTTAACCTGGTCGTAGGCCCAGGTGGCGCAGCTCACTGCCGAAGGACAGACCCTGTGAGAGCACCGAGCATGCTCACGGGGAGAAGCAGCAACACTACACGCCAGAACAGAGCACCATCACCTGCAGCAGCTCCTGCAGTGTCACTGCCCAAATGCTTCGAGGGGCATCGAAGGAAATTTCAAGCGTTCCTGAACCAATGCAGGCTGCTGTTCCTGCTCCACCCCCGAACGTACCCCACACACAGGACTAAGGTGGGGCTAGTAGTCAGCCTACTCTCCAGAAAAGGGCTTGATTGGGCCTCCCCCATTGGAGCAGAACAATCCAGTGCTCTCTGACTGGGACACCTTCCTCCAAGCCTTTGTGACCATCTTCGATGACCCACATCACATCCACTCTACAGGGGCTGCCCCCTGGAAGTTTCGCCTCCTACACCACTCACTTCCAATGGCCTGTGGCTGATATGGAATGGAATGAGGCAGCCCAACTGTATCAGTTCCGGTAGGGACTCAATGAGGAGGTGAAAGATGATCTAAACCGCACTGAAAACCCCATACACCTAGGCGCCTTTATTGAACTCCCCCTGTGCATTGACTCTTGGCTGTGTGAGCAGGGGGAAACGCCCAATGTCCCCACACCTGCCCTCTATGCCAAAGCCTGTAGCAGGGCCACCCTTTGACATTGTGGTGCCCTATGCAACCCACCCCCACCCCCCGTGGGAAAGGGGGGCCTGACCCCAGGCCTCCATGGGAGGGAGCTGGGGGGTATAGCCTGGACACCATCAGAGCTCCAAGCTCCAGAACCTCTCCCTCACCCTCAAGTAGAACCCAACCTGGGAAGCAGGTGTCTCTCCACATTTCCAGTTACTGCTGGGGTTGCGGGTCTTGGGGCAGGCATAGCAGATCCCCCACACAGCTAGCTATGATAGAGTCTAGGTCTGCTGCCAACTTTATAGATGCTAAGGCAGCCCAAACCCTCCAGATCCCTCTCTGGCCAAAACTCACACTGGACCTGGTGGAGGCGACTGATGGGTCACTCCTATCTTCGTGATCAGTGACTCGAGACCATCCCATTAGAGACCATAGTGGAAGGGCAATAATATGCATTGATATGATCCACTCTCCATTCTTCCTGATCATTCCTGGCATTTCTTGGTTGGGGCAACGTGACTCCTGGTAGCAGAGAAGCATTAGCTTCTGCTCTGAATTCTATCAGAAAGCATGCCTTCAACAACGTGACCAAGCCCCAAGTGGCCTACATCCAGGACCCCAGGATTGGAAAAGACCCTGGGAAGTGAAACCCCAGATGGTAGGGGCTAACCAGTCAGGAGGGGCTCCAGGCCAGAACTTCAGTCCTCCTGACAAGTACTGAGACTACCTGGATGTATCTGGAAAGAAAAACACGGATTCATTACCCCCACACAGGGACTAAAGTTGTCCAATAGACCTACAACCCAGAGCAAAGGTGTCCTACGGATGGATATACACCATGTCTGAACCAGAACTGGAGGCATTACATGTGTATATCCAGGAAAACCTCACCAAGGGCTTCATTCAGCAATACACCTCGCCTATTTATAGTGCAATCAAATGTGTCCAATGTGGCCCTTGGGGTAGCGACTGAGACATCAGTCAGTTCTGCATCCCTGTGCATTCTACTCTCCAAGTTACCCCAACCAAAATGAACTATGAAATAGCTGCTCACATTAAAAAGTGCATTTGAAGAATGGCATCACCACCTTGAGGGAGCTTGGCACCTGGTACAGGTGTTCACCAATCATAAGAACTTTGAGTACCTCTGTAAGGCCTGAGCATTGAACCTGAGGCAGTTAAGGTGGGCCTTGTTCTTTTCATGGTTCAAGTTGCAATCACCTACTGCCCAGAAAAATGAAACGGGGAAGCTGATGCTCTATTGCGGAAGGGAGAATACTACCGGGGAAACAAGGAACCAGCTTAGGAGCCCCCCCTTCTGTCTCAAGCCTAATAATTTTGCCAATGCCACAATTCATCCTGAGCTGCTCTTCCTAATCGGTCTGCTTCTAAAGAAGACCTGCTTGCCCAAGGAACACAGTCTATGCCATTGGGGGATAAGGTGCACTGTTCTGTGTGGGATCGGATAACACAGTCTCTGGCCACCCAGCTCTGAAGGCAGCTCAGAAGTAAGGGTGGCAATATCACGACCCTCCTACAACTGGCTGGCAACCCCTTTTTGGGTCAGGACCCCCAGTTTGAGAAACGCTGCTCTAAGTGGTGCTATGCATTTTGACGGATTTCTGTTAAGCTTGCATAGCAGCATACAAAGTCACTGTCATCTGTATGTTAATCTGTCTGCTATGACACAGTGTGCACATGTAATTGTAAGCATCGACCACAATCGCAATTTTGCTTTCGCTCATCTTACAATTGCTCATTGGCTCATTCATGCACCTCAGGTGAAAAACAAAGAAGCCAAAACTGATTCAAGTGAAGCACCGCTGTGCCAGCTGAGATCTTGAGAAGTAAGCCACACAAACAGCGAAGTGTAGTACAGATAAGGCCGTGACACAGCATAAAGTCAAATGGAGGAAATATCAAGAGGAATACATACAATACAGATTCACCTACTTGATGATTGAAAAAGTGGAGCACCCACAGTGTGTTTTATGCTCAGAAGGGCTTGCACAAGATAGCTTAAAACCCATAAAACTGAAGAGGCATCTGCAGCCGAAACATGCCATGCATGCTGATAAGCCAGCAGAGTGTTTTCAGGGGAAAGAACAAAAATTTAAAGGTGAAAGGGATATTATGAACAAACAAACAGTAACCCCATCAAAAGCACTAATGGCTTCCTACAAAGTTCCCTACCTAATTGCTAAATGTAAAAAGCCATACACAGTGGGCAAAATGCTCATTCTTCCTGCCACAGTCACAATGTGTTGCATTATGCATGGTGAAAAATTTGCAGCTCCACTTGTCCAATGAAACAGTTGCACAGCACATTGATGAAATTGCCAGCGACATAAAGGTTCAGCTGATCAAACGTGCTAAATATAGTCCCAAATACACCTTGCAACACAATGAGTCTAGAGACATATCTAATTCAGCTCAGCTACTTGTGTATGTGAGATACTGCTATGACAGGAAGCTACAAGAAGATTTATTATTTTGCAATTCACTTCAAGTAAAGACAACAGGACAAGAAATATTTTGCAGTCTTGACAACTTCATGCAGGAAGAAGGGTTGGAGTGGTCATGCTGTGTATGTAAAGATTGGGCCGGTCCTATGATGGAGAAAAAAATTGGACTGAAAGCAAAAGTTCTTGAAGTGGTGCCAAATGTTGTTTTCATACAGTGTGTTATCACAGAGAAGCTCTGGCTTCCAAGACAGTCGAACAGGAATTTAACTGTGTCCTGCTAACTGCAATAAAAATAATGAACAGTGTTAAGTCTCATCCCCTGAATTCAAGATTGTTTTTGAGGTTATATAGAGAGATGGAATCACAACAGGAATAGCTGCTTTTACATACAGAAGTCTGGTGGCTATCTCGAGGAAAAATCCTGATGCGTTTATTTGAGCTGAAAGATGAACTGCGCTTGTTCTTTCTTGACACCAGATCACCTTATGCAGAACATCTGTCAGATTAAAAATGGCTTTCAAAGCTACCGTATTTAGAAGACATTTTTGATAAACTGAATGAGCTCAGTGTTTCACTTCAAGGTCCCAATACTAACATTCTGTTATTAAATTATAAAATTGATGGCTTCTTGAAGAAATTTAATTGCTGGAAGGAATGACTGGAAGGTGGGATTGTAAAAATATTTCCAGTGTTGGCAGAGTTTTTGGAGGATAATGAACTTGAAATGGTAAAACCAATAATTGCTCGTCATCTCACTGGCCTCAATAGCTACTTAAAAAAATATTTTGAGGATTTGTCTCTTGATAAGTATGACTAGATTCAACAACCACTTGCGACCACCTCTGCCAGCAATCTGGTTGAGGCAAATGAAGCCCTCTTGGACTTGTCAAGTGACTGATCACTGAAAACAAAATTTGCTTCCACTCCACTGAGTTCTGGCTGTCAATTGCTATGAATTAATTACCCAGTGTTATCAATAGCTGCAATGAATATCTTAATTCATTTTGCATCTGCCTACTTATGTGAAACAGCTTTGTCTGCCCTAGTTTACATCAAAAACAGACAATGATCTCATTGTCACACAAAACGGGATTTCTCGATAGCTGTCTCAAACTTCCAACCCAGGATAAAATTGCTCATCTCCAAAAAACAGGCACACCCATAACACTAGTAACAATAGTAATAGCCAATAAGCAGCATCTCACTTAAACTTTACATTGGTATATACTTAAATGGCCCTGTTTGAATCAATGCCTTACTGTTTTTAATATTTTGTGAGAGTTGCGTGTTGATTATTTTTCTATTGGTATATGTACTTGTGTGACAGGCGGGAGGGGGGACTAAACTACTACAAACATAAAGAAGTGGGGGGCATGATCAAATAAGTTTGAGATCCCCTATGCTAGATAGACCATTAGTCTGACCCAATATGGCCATTCTTATGATTAGACCCCTCGGCACCTTAGTACCACTGGAGTCTCCACGTAGGCCTTGATCTGCCATCAGCCTAGAATTCATTGTGGAACTCCCAGTGTCTGATGGCCACACAGTAGCCTTAATGGCCGTGGACTGCTTGACTTAAATGACCCACTTCATCCCCTGCAACCACCCGCCCTCTGCCAAGACTACCACCCAACTCCTGCTGCGCAACATGGTTCAGCTCCACGGACACCCAGACCATATAGTTTCCAGCCAAGGCCCACAGATCACCTCTCGCTTCTGGCATAAAGCATTCTGGCTACTGAACGTCTGCATATCCATCTCCACCACATACCACCCCCAAACAGATGGACAAACTGAATAGGTGAACCAAGTGCTGGAGCAGTAGTTGAGTGTTTCATAAATGATCACCAGGATAACTGGCTCATGCTCTGGCCATACGCAGCATTTTCATATAACAACACTGACCATGCCTCTACAGGTCAGAGCCCCTCCTTTGCTAATTACTGGTTCCACCCCCATTTTCACCTGATCTCCCCAAACCCTGCCACCACCAACAGGGGCCAACAGATCCACCTTATTCAGGAGGAACTCAGTAACCACCTAGAAAAGGTAAAGAAAGCTTACAAGAGGCACGTGGATCATGGGCAAAAAGAACGTTCAGTGTTAACATCTCCACAGCCAAACATCTCCAGACCAGTTGACCCTCCCGGAAATTGGACCATGAGTTCCTGGGACCCTTCCCAATATATCATCAGATCGGCCCAGTTATCTTTAAACTACAGCTTCCCCAGTCTCTCAAAATATACCCAGTTTTTCATGTTTCCCTTCTGGAGCCCTTCACCGACCAAACCACACCATTGCCCCAACCAGTGGAAAGCCAGGATCATGAGGAATATCAAGCACATGCCATCCTAGATTCCCATTGGAGGCATGGCCACCTGTACTATCTGTTGGACAGGGAAGGCTACAGTCCCGAAGAGCACACTTGGCAGCCTGCCTCCCAGGTCCACACCCCTGACCTGGTGAGGAATTCCACAAGGCTCACCTGGACAAGCACCACCCTGAAGGGGGGCCAATGTAAGAACTTGCAGGACTAGAACCTGGGGGGTTCTGGGTCACTGACGCTTCTGCAACACCACTGGAAGCTTAGACTGGGTTTCCGGTGGAGGACCCTCTGAAGCTAGGCTCTGCAGGAAGTAACACCCAGCAGGGCCTGAGTAGCGGCGGCCCCTCACAGCCCAAGTATTGGCTGATGCTAGTATTTAAACCAGGAAGCCATCATGGGGAGCTGTCTGAGCAACCACACAGGCTGCTTCTGCTCCAGACCCTGCTTGCTGTAGGCCTTGGACTCCAACTTCTGACCCTGGTTTTTCCTTGACTTTGCTGTTTGCTTGATATCTATAACCTGGCGCGAGACCCCGACTTCCTGAACTCCTGACCTGACTCGACCCAGACTCTGCTAGCTGCCTGCCACCTGCAACTTGGTGTCTGACATTTTGACCCAGCTCACTCCTGACCCTGCTACTCACCTCCTGACTGAAACTTAACAGCTGACAAGTGCACACAGGTTTCCCACAGCCTGGTCCTAACAATAGGCTTGGGAGAGGGGTGAGGTGGGTGTGATGCTTCCCAAGGTCGTGAGGCACCTCACCCCCACCTGCCCTTAGTGTGAGGAAGTGCCTGCCGAGGGTCAGCTCCCTGAATTCCCCAGCCTCTGGCAGCACAAGCACTGCCTTCCTGGTTGCCACAGGCCTCCGTACAGGGAGTGATAGGCATACACCTACCCCCAACCCATCGGAGTGTCCCTGTGGAGTGACCAGCCCCGATCACCAAACACTCACAGAATTCTCAGGCCTGCTGCTTCCAAAGGAACAGAGTCCCCCAACTTCCTCGTTCAACCTTGGAACCCGCTCTGCTGAACACATAGCACTTTAGGTCTATTTATAGTAAACAGAAAAATAAGTTTATTAACAAAGCAAAGAGATTGGAGTGCTAAATCATAAGAATACTGGAAAACAAATGGCTAAGTGTAAACCAAAATCATAACACACTCTCTAGGGCCTTGTGACATTCTGTACTCCAAAGTAACACCATGGCATCCCCATATTCACCAGTGTTATATAATTGCAACAAATCTTGTACAAAATATGCCATGTAAGGTGTCAATGGAAAAGTTATGGTTTGCTGAATATAATTATCCTATTTGTATGCATGTATCATTTTTGTACCAGGAGTTTTGAAGATTGACTATGCATCTGTATTTCAAATGTGCTTCTTCCTGGGTAACTCCCACAAGTTAGTTTACATCCAGTCTAGCCAGCACATTGTGAATGAACTATTTAAGGTAATAGCCCATCAACTCTAACAATGGGCCATGGGAAAAACTTATCCTCACCTGATGAGCTTTCCTGTGGATGCTTCAGCCAATGCATGGGTATTGCCTGCTGTGACTCATGGAAGCATTCAAGGGCATGTGACTAGATAATGTGATATTGGACTCCATCTTGTGCCTGTATTTTTCCACAAACTGTACTGGGGACTTTGTTTGGGACAATGAAGTTCCCTGCATGTGGAAGAAGCTATAAAAGGGGGAAGTGACATCATCATGGGGACTCACTCCCCTTACAACTCAACACCTGGAAACACCTTAGTTAAAAAGACTGAACTGGGAAAGGGGGTCCCAGGTGGGAAAGGAGAAAGCCCTGCCTATGTATAGAAGATTGGTGGACTGTTTGTACGATCAGGGTGAGACACTGCTTATTTCAAATCCTGTCTATAGAATTTAGATTACGATTTTGTTTATTTCTTAGGTAACCAATTTTGATCTGTACGCTAGTACTTATAATCATTTAAAATCTATCTTTCTGTAGTTAATAAATCTGTTTTATATTTTTTACCTAAAACAGTGTGTTTTGCTTGAGTGCTTGGGGAATCTGCTCAGAAACAAAACTTGTGCATTGTCCTCTCCGACCTGGACTGGGTGATAAACTTACACTGCTCAGACTTTTGACTAGGGCAAGACGGTACAGCTCTGGGGTGCTAGGCTGCACAGGCGCCAAATTTCCATTGTGCCAGGGAGTGCTTGACCAGCACTCCTGGGAAGTCCATCTGAGGCCTAAACTTAATTCTCAAGGCATTCTCCTGTCTCTTACAAGCTTACCCCAAGTTCTTTGTGTTTTCAACCAGTTTGGTTGAGACCCCTTCCCCTGCCCTGCCCTGCCCCCTGCTGACAGCTAGTCCTCACAGAATGAAGGATACCAGGGGCTAATCCACACCCCTGATATAGTTTCAAAAGTTCCTTGTCTTACCCCTAAACAGGATAATGAGGAGAACCAAGGACTGGAGGTCACACAATGAAATTAATAGGCAGCAGATTTTAAACAGACAAAATGCATAGTCAACCTGTGGAACTCTTTGCCAGGGGATGTTGTGAAAGCCAAAACTATAACACGGTTCAAAAAAGAACTAGATACTTTCATGGAGGATAGGTCCATCAATGGCTATTAGCCAGGATGGGCAGGGACATAACCCCATGCTCTGAGTGTCCCTAGCCTCTGTTTGCCAGAAGCTGGTTGTGGAAGACAGCGGATGGATCATTTGATGATTACCTGTTCTGTTTATTCCCTCTGAAGCACCTGGCATAGACCAGTCGGAAGACGGGATACTAGGCTAGATACACCATTGATCTGATCCAGTATGGTTGGTCTTATGTTCTTATCACTCCTGCTGTGTAACTCTTCCTGTTAATTTCCTCTCTTTGAAGATTCCACAATTCTTCATTAGCATTCAGCTCAGACTTCTGAGTGGATACCCATCGTGAACCATACAGTAGTTGATTTACATGCAAACAGGCAGAGAGATCAACATTTCTTGCATGAAAGAAAACCTGCTTTTCCCCTTTGCTAATGGCCAGTACCTAGACAGACACAGACCTTGAGAACATAATATTTGTGCAGATACACAACTCCTTAAATATCACTAGTCCATATAGCTTGCAATGATTAACTGTACTGGAATGACACAGGGTTTCATTACAGACATCACATGACCTCTTTTAGTGAACTCAGAGGAGATCTGTACCCCTAGTACCACTGTGCCCTCTGCTAGTTGGCATCAAGAGGACTTAGGTCACAGTGGGGGGGCAGAGGGGTGGGGCAGGGGCAAAGGGAGGGCCAGGGCCTCGCCAGGTTGCTCGGTGGCTAGTCCAAGCAGGCTCAGGGCTCCCCTTCACACACCCAGTGGTGCTGCTCCGTGCATGGGGCGTCATACCAGTGCCCATCCTGCCGTACCAGGGCACAGTTCTCCTTCTGCCTGCCATTGGGCTCCCCTGTCTGCCAATAGCTGGAAACCAAAACAGGGAGAACAGGGTAGAGCAGAGCTGGTAATGCTGCAGCCCCTGTGACCCCACAGCCCCATGATCCCCACATCCACCAGACTGTGCAGTCCCCAGCCCATCACCCCCTGCAGTCACAAGCCCCCGTGACTCCCAGTCCCCATGTTCCCTGCAGCCCCTGTTGCCTCATGGCAGCCACCATCCCCTGCAAGTCCCAGTCCCCATGATACCTGTGGCCCCCTTCAATCCCCATGACCGCCTGTGGCCCCCTGCGACTGCCTACCCTGCCCAATACCCCCACAGCGGGCGGGGAGTGCTGGGGGCCAAAGGTGTCAAAGGGACCGGGGCTCGTGGGGACTGGGGCTTGCAGGGACTGGTGGTTAGAGCAGGAGTGTGCAGAACTGAGGAGGGATCTTATGCTGGATTGAGCCCAGGCCACAGAGAAAATCCCCATCTCAGTCCTCCCCCAGAGCATGTCTCTGCATAGCCAGGTGCGGGTGCCAGAACTCCCCATGGCCTTGGCTCCTCCCCCACAAACATTGTCCCATACAACCAGTTTCCTGGAAGTCACTTCCTCACATCCCGCCCCAGGGACCAGGAACCAGAGGGACAATCGGGGGTGGGAGGGTGTCAGTACCCAAAGTGGGACAGCAGGGAGGTGGGAGATATTGGGATCAACTACACTGGGCAAGTTAAAGCCTGGAGATGAGGGTTTGGACAGCAGGGAGCTGCAGGTCAAGACTGAGTGGCACTGGGAGATTTGGGGGAGGGAGGGAATCCCAGGTCTGGAATGAGAGGGGCTGTGGCTTGTGGTGGAGAGTGCAGATCCCAGGTCTGCGAGTTGGGACAGAGGGGCACTAGCAGAACGGAGGGTGTGGTGGGAGACCAGGGCTGGAACAGCAGTGGGCTGTGGGTTGGGACTGAGGGGTACCAGCAGACCATGGAGGGGGGTGGAAATCCCAGGTCTGGAATGGGGGAGGGGTTGTGTGTAGGGATTAAGGGGACAGATCAGAGAGGGGGGCAGAAATCCCAGGTGAGGAATGTGGGAGGGGTTGTGGGTTGGGACTGAGAGGGCAGATTGGGAGGAGAACTAGAGCCGTCCCTAGGGTAAAACAAATGGGGACAACTGCCCCATGCCCCATGCTTTGGGGGGCCCCGCGGTTTGTGAGGCAGCAGGAAGGGAGGTGAGGCGGGAGGTGGGCAGGCGGGGGGGAGTGAGGAGGAGCCCCCCTACCAACCTATCCTCCCCCCAGTGCCTCCTGCCCGCTGGCGGGCCCCACCAATCAGCGCCTCCTCCTCCCTCCCAGCGCCTACTGCCGATCAGCTGTTTCGCGGTGTCTGGAGACGCGGGGAGGGAGGAGCAAGGGTGCAGTGTGCTCAGGGGAGGGGCGGAACTGGATGTGGAAAAGGTGGGGTGGGGGTGGGAAGAGGCAGGGTGGGGTGGGGCATTGGATGAAGGGGTGGAGTGGGGGCGGGGCCTGGAGGAGCCAGGGGGAGCACCCCCTGGCAGGTAGAAACTCGGCACCTATGTCCCGGGCCCTGCACACCGCTAGGAATGGGCCTGGGGAGGATCCAGGTCCAGAACAGCAGGGTGCTGCATGTCAGGATTGAGGGACATTTTCCCACTCTATGGCTCCAGCTATTCTGGGCTATTTCGGGGCCTCTCAGCCTAGACCCGGTCTCCAGTACCTGGCATTGGCTGCTGAGTGAGTCCCGTCCATCCACATCCAAGCCCCCTCGAGTGCCTGGTCAGTGAGGCCCATCCAGGAGGATGGTGCTTTCATGGACGCCATGATGTGAGCCTGAGGTCAGAGAGAATAGCGTTACTCTGGGGTTGGCATCCAATCCTCCAGTCACCCCCACAGCATGGGGGCTGCTGGACATGGACAGGCCCCGGTGCAGTCTGTGGGGTTTCAGCAGGAATAAATGGTGAAACAGGAGCTCAATATGACATGGTGCCATGGTTACACTGGCTCCCAGGAGCACTGAGCTGGGAGGGACCTACTGCTACCATGACCATGCTAGGCATCTCTTTCCTTTACTTGTGGCAGCCCCACAATCCTCCCCACAGTGTAATAGCCTTCCCCTCCACAGCTCCTGCTGCCCAATGAGGTGAACTGGAGAGGGGCTGAGGGAGGGGGCACAGTGAGGGGGGATGGGCTGTGTGATGCTGGAAGACCAGGTGCCAGCTCTTGCCAAGGATACAGGCGTCAGCTGAGCACGGACAAATACATAGCTGGAAATCAGACCAGCTCACCTGTATGTCAGTATTGTTCAAGACAGCTGTTAGACTTGTAAAGCTGTGTTTAGACTCTATGGAATGCTTGTAAGACCCTCACCTGCGTTAATTTCACTTGTACTGTTTGTATCCCATGCTATAAGGTGATACGTAAGGGTTACTTAATAATTGTAAAAATGGCAGCCCTGAACCTATGAACTCAGTCAGGCAGAATGGTTCCCCGCCCATCGAGAAGGACTGTCAAAATGAAATGGGCCATTGTGGAACATCATGATCCAAAAGATGGCCATCTCACACCTATGAAGGTGCTATGTGTAAGAAAGCCGATCCCATCAGCTTGAATGCTGGAAGAGGGGAATAAAACAGGGACACAAGAAAATTTTTTATCTTTGCTGTTTGGACTCTCACAGGCCTGGAGCTAGGAAAAAGGAGCAGAGATCCCCAAGTCAAGCTGGGTTGGCCCTAAAAGACATTCAGTGGACAGATTACTACAGTTCTGCCACCTTTCGGAACCATAGACGGTAACTTATTTGTGTATATATGTATCCTGCTTTAACCTGTAAATATCTCTCATTTCCTTTTCCTAGTTAATAAATCCTTAGTTTACTGTTGGATTGGCTAAAAGCATTGTCTTTGGTGTGAGATCTGATGTACAAATTGGTCTCTTGGAACTAAAAGCAATCTAAATCTTTTGTGATCTTTGGTGTATGGCCGCCAGCTATCACGAGCCCAGCTCAGCCGGCTGGCAATATAGATGGGAGCCCCAGGGGACTGTCTATGGTTCTGTGGTAAGGCTGGGGTAGTGCTTCAGGAGTTCACATTTGTTGCTGGGTTGGTGATATCTAATTACAGAACCTACAGCTAGTTTGGGGGTGTATGCCCTGCATACTGACAGACTGCCCTGAGCTTGGCACTCATGGTCTTGAGCCACTCCAGACAGTGTGACAGGAGGGACCCAGTGAGGGGGAAGGGCTGTTGCACTGGTGGGGGCAGGGATCATTGAAGCCAGTTGTTTCTCTGATCCGTGTCACTGATTGGGTGGCAATTTGGTCTCACACCTTGGCTGGGTCTCCAGTGAGAATGAGGGGCTCTCCTCCCTGGCCCAGTCTGGCTCTCTTCCCTTCTGGCCCCTCTAATTATTGCCTCCAACCCAGGCTCCCCTCCTTGTTGCTGAGTCACTTTGCAGGTTGCACTCATCCTGGCTACCCACTCCGCTCCTGGATCCCTTCCCCAGCTCCTCCCATCTGCCTTCCTCCCCCACATGCTTCCCCCTACACCCCAGTGCCCGCTAGCCCCCAGGACACCCTGTTGCCCCATGCATGGTCATCTCTCACCTGCTCAGCAAGACTGGTCACCTGGAGGAGCAGGGCACCTAGAGAGGCACAGGAGCGGTTGGCAACATCCCAGGTACCCAGGGAGCGGGAGTGGAAGTAGCAACTGTCCTGGAAGAAAGTCCACCCCCTGCGACATGGGGTGCAGACTGGGGGGGAAGGGGAGGAGAGACCATGTTAGTCACTGGGGCAGGGGAATATCTGGGCAGCCTCAGGATCGAGGGCAGTCTGCAGCGACTAGCAGGGAAGCCCGGCAGTTAGAGGACTGGGAGCCTGAATTCCTGGGTCTGCCTCTGCTGCCCACTTCCTGGTGCTCGCCAGCAAGTCTCTGCTCCTCTTGGCACCTAAGACCAGAGCAAAGACCCTGCAAAGCCTTAATGTGGAGGTGCAGCCTAAAGAGACTAGAGGTCCCAGCATGCACGGCTCTCTGCCCCCTTCCTCTTGGGTTAAGATGGAGTCGCACAAGCTGGTACAGTCACAGAAGGCTGCAGCACCCCCAGCTCAGTGTTTCATGCCAACCAGATGCAGATCCCCGGACCTAAGGTAAGTCACTGGCATGGTCTTCAGTAGCTCTGGGGCCCGTTAGCCCTGTGCCAATACCCAGGTGAGACACCCATGCTCTGGATACAGACCCCCACCTCCAAACACCACCAAGTGCTGCCCGAAGGAGTTAACCCCAATGGGCTGAGCCACAGAAAGAAGCCGGATAGCTGGCAAATTCACCACAGGGGCCAGTGGCAGGGCCAACGTGAGCAGAGATCCTGTAGGCTGCTCAGCCAACGTGCAGCCACATGATTAATCGCAGCAGAGGGCTGGGAATTAGAGGGTAAGCAGCATGTGGGACTGGATGGGGTGGGGGTTTGGGCTACCCCCGTGGCTGCCCCCTGTACTGCGTTTGACCCAAGTGGGGGGCCTGTCGGTTGGTGGCTCAGCTAGCACAACCCGCAGTCAGGATGGCAATGGGCACCAGGACGGGGCCCTGTGTGGGTGAACCAATTAAGGGCAATGTGGAAGGGTTGGCTTCAGCCAGTGAGCTCCACGGAAAGGCTCCCATGGACTTCAGCAAAGTCAGACCAGGTCTTACATGGCATTAGATTTCAGAGTCATCTCCCCACTGAGATGCTGCAGGGGCAGCTCCCCCTGCCTCAGAGCCAACATCTCAGGCTCTCTGCAGACTCAGGCAGACATCTGTAACATCCGGATCACACTTACAATGAAGAATCGCTCTGTGGGGAGGATCCACAGCCCCAACTATTGGACATGAAGGCCCTGCCCATGGAAAAGGAGCTCCTGAGACAAGGCAACCATTAACGGAGACCGGACAGTCCTTATCCTCATTTTCAGCAAAAGGAATCCCAGAACTCCATGGGGTGGGATGATCTCAGATGGGACTCCTGGGTTCTATTCCCAGCTTTGGGATGGGAGTGGGGGTCTGGTGGTTAGAATGCGGGTGGGGCAGGGTCATAGCTGGTGGAACTAGGGATGCTGGGGGTACGGCCGCACCCCTTGGGTTGAAGTGGTGTCTATTATATACAGGGCTTACAGTTTGCGTCAATGGCAGTCAGCACTCCCACTATACAAATTGATCTAGCACCGCTGGGCAGGTTTCAGCAGGTGCATGGGCAGCGCCATCATGGCTTGGAGCTAGGGCAGGGAGGGACACTGGCTGGAGTGTTTGAGGTGAAGGCCACAGGGCCAGGTGGGTCCTGCGGAACTCACCATGACAGGAGCAGGAGCAGAGGTCCTCATGGCTCCCATAGATGACCCAACGGCTCCAGGGCCCAACCCCTGAGTACAGCATCACCACGTGATTCTGATTGTTGCCATAGTTGAAGTAGAGGTTCTCCCTGGCGAGGGCCAGCAGTCCGTTTGCCCGGCACTCCCAGTGCTGCAGCTCTCTGTGCGCCTTGCAGGGCTCCAGGCGTACGGCCACCCGGCTGAGCCGCTTTGGCACAGCTACACACTGCTGGTGGGCCACGCTCAGCAGCTGGCCCTGAGACAGCCACTGGAAGTGCTGGCTGAGGGCGCCAGGGGTGCAGGGCGTGGCTGTCAGGGAGCCACCAGCTGTCACATCCACGCACAGCTGGTGTGACTCACTGTAGATCAGGAAGGAACCGGAGGCTGGAGAGCATGGGTAGAAAGAGGGGGTAAGTGCTGGGGGCGGGGCAACACAAGCAATGGGAGCCTTGCTGCGAGGACAGAGCCCAGCCCCAAACCAACTCTCAAATTGCTGAAGACTGGATACCCCTGCCCCGCCTCTTCCCCCCAGGCCTTATCTCCTGCTCTGCATCCTCTCTCCCTCCAGTTGCTTGCCCTCTCCCTGCCCAGGACTTACCTGCTGCCTGCAGAGCAGGGATGGGAGGAGCTGCCGGGAAGCCTGCCCAATCTGGACACAGCAGTTGGGCTCTGGCTCAGAGAAAATCAGTCCTTGGAGCAAGGGGCCAGGGCAATCATGCAACAGTGGGCATGGGGGGGTGCTGGTCCCCAAAGCGAGGGGCTGGGGGCAATTAGGGCACAGAAGGGTGGAGAGGGGGTGTCGAAAGAAATAGGGGCACAGTGGGATGGACTGTCCCCAGAGCCAGAGGCTGGAGCCGAGGATCTGGGAGCCAGTTCTCTCTGTCAGCAGCTGAGCAGCTGCTGTTCTTCCTGCCCTCTCAGCAGGGTGGTTGATTGCGGTTACTCTGGTAGGCAGACTTTTAATGTCTGGTCAGCAGTACTGACCAGACAGTGACGGGTCCCCTTTTCGACAGGACACTTGGCAACCCTACCCAGCAAAGGGAGTGAGGGGAGGGAGGAAGGGCCAGTCCACCCAACTCCGGAGCCTCAAGGTTTCAGGAAGGGTTGGGAGGCAGGGGCCACTGGGAGTGCAGCGGGTGGAGCCAGCAGGGCACAGACGTGGCCAAAGGTCTGGGATTTGCCACCACGGAAACTCACCCACATCCCGGAGCAGCTGGTTCTCCACTTGCATTCTCTCAAGGGCACTGGCCATGTCCATGTCTGCAGGAGATGGGAAACATCATCAGTGGTATCGGCCATGTCACAGCAACTGTGTTGAGAAACACTGGGGAGACGGGAGCCACCAGGCACCGGATCACCTTATCTCTGCCCTTGCCCTGGGCACACGGCCCAGCACTCTTTGCAGTGCCCATAGCCACTGTCTACTGGGAGCAGGCTGGACCTTTTGACTGTCCTTAGCTCATCCCCAGGGGCAGGGCCAGCTCATCCATAGCAGTCCCCCCCTCCTGAGCCTGTGACACAGCCCCTCCTGGCTGGCTGTAACACTCACCCTTCAGCAACCAGGAAAGCTCCCTCTAGCCCCATCCTGGAGGGATGAGGGGTCTAGTCAGATGAGACACAGGCCATTCTCAGCCTGGTCAGCCTTGGGGCCCAGCCTGGTGGGAAGCAGCACCATCCCCAGCGGGGGGAGGGGGAAGATGGTACTTTCATTGTATTCCAGTAGTGCCTCAGAGCCCATCATAGCCCAGGACCCCACTGTGCTGGGCATCAGGCCTTATTTATTAGGTGTATTATGGTGTCCCAGGCTCTAGCCCAGGACCCCATGGTGTTAGGTACTGTACAAACATAGAGCAGACAGATGGTCCCTGTTGCACAGAATTCACAATTTATATAAGACAAGGTCAAGGGATGGGAACAGACAGACACAGATGGGGACGTACAAGGAAATAGTGAGACGATATTGGTCAGCCTAACGGGCAGTGGGCTCAGCGCATCAGCAGCCTGACTGTTGTCATGCTTTTGGTAGGCATTTTGGGAGAGGAGCGTTCTGCAGAGGGATGCAAAGGAGGATAATGGGTAGGTCCTCCCAGGCGTGGGGGGCAGCAAAGGAGAAAGCATGGAGGGCCTTGTTTGCCAGTGTACCAAGTGGGTGATAGAAGCTGCGTCCTGGGCAATCAGGGGCAGAGATGCCCTCTGGACAGTGGATAGGAGATGTCCATGCAAATGCAGGTGAAGGGAGGGAGGTACTTACATCGGACAACACCAAGTGTGAGGAGCAGCAGGTTCAGCAGCACAGAGACTCCCAGGACAGTCGCGCAGGCCAAAATCCACCTCTGGCCCCGTCTCCACTCCCACTCTAGGGAGATGGGAAATCAACATTGAAACAGCACATTGCCCTGACAGCCAGAGCATCCATTGGAGGGCACAGCCCTCTCCAGTAGTGAATCCCCCACTCCTGGGAGCACAATCTTCACTCTATGGATAGGAAACTGAGGCACAGAGTGGCAAACAGATGGATCACATGGCAAGCCAGTGGCAGAAGTAGGAACCCAGGAGTCCTGACTCCCAGCTCCCCTGTCCCCATTTCTAGCCTCTCTAACCACTAGACCCCACTTCCCTCCCAGTGCTGGGGATGGAACCCCAGTAGTCCCGACTCCCAATCCCGCCCCCACCCACTAGATCACAGTCTCCTCCCAGAGCCAGGAACAGAACCCAGCACATCTGACTCTCCTGCCAGCGAGTCCCAAACTCATTACCTGGAGCCCGAGCATCCTGCTGCTCCATCTGCCTCCTCCTTGCTCCAACAGCCGGGTCAACAGCCTCATATTGGCTCTCCTCTTCGGTGTACACATCGCTGACAGCTAGAGAGGGAAGTACAGGGTGACAGCTCTCCCACCGGCTCAGTCAGCACCCACAGCCCCCGCCCGTGGCTCTGTGAGTGTCCCTGGCACCGACTTACAGACTGCAAGGGGACAGAGCCCCGTACTGAACCTCACCCTCTTCCTCCAGCACAGCACCCTCTAGCACTGCACAGGGGCCAGCACTGATTGTGAAGGGAAAGCACCCCCTTTTGAGTGCTGTCCCACTCCCTGCAGCACCCTAGGTGTTCCTGTGAGGGCTCCTTGCAGGTACTGGCCAGGCCAGGAGCTCCTTAGTCAGAGACATGTGGAGAGTGCCGGCTCCTCCATACCTGCCTTCGCCCTTGGCTCAGAACCCCATGGGTCCTCCTGTCCTGGTTCAACAAGGTCGACGTTGCTGTATGTTGCCTTGCAGGCCATGGGGCCAGACTGCGCAGCTGGGAGTCCTGTGCAGTCACAGCCCTGCCAATTGACTGGGCTGCTCACATGTGTTTGCCAACTGATAAGTCCCCCAGGAGGAAGGGAGAAAAGCAGCAGGGAGCCTAAAGAGGCAGTCCCTTGATGGGAATGCTGCAGAGCTCAGGCACTCCTCCCAGCTGGGGCTGGAGGGCCAGTCTGTGCAGCCTCCGCCTGCTCCCAGATTCATCGAGGCCAAGGCCAGAGGGACCACTGTGATCATCCGTATAACACTGGCCAAGACCAGCCCCCAAATAATCCCGAGAACAGAGCTTTTAGAAAAACCTCATACTTGCTTTGAAACTTGTCAGTGATGGAGAATCCACCCTCACTCTTGGTAAATTGTTCCGATGGTTAATTATTCTCACTGCCAAAAATGTACCCCTTATTTCCAGTATGAATTTGTGTAGCTTCAACTTCCAGCCATTGGATGGTGTTATGCCTTTCTTTGTTAGACTGAAGAGCCCATTATTAAATATGTGTTCCTCAAGTAGGTACTTATAGACTGCAATCAAGACACCCCTTAACCTTCTGTTTTTTCAGGTAAATAGATTGAGTTCTTTGAGTCTATAAGGCGGGTTTTCTAATTCTTTAATCATTCTTGTGGCTCTTCTCTGACCCTCTCCAATATATACATATCCTTCCTGAATTGGGAACACCAGAACTGGACACAGCACTCTAGCAGCAGTCACACCAGTGGCAGATACAGAGGTAAAATAACCTCTCTACTCCTACTTAAGAGTCCCCTGTGTATGCATTAGCCCTTTTGGCCACAGCATCACACTGGGAGCACATGCTCAGCTGATTATCCACCACAACCCACAAATATTTTTCAAAGTCACTACTTCCCAGAGTAGAGTCCCCCATCCTGTGAGTATGGCTGACATTCTTTGTTCCTATCTGCATACTGTGATACTACATCTCATATTCTTCATAGTGGTGTTGTTATGACATGATTATGGCATAACGATGATATATTTTAAACAAGATAGGTCATGTGAGATATCATTGAATAAGTTATGATTTACTAAATATGATTATCCTATTCATATGAATGTATCATTTTTGTGTCTGAAGTTAGGAATATTGTCTATGCATCTATACAGCTGGCTGTATTTCAAAGAATCCTTATTGAGGTTACAGGGACAAACCATCCCGATGTGTAGAAAGAAGAGTAAATATGGCAGCCGACCAGCTTGGCTTCACAGTGAAATCCTTGCTGATCTTAAACACAAAAAAGAAGCTTACAAGAAGTGGAAGATTGGACAAATGACCAGGGAAGAGTATAAACATATTGCTCGGGCATGCAGGAGTGAAATCAGGAAGGCCAAATCACACCTGGAGTTGCAGCTAGCAAGAGATGTTAAGAATAACAAGAAGGGTTTCTTCAGGTATGTTAGCAACAAGAAGAAAGTCAAGGAAAGCATGGGCCCCTTACTGAATGAGAGAGGCAACCTAGTGACAGAGGATGTGGAAAAAGATAATGTACTCAATGCTTTTTTTGCCTCTGTCTTCACGAACAAGGTCAGCTCCCAGACTACTGCACTGGGCAGTACAGCATGGGGAGGAGGTGATCAGCCCTCTGTGGAGAAAGAAGTGGTTCGGGACTATTTAGAAAAGCTGGACGAGCACAAGTCCATGGGGCCGGATGTGCTGCATCCAAGAGTGCTAAAGGAGTTGGCGGATGTGATTGCAGAGCCATTGGCCATTATCTTTGAAAACTCATGGCGATCGGGGGAGGTCCTGGACAATTGGAAAAAAGCTAATGTCGTGCCCATCTTTAAAAAAGGGAAGAAGGAGGATCCGGGGAACTACAGGCCAGTCAGCTTCACCTCAGTCCCTGGAAAAATCATGGAGCAGGTCCTCAAGGAATCAATTCTGAAGCACTTAGAGGAGAGGAAAGTGATCAGGAACAGACAGCATGGATTCACCAAGGGCAAGTCATGCCTGACTAATCTAATTGCCTTCTATGATGAGATAATTGGCTCTATGGATGAGGGGAAAGCAGTGGACGTGTTATTCCTTGACTTTAGCAAAGCTTTTGACAGGGTCTCCCACAGTATTTCTGCCAGCAAGTTAAAGAAGTATGGGCTAGATGAATGGACTATAAGGTAGATAGAAAGCTGGCTAGATTGTCGGGCTCAATGGGTAGTGATCAATGGCGCCATATCTAGTTGGCAGCCGGTATCAAGCGGAGTGCCCCAATGGTCGGTCCTAGGGCCAGTTTTGTTTAATATCTTCATTAATGGTGTGGATTGCACCCTCAGCAAGTTTGCAGATGACACTAAACTGGGAGGAGATGTAGATACACTGCAGGGTAGGGATAGGACACAGAGGGACCTAGACAAATGAGAGGATTGGGCCAAAAGAAATCTGATGAGGTTCAACAAGGACAAGTGCAGAGCACTTAGGACGGAAGAATCTCATGCACCGCTACAGACTAGGGACCGAATGGCTAGGCAGCAGTTCTGCAGAAAAGGACTTAGGGATTCCAGTGGACGAGAAGCTGGATATGAGTCAACAGTGTGCCTTTGTTGCCAAGAAAGCCAATGGCATTTTGGGATGTATAAGTAGGGACATTGCCAGCAGATCGAGGGATGTGATCGTTCCCCTCTGTTCGACATTGGTGAGGCCTCATCTGGAGTACTGTGTCCAGTTTTGGGCCCCTCACTACAAGAAGGATGTGGAAAAATTGGAAAGCATCCAGCGGAGGGCAACAAAAATGAAGTGAGCTGTAGCTCACGAAAGCTCATGCTCAAATAAATTGGTTAGTCTCTAAGGTGTCACAAGTACTCCTTTTCTTTTTGCGAATACAGACTAACACGGCTGTTACTCTGAAACCTGTCATTAGGGGACTGGAACACATGAGTTATGAGGAGAGGCTGAGGGAACTGGGATTGTTTAGTCTGCGGAAGAGAAGAATGAGGGGGGATTTGATAGCTGATTTCAACTACCTGAAAGGGAGTTCCAAAGAGGATGGATCTAGACTGTTCTCAGTGGTAGCAGATGACAGAACAAGGAGTAATGGTCTCAAGTTGGCAGTGGGGAAGGTTTAGGTTGGATATTAGGAAAAGCTTTTTCACTAGGAGGGTGGTGAAGCACTGGAATGCATTATCTAGGGAGGTGGTGGAAACTCCATCCTTAGAGGTTTTTAAGGCCCAGTTTGACTAAGCCCTGGCTGGGATGATTTAGTTGGCTATTAGTCCTGCTTTGAGCAGGGGGTTGGACTAGATGACCTCCTGAGGTCCCTTCCAACCCTGATATTCTATGATTTTATGATCTATTACAAATGTGTTTTCACCTGGAGAACACCCACTGGGCAGAATGCAATCTGTCTAGATGGCTGGCTGAGAAGAGCCATTAGGGAGAACAATAGATCTTAGAAGATGATTATCTCCCATCGGGGAGCCTTCCTGAGGATGCTACAGCCTCCGAGTCATGGCCGCTATGGCCCTACAGAGACATGTGACCAAGTCACCTGGTACTGGACTCCATCATAGGATACTAGTGTTTTTTCACTGACCAGGTATGGGAATCAGACTGGGAGACGAAAGGTTCCCACCATATGCTAATGCTATTTAAGGCAGGGGAGTGACATTATTATGGTTTGTTCTTCACTGACTCCCCACCCAAGAAAGAAGACTGCTGGAAACACCTGAGAAACAAAAAACTGAACATGAGAAGAAGGTGTGAACCCAGGCAAGAGGGTTTTCTAGCCTGTGAAAGGAATACCTGGATTTTAAGCTGCGAGTGTAGCTTGCCCTCAAGAATCTCTGCAAACTGCCTAAAACAACATTTAGGATGAGAATTTGCTACTTATGTCTAATTTTCTTAGTATATTAAGCTTCGATTGCATTTTATTTGCGAGGTAATCTGCTTTGATCTGTGGTCTATCCATTATAATCACTTAAAATCTATCTTTTGTAGTTAATAAACTTGTTTTTGTTGTGTCTAAAGCCAGTGTGTGGAAATTTTAACTGGGGAGCAGAAAGCTGTTGCATATCTTCCTCCACATTGAGGAAGGGGGCGAATTTAATGAGCTTACACTGTACAGTTCCCTGTGCAGTGCAAGACGGTATAATGTTGGGTTTACACTCCAAAGGGGGGTGCCATTCCTATTCTCCTAGAAAGAACCTAGAATTCAAGCCTTCTCCATGGGAACAGAGGGATGATCCCCCAGCAAGCATGGCCAGTCCCCACACTCTCTGTGGCAGAAGTGGGCAAACTACGGCCCACAGGCCACATCCGGCCTGCAGGACCATCCTGCCTAGCCCCTGAGATCCTGGCACGGGAGGCTAGCCCCCGGCCCCTCGCCTGCTGTCCCCACTCCCCTGCAGCCTTGCGGCCACGCGCGCAGCACAGCTTGCACCCACCCACCTCCCAGGCTTTCTAATAAGCCAGTCCTGCCGCTCTGAGTGGCATGGTAAGGGGGTGGGGAGGTTAGATAAGGGGCAGGGAGTCCCAGGGGGCAGACAGGGGACGGGGAGCAGTTGGATGGGGCGGAGGTTCAGGGGGGGCAGTCAGGGGATGGGGAGCAGGGGGCGGTTGGATATGGGGTGGGGTCCTGGGTGGCAGTTATGGGCGGAGGGTCCTGGGACGGGACGGTCAGGGGACAAGGAGCAGGGGGGGTTGGATGGGTTGGGAGTTCTGGGGGAGGCGGTCAGGGGATGGGGAACCGGGGGACTTTGATAAGCATGGGAGTACCAGGGGGCCTGTCAGGGGGCGGGGGTGTGGATAGTGATCGGGGCAGTCGGGGGATAGGGAGCAGTGGGGGTTGGTTAGAGGGTAGGGTCCCGGGGGGGCGGTTAGGGGCGGAGGGTCCCAGGAGGGGGCGGTCAGGGGTCAAGGACCGGGGGGGGGAGGGTTGGATGGGTTGAATCATAGAATCATAGAATCATAGAATATCAGGGTTGGAAGGGACCCCAGAAGGTCATCTAGTCCAACCCCCTGCTCAAAGCAGGACCAATTCCCAGTTAAATCATCCCAGCCAGGGCTTTGTCAAGCCTGACCTTAAAAACCTCTAAGGAAGGAGATTCTACCACCTCCCTAGGTAACGCATTCCAGTGTTTCACCACCCTCTTAGTGAAAAAGTTTTTCCTAATATCCAATCTAAACCTCCCCCACTGCAACTTGAGACCATTGCTCCTCGTTCTGTCATCTGCTACAATTGAGAACAGTCTAGATCCATCCTCTTTGGAACCCCCTTTCAGGTAGTTGAAAGCAGCTATCAAATCCCCCCTCATTCTTCTCTTCTGCAGGCTAAACAATCCCAGCTCCCTCAGCCTCTCCTCATAACTCATGAGGTTGGGATTGGGAGTTCTGAGGGGGGCAGTCAGGGGCTGGGAAGTGGGAGGGGACGGATGGGGCGGGGGGCCAGGCTGTTTGGGGAGGCACAGCCTTCCCTACCCGGTCCTCCACACAGTTTCGCACCCTGATGTGGCCCTTGGGCCAAAAAGTTTGCCTACCCCTGCTCTGTGGGGGTGACTGGGAATCTATTCCCTGCACTCGGCCAGCTAGGAGGGTGGTGGCTGGGATCTGCTCTCCATGCCCCAGTCTGAACTCGTTCATATTGCAGAAGTCCAGAGGCAGCACCAGAGATGAACTGGGAACAAGAGGAAGGAGCCCAGGGGTGGTCTGGTGTAGCAGAGAGCCTGGAAAACCGCTACACGCTTTGGAGTGAGAGGAGAATTTGAAAGCATCTGGGGGTGCCAGGTGCAGAGGGCAAGTCAGGATGGCGGGGTGCATGGGAGCTGGGATGGAACATAGGTCGTGAGTGGACCACTGGGCACTGTAGGGAAGCACATACCTCACAGGTGAGCCCCCAGGCCACAGGGAGCATGTGGGACACACATGGCAGTTGGAGTGTTCAGGGCAAGAAGAGCACCCAGGGAGGCAGGATGGGTGTTCGAGACAGGCCGGGCATCAGAGGAGTGGCATGCATGCAGAGGACCTGGCTTTCAATCACACGTGCCCAGCCTTGCCCGTGCACTGAGCTGCTGCCGACTCCTGTACAGAGGGGTATGGACCATAAGCTGCTAAGTCATTGCACCCAGAGTAAGCTGTGCTGCTGGGCCAGGGCACACAGCCCCGCGTGAGACACCATGCTGGCCCATCCATGTGCCATGCAGGCGTGAAGATCGGAGAGGCACTTACCCAGGAGGACAACAGCCGGGGGCAGGCCCAGACGGGGCTGCTCCCGGTCGGGGCTAGGATTGTCACCTGGCCAGGTTTCTTAGGATCATTCCCTTTTTTGAGGTAGCTGTCCCAGAAAATGTGCCAGGGTGCTCAGTACACAAGGCCAGCTGGCCAGTGCTGTGAAATCAGAACCATCCCTGATGTCCTCGCATTTGTACCTCAGAGCTGGCAACGCTAATGGGGCAGCGCAGGGCAAGGCACAAAGCAGTGAGGGTGGTGGAGCCGGTAACACCAAGGCTGGGGAGGGGCACGTGCCTACGTGTGGTGTTGTTTCTGGGCCTGCACAGGAAGGCCCCACAAGCTATCGCTGGCCTGTCGCTCCACACAGCTGGGCCAGGAGCCCCCATGTCACCACAGCTCTATCGAGCCAGGGCAGCGGAAACAGCTGTGCCCAGCTCATGTCCTGCCCCTTATCTCAGCCTCAGACCCTTGCTGTGCTCCCGCCGAGGAGAGGCCCAGGCTCAGCCCTGAGCCGTTGGGCCCCACAGCTGGGATGGGAGTGGCGCTAAGGGCTCTGCCCACCCTGACCCTGGGGAGCTGGGCCCCACGGCTGGGATGGGTCTGGCGCTAAGGGCTCTGCCTGCCCTGCTCCAGGGGTGCTGGGCCCCATGGCTGGGATGGGGCTTGTGCTAAGGGCTCTGCCCACCCTGCTCCTGGGGTGCTGGGCCCCACAGCTGGGATGGGAGTAGCGCTAAGGGCTCTGCCTGCCCTGACCCTGGGGAGCTGGGCCCCACGGCTGGGATGGGTCTGGCGCTAAGGGCTCTGTCTGCCCTGCTCCAGGGGTGCTGGGCCCCATGGCTGGGATGGGGCTTGTGCTAAGGGCTCTGCCCACCCTGCTCCTGGGGTGCTGGGCCCCACGGCTGGGATGGGTCTGGCGCTAAGGGCTCTGCCTGCCCTGACCCTGGGGAGCTGGGCCCCACGGCTGGGATGGGTCTGGCGCTAAGGGCTCTGTCTGCCCTGCTCCAGGGGTGCTGGGCCCCATGGCTGGGATGGGGCTTGTGCTAAGGGCTCTGCCCACCCTGCTCCTGGGGTGCTGGGCCCCACGGCTGGGATGGGTCTGGCGCTAAGGGCTCTGCCTGCCCTGACCCTGGGGAGCTGGGCCCCACGGCTGGGATGGGTCTGGCGCTAAGGGCTCTGCCCACCCTGACCCTGGGGAGCTGGGCCCCACGGCTGGGATGGGTCTGGCGCTAAGGGCTCTGCCTGCCCTGCTCCCAGGATGCTGGGTTATTTGATCCATTTTACTGGAAAAAGAAAGGCCTGAATGTTTTTTAATTTACAGAATATAGAGCCTCGCCTGGCTGATAGGTGGGTCAGCCCCATAAGCAACAGAGCACTAGATCAGGAGCTCATAGCCCACAGGGGGCAGGCACTGAATCTTCAAAGATAATTCGTCTTCTGTTTATCAGGCCTTGTAGTTCAATAGGTTTCACCCGGGTCAGAGAGCAGAGTGTTATGCAGCCTAGTGAAACCTCCCAGCCAGCTCTGCAGCTCTGGTTTCACATTTTGGTGCTTCTGTTGGCATAATCCTGCTGCTTCCCTGCTCATCCAGGGGCCCTGCTGGGCAAGTTGTTGTTAAATGGTAAAGCAGTCACATACATACAAAGACTTCAAAGTCCATATATCAGGTTCCCAGCAGTATTGGTGAGTTTTCCAGCTTGAATGTCCCTCTGGAACACATCCACAGCTTGGATGGGTCATTCAGTCCTTTGTTCAGAGCTTCAGTTTGTAGCAAAGTTCCTCCGGAGGTAAGAAGCAGGACTGAAGAGAAAATGGAGAAGATGCAGCTGCCACATGCAGCCTGTGCTTCCTTTTGTTCCAAACACAAACTGCCCAGCACATGGCCTGGAAGCCTTAGGGCATGGCTACACTTGCAGATGTCGAGCGCTTTGAGTTAAACCAGCCTTCAGAGAGCGCAGTAGGGAAAGTGCTGCAGTCTGTCCACACTGACAGCTGCAAGCGCACTGGCATGGCCACATTTGCGGCACTTGCAGCGGCTTTGGGAGCAGTGCATTATGGGCAGCTATCCCAGTGTTCAAGTGGCTGCAACTTGCTTTTCAAATGTGGGGGGGGGTGTAAGGTGGAGTGTGACAGGGAGTGTGTTGTGTGTATGTGGGGGGAGAGAGAGTGGGTTTTTGGAGTGCTGAGAGTGTGTCAGCATGCTGTCTTGTAAGTTCAGACCCCCCTCTCCCCCACCTCTCTCTCACTCACTCAAAGCAAGCAGCATTCCTCAGTAATGTTTGCTTTGTCTCAGGGCAGATAAGCATGCCGGCTGTCAGAAACGAAGCTTTGAAAGGGCATAGCCGCATTCCTACAGCCAATTCCTAAACAACGACAAGAGTGGCCACTTGACTTAAGGGGATTATGGGACGTTTCCAGAGGTCAATCAGAGTGCAGTAATACAACACCTTGTTCACACTGACGCCAAGACGCATCAAACGTTATTCCTCTCGCCGAGGTGGATTACCAGGAGCGCTCTAGCCATGGAGTCAGAGCGCTCGCTCTACATGCCTTGCCAGTGTGGACGGGGAGTGAGTGGCTTTAGTGCGCTTTAACCTGCAAGTGTAGCCAAGCCCATAGAGTTCTGTCCATAGGCATGCCCCTGCCTGCCTTGCTGAGTCATAAGGTGTATCTGCCTTCTCTCAATGGGTCAGCTGTATAGCTGATGGTCCTTAATGGGCCATCAAGCAGGCTAGGCAGTGCTGATGTCAAACTGTCTGGGGGTGTCACCCAGAAGCATAGCACAAGTTTTGTAATACAGACATACATACATATCTATAACCTTAAATACAAAAGTGATACAAACAGATAAATGAGATTATCATATTTGGCAAATTATAACATTTTGGCAGATATCTTATATAGCATATCTGGCATAACTCATTGTAATTTTACAATATTGATATTCATAATATCCCAAAGTGTTTCCCAGATTCCATACAGCATCACATCTGGTCCCACCCCAGTGCCCACACCCCCAGCTGGAGCCCTCACCCCCTCCTACACCCCAAGCCCCTACCCAAGTCCAGTGAAAATCAGCGAGTGAGGATGGGGAAGAATGAACGATGGAGGGAGGGGGGATGGAGTGAGTGGGAGGTATGGCCTCAGAGAAGGGGAAGGGCATGGGCCGGGGAAGGGGTGTTTGGTTTTGTGCGATTAGAATGTTGGTCACCCTATGTGTGCATGCTATGGATATAACACTGTCTATGCTCCAATTTGAGTTCTGGGTTTAAGCACTGGCCCTTGAACTGAAAACTGGCTAATGAACAACAACTGAATAATAAATAGGGATGTATCTCACCAGGGGAGCTGTTTGGTGGGGTGCCACAATAAGCTATGTTTCAGAGTAGCAGCTGTGTCAGTCTGTATCCGCAAAAAGAAAAGGAGGACTTGTGGCACCTTAGAGACTAACAAATTTATTTGAGCATAAGCTTTCGTGCTTATACAGCTCACTTCATCGGATGCATTTTCCATTTCACGAAAGCTTATGCTCAAATAAATTTGTTAGTCTCTAAGGTGCCACAAGTCCTCCTTTTCTTTTTACAATAAGCTATGTTACATCTAGTCTTATTCAACAACTTCAGTAATGGCTGGAAAGAATCAAGGAGACACTTGGACAGCAGTGGTGCTGAAAGAGAGCTAGAGGAGAGTGAATTATGAACAGATGTGTCAATCTCCATAGTTAGGTTTGAAGCTTGGCTGCCCACCCAACAGCTGATTTTCACACATGCCAGCATCACCAGGGCCCAGCCCAACAAGGTGCCAACAGAGTTACAAATATCAGGAAAGAGGTTTACAAGAGCTGCAGGTACTGTATGTGGTCAGGAGGTCACAGAGACCTTTAGGATCACGGGAGGAGGGCAGAGCCCATTGCCAAGGACCACATTGTGCTGGGGGCGGGGTCTACTGCCGGTGGGATCAGAGTGTCACAAGAGGCCCACCACACCGGCAGGAGCAGGGTGGGGCGCAGAGCCCCTGAGGGTCTGAGGGTCAGGGGTCATGGCCATGGAGGTCATAGGATCATAGAATATCAGGGTTGGAAGGGACCTCAGGAGGTCATCTAGTCCAACCCCCTGCTCAAAGCGGGACCAATCCCCAATTTTTGCCCCAGATCCCTAAATGGCCCCCTCAAGGATTGAACTCACAACCCTAGCTTTCGCAGGCCAATGCTCAAACCACTGAGCTATCTGCGCCCTGGGGAGAGGGGTGGATGTGCCCGAGGAGCCGGGGTCAGAGGCCGCCCAAGGCGCGCGAAGCCGTGCGGGAGCGGGAGCTCTGCCAGAGCGCGTGGGGCGAGACGGGTCACGTGAGGGGGAGGCGGGGCGGGGCCCTGCACGTGATGGGGGCGGGCCGCGCGCGCCGCGTCAACCCCGGCCGGACAGCTGACCGCGCGCGCCATGTCGGCTGCCTGCCGCCCTTCCGCAGGTGAGGCCGCCCAGGGTTCGATTCCCCCGCTCGCCTCTCTGGGCCGCTCCGCTCCGCTCCGCTCCCCGGCGGGCGAGAGCCCGCGGCTGCAGAGCCCGCCCCGTTCCTTGGCTCAGCCGGCCGGGCACCGGCGGCCCG
This sequence comes from Caretta caretta, assembly GCF_965140235.1. Taxonomy (NCBI): domain Eukaryota; kingdom Metazoa; phylum Chordata; order Testudines; family Cheloniidae; genus Caretta; species Caretta caretta. Next base: position 8,085,220 of record NC_134225.1, read on the forward strand.
TGCGGCCCCGAAGGGACGGGAGGGGCCGGCCGCAGCCCGGCTTTGCTGCGCGCTCCCCGGGGAGCGGGCGCCGCCGCCGCCCAGCTCGGCTTCTCACCCTGCTGGGAGCCCCTTCGCGCCGCTGGGGGAGGCGAGGCACTTCCCCGCCCTTTGCGGGGCTGCCAGGGGGAGAACGGACCGGGCGCTGGGGGCTCGTCCCGGCCCCTGGCCCCGGCAGGAGTTCGGCAGCGCGGGCCGGCTGAGGGGCCCGCTCCTCCCTGGCGGGGCCAGGCACGGCTGGACCGGCTGAGGCCCGCTCTCCACCTTGGAGAATTTCTCGTCTTCCATCGTGGCCTGGAAGAGTTTTCAGAGGCGCAGCCGTGTCAGTCTGTGTCTGCGAAAGGGACGGGAGGACTCGGGGCACCTTAGAGAGGAACCCGCTCATTTGAGCATCAGCTTTCGTGGGCTGCCGCTTGCTTGGCATAAAGTGGAGATCGTCGTTTGGACAGTGGCGTAGAGGACTTGTCCCCACCGCTCTTCTGTCTTGCTGCAGGGTGGCCCGTCTCGGGGTTTGCAGGGTGCTGTGTCTCCCGGTTTCCATGTCAGGTTTATTGTCCGTGGTTCTGAGGACCTGGTGGGCCTCTGCACGTCCTGCGGCTGTGGTGGTTTTGCCCGGAGATCTGTAACAGTTCTCCTTAACCTTCCCAGACGCCTGGGTGTTTTATGTTTTGGTCCAGTTAGTGACTTGTCGCTCTAACACTCTTCCTCAGAGCCCTGGTGGCCAGGGTGTATGTGCCCAGGGTGTGTGTCTCACCTGTTCCCTCATTCTCCTGATCGCTGGGGGGAGGGCTTCAACTACTCTACCCCTTCCCCACCCTTAAGGCTTTTGTGTTCCTTTTTTTATTTTTTTTCCCTCTGGTGGTGGGGAAGGACCCTTTGGATTGCACTTGCTCCAGCGCTTGGTGTGCCAGGCCTTTTTCTCGAGCAGCAGGTCTCATAACTTCCTCTGCTCCCCGAGGGTTCTGAATCGTGGAACTGGTCCGCTTCAACCTCTTGTTACTCTTGTTGTGATTGCTAGGGAAAGCTCTGAGCTGTGGTGGTGCTGGAGCTGCCTGCCAACATGGCTTCAGTACGGAAAAGTTTCTTCACAACCCTAAGTATTGGACTTTTTTTTTTTTTAAAACCGAAAAGTCTGTAGAAATGGATGACTTGAGTCTGTCTCCATTCCTATACCCCACACTCCTCCTCAGGCCTCTGAGAGAGCTTCCTGCTTGCCACGAGTGAGTCAAGGCCTGGCAGGAGAATTTCACTGGAAACTAAGGTCAGGACTCCGTCTCCATGGCTGGAGGGAGTCTGGGCTCTTATCCTAGTGTACGTGCTGGGGTAACACTGCAGTTATGCCCGTTTCCCCTGCCAGGACTGATACAGAAAGCTCCTCTGACAAGGGACCATATCACAGAACAAAACACACATGCACTTGGACCTTTGGGGTAACAATGGCCTGATCCTACAGGGTCTCTTACTCCTTGGTTCTAGAGCTGTACTGACTTGGAATGAATTGATGGAGCTCCTCTTCTTGATGTCTCATGAAATGCTGTGTGGCCTGATCGAACTATAATGAAGATGTTACCTTGCTTAACCATGAGATCTTCCTGCTATAACCCTAATCCCTCCCATCCTTGTTTGTTACACTCCTGTCTAAAGCTAGGCTATAGGCTCCTTAGGGCAGGGCCCTGTGTTGTTTGGTGCTCTACAGAGCTACAAACAACTGTCTGGGTGGTGTTTAAATGATCTTGTGTTGCTTCTTCTGAGTCCTATGAAGACATGAAATCATCTGGCCAAACCCTAGGGAGTTGGTATCTAGGTCATTGCTGAGGTGAGTGCCAGGCAGTAAATAAACCACCTTCCTGATGAGAAATCCTTATGGCCTGTTGATCATCATGTCTGACTAATCTGAGGAGCTAAAGTGGCTGGATCCATGAGGCTCCTGTCAGAGGACACACCAGATGGATCAAGGGGGAAGAAGTGATTTTGTTGGATGTACAGATGGTGAAGGGTTCAGTCGTAAGGATTATTGAGCCTGGGGGTTTAGGCTGCTTGAGAAACACCTGTTTCCTCGAAGGCCAGGGAAGGGTGGGTGAGTGTCTTGCCCTCCCCCTCCAATCACCCACTATTCAGATCTTTCTTTAGTGGAGTTAAGTTAGGCTGATGTGACAAACCATTTTGCTGGAGCTTGAGAGAGCGGGGAGGGAGGCAGGTGAAGAGAGCAAGCTGGCTAAATCTGGCCAAGATCTGAAATCCCTTCTAGGGTTTGGTGCAGGTGAGTGGCTCTGGAGCATCTCTTACATCAGTGAGGTGAGGACCATGGTGACTATATTTATATTCCTGTCTCTTCCACTCTCCCCCTCCCAGAGACACAGAGGCTGCTGACCCCTGTGAATAGCTATGGGTCTCAGGATGGGGGGGCCGGTCCAGGCGTGGGCTCCGCCTCCCTTCTGCCTGAGGAGGAAGACTTGCGCAGGCGCCTCAAGTACTTCTTCATGAGCCCATGTGACAAGTTCCGCGCCAAGGGCCGCAAACCCTTCAAGCTGGTGCTGCAGATCATCAAGATCATCATTGTCACCATCCAGGTGTGTGGGGGGGGGGCTGGCTGGGGGGCATGGAGATGAAAAGCACTGTACTCTGGGCTGTGGCAACCTGGAGCCCATGTCTTTCTGGTTCCATTGTTCAGGGTAACTCTTGTCTCCTGTGATATATCGGGCAGCCTGGGGCACTGCTTGCTCTTGGGTAGTAATGCTAGGTTGGGGTACTCAGGCAGGCTCTGTATGCAGGCTGAGCCCGCTGAAAGGAAAGTCAGTACTTTGAAACCGCATGGTCTATAGTCAGCCTCATGATGGGAACATGAGGAAGTGGCCTGGCTATCTCACTGCTTTCCTTGCTGAAAACTGGCTTGGAACACTATGTTCAGCAGAGCGGGATCTACCCTGTAAGTGTGTGCTCCGTACAGCCCTTTGATTAGTGCATTGAATGCACAGAGCTCCATCAGTGCAGCATGAAGGCTGCCTCCTTGTGCTCGGTCTGGCTCAGTTCAGGTTTTGTAAAAACACAAAATCAGTAGAAATATCTCCTCCTAAAACTGTCGTTCTCCTGTGGCGCTTGCAGCTTAGCCATGCCATTGCAGCACTGTGCTAGCACGTGAGAGGCTGGAAACACAAATCAAAATGAGCCCTGTCGGGAACTCTTGCTCTTCTGCAAAATGTTTTTGATAAACTGATGAGCTGGTCTCTTCATTTTGCAAGTGGAGAGCAATGCAAAAGGGAGAACTATCACACTTCTGCTGAAAAGTAAATTGGATTTAGTCAATTTGAATAATTAAGCAAAGATGGTTGTAATAATATTGGGAAGGTAACTTTTTTGTAATTATTTTAAACCTGAGTTTCCCCTAAGACAGGTATTCCCAAACTTCTGTTATTGCATGCCCCCTTCCAGATCTATCAGCTGCCCGTCTCATCATTGATACTTCTTCTTAACACTACCTCTTTTTAGCCATCTGTCCATATTTCACTTATAATGTGACTTATACAACCAAAAAAAAACCCCTGACTAAGTTCTGAGCTCAGTTAGATTGGATAGTGGCTGGGCAACTGAACCCACGCTGTACAGTGATTGGAGGTGAGGGCTCTGTATGTCAGCGTCTCTGTGTATCTGTGTTTTCATTGGAACATCGTGATGTAAATTAACGAATTTTATATAACAATTTCCCTCAGTTTTAAAGCTTTCTCTGAGTAGTCTATTATGAAAATGCAATAAATGAAATCCACCATTACACACTTTCTCCTGCATTCCCCCCGAGATGTCTAGTGTACTTCCAAGGGTATGCATACCACAGTTTGGGACCTCCTGCTTTAAGACTGTCAGCGAGGTTAATGTGGACACGCTGCACATCTAATGCTCTGACCAGCATTCCCAAATGAGATGGGCTAGATCCTACCTTCCCATTGACTCTGAGTTCTGGGTGCTCTAGATATGTAACAAAAAGGGCAACAAAAATTATTAGGGTTATGGAACAGCTTCCATATGAGGAGAGATTAATAAGACTTGGACTTTTCAGCTTGGAAAAGAGATGATGAAGAGGGGATATGGTAAACGTCTATAAAATCATGACTGGTGTGGAGAAAGTAAATAAGGAAGTGTTATTTACTCCCTCTCATAACAGAAGAACTAGGGGTCACCAAATTAAATTAAAGCAGGTTTACTTCCTTTTTTTGGTTTTATTTCTTCACACAACAATTCTTTGCCAGAAGATGTTGTGAAGGCCAAGACTATAACAGGGTTCAAAAAAGAACTAGATAAATTCATGGAGGATAGGTCCATCAATGGCTATTAGCCAGGATGAGCAGGGATGGTGTCCCTAGTTCTTTGCCAGAAGCTGGGAATGGGCGACTTGGGATGGATCACTTGATGATTACCTGTTCTGTTCATTCCCTCTGAAGCACCTGGCACTGGCCACTGTTGGAAGACAAAATACTGGGCTAGAGGGACCTTTGGTCTGACCCAGTATGGCCATTCTTATGAAAGATTGGGACATGTGCAGTGTGACATGATTAACGCTGCTATTGGAAGCTCAGTGTGTACATTTCCTTCCTTGTGTTTGAAGCTTCCATGTTGTGTTGATGGGGGATTTAACTCTTCCCCTTTCTGCCTTAAGTGGCTATTAGGAGCTGGCGTTAAAGGGGGCTGCAGCTCCATGTAGTTGCACAATACAGTTTTGCAATTCAATAGGCTTGAAACTACACCAGGCTCTCGATAAACAGGAACTTGGCTGCCCCCTGTGTAACTCCTCAGGATGCAGGGGGTGATGTGATTAAAAACCTCCCTGAACTGTTCTGTTCTGCACTCATCTAAATGTTGGAATTGCTTCTAAAGCAGCTGTTCAAATCCCTTCCCAAGCTTGCCCATCAGTAGCCCTCGCTGAGGGTGAGCTATGTGAATTATTCATTATGATGATCTCGTCTGACACCTAGGCCAGAGAATCTTCACCCAGTGAGTTCTGCATCTAGCTTGTTCAGTGGGAGCATGTCTCTATATCAATCAATGTGTGAATGTCAAGGGGCAAAGCCAAAGCACTTAAGAGCAGGGAGAAGAACAGTTGGTGGAAGGTGAATAATATTCACATAGCCACTAGCCAAGCAACTTGTGAAAACCCTCATGTCTAGGAAGGCCTCCCTCTGCAAGCAGCTCATCTCCTAGATGTGAAATACTGGAGTCTAGATCTCTGAGCTGTGACTAAAACTTCCTTCCTTAAATCCACTGACAGAGGGAGCTTTAAATACCTCAGCTGCTACAGTATCTTCTTCTGGGGCCTCCCAGGATCTCCTCTTCCCCCTTCCCTCCAGCATATACAAATGTAGTAGCAAAGGTCATCTTCCTCTCCTGTCGTCTCCTGTTTCCAGTCCCCTCACTGGTCTTGTTTGGTTCAAGGTTATTTACTTCCATCCTGCCTAGGTGTCTCCTTGCATCTCTGTTTCCCACCTGGGCTCCCTCTGCCATCTCACTTAGTCATCTCTCCTCCTTTCAGCAGCTAACAGGCAGTCTGAATAAACTTTGCGTGGGAAGCTTTCCTTGGACAGTGGCACCAGGGAGGGTGTGAAAGGAGGGTTGGGACTCCAGATTTGGGTAAGGGATGCAGCTCCTCTTTAACTACCTGTGTGGGTGGGAGTGACTGTTCTTGGAGGCGCAAGAGGGAGCACAAACTGTTCTAGGCTTGGTCTGGACTTAAAACTTGTACCAGCATAGCCACATCTGACAGGTGTGGGGAAAAACCACCTCCCCCAGCTCACAAAACCCCCAGTGTAGAGGTAGCAATGCTTACAGAAGAAGGCTCCTCTTACATAGATAATATTCGACGAGTTGGCGTTCCTGTACCAGTAGAAAGACTCCCGTGGATGTTTATGCTAAGGGGCTATGCTGGCATAGCTATGATAGCATGGGCTCTGTAGTGTACACACAGCCCTAGTTTCTCACTCTGGCATTCTGTAAAAAGCAAACTTTGTGTTCTCTGAAGCCATCAGATCTGGTTGACTTCCTCCCCCACATCTGCTGAGTACAGAAACCCATTTGTCACTTGGGCAAAACTGCACTTTTAACTTTAAAAATATCACTAGCCGGTAAGATTTCATCGATAGCGGTAATGAATAAAGACAGTTCGTAAAGACACACTTAAAAGAAAGCAATAGCTGGAGTAAAATCCTTGTCAAGAGGAAGGCCTTACCTCACTGAGTAGCTGTCTGATTTAGGGTAGGGCATTTGGCCCCGTCAAGAAGTAATTGGTCAGTTGACCTGTCAGGCATTGGTCAAATATTCTAAAACTCTAACGTATTGTAACACTTTTTTTTTTTTTTGATTAGTAAGACTTTAAGACTCCAGTAGACTCAGTTCTAGATACTTATGCCTAATTACAAAAAAAAACAAAGTTACTTGAGATATTTTAACTCAGAAAAATGCAAATTATAATGAAGTTTTAAAACATGAAAGAATGGTACCATGATGCAATCAGAAGGGTAGGGTGGGCTGCCACCTGTTCTTGCTGGAATATTAGACAGTATTTGACTGTGGTCAGTCATGTTGCCAAGCCTAGTCTGATTCTAATCTAAGATCCAAAGTATTACTAGATTATAAAGGAAATACATTTCAGTGCAGAGAGACTGTGAGGCACAGTAGTATATCAGGATCTGTTGTGGAAAACTGCAAGGCACAGGATGTCACAAGACCATCCTGTGAGCGGTCTGCAAATTCCCCATTCTGTCCTTTGTTCACATTAGAGAGCTGTGATCCAAGAAGAGTTTGACCAAAAGACCAAACGTCTTCCCCTGTACAGTCAGTCTGAGCTCTGCAGAAGAAAGTTCCAGGGCCATTATACCAATAGATTTAAGCACCAATAACTTTCCTGTGCATCTCTCTGAAGTTCCTTACGGACAATCATCTCTATGCTTGATGAGAACCGGAGAAGACTATGGGGAGATTCAGAGAGACCTGACCAGCCTGGATGAATAGGCAGCATGGTGGCATAACATTTCATATTCATAAATGCAAAGCCTGTTGAATGAAAAAATCTGAACTGCTTCACCTGGTGGGTGTAAATTAGCTCTCCCCAGGAAAGGGACTTGAGTGTCATTGTAGACCGTGTAGTGGAGAGTTCTGTTCAAAGTGCAGCTGCAGTCAGAAAAGCAAATAATGTGCAGATGCATAAAGAGTAGGATAGTGAATAGTCAGCGAATATTCTAATACCTTTATCTAGTCAGTGGTGCAGCCTCATCTGGACTCTGTATGGTGCTGAGAACCTCATAACGGATAGGGTACTGAAGAACTAGAGGGGGTTCAGAGAAAGGTACTGAAAATGATTGATGGCCTGGAAAGTTCTCCTATGAAGAGAGACTGAAAAGACTGGGCTTGTTACCTAAAATAATGACTGAGTGAAAAGATATATCCTCTTTTCAGCTTTGAATTTCCCACCTGTCAATTTGCAATCAGATTGTGAAGCTCTGTGCCACAGTTCTGCCTTGAGTTGTTGAAGCCAAGAACTCAGCAAGATTTGAAAAGGGACTGGACATTTATACAGCTAACGATAATATCCGGAGTTGTAATTGATAACAAGTGTTGTGAAAGGGATATTGAACCTCCTGCTTCAGGTCTTTAGACAATCTGCAGCTACCAGTGATGTGTGTGAGCCCTAGGTAGAGACCGATATCCCTCACCTGCTACTGCGGGATTCTCACCTGCTCCTCTGCAGCATCTGGTGCTTGGCAAGATGCATCTTGGTTCTGATCCAGTCTGGCTGTGCTGTGTTCCAGTCTGCGTAGCTCTAGTTAGGCAAGGGGAAATGTGACATCTTTGATGTTTAATAATGATATATGTCCTTATTTCTCCTTACTCCCCCTTTCCCAGTAATTGATGGAAGGTAGCTATGTTGAAGCAGAAGGCATAGTGTGGAGGGGAGCATGGCTTTCTCCTCAAAGATGACTCCAACTTAGTTCCTAACACTATCAATAACAAGGAAGTTTATTGCAGAGAAAGGGGCCATCACCATGCTCAGAGACCCCAATAGCCTAATGTAACACCACTTACTACTGCTGTCGCAAACCATATGTCCTCTGTGGAATTGTACTGTTCAGTGGAAGCTCGTAGAGTGCTCTGCTGCTGCCAGTGATGATTGTCAGTCATTGCTCCTCTCCTCCAGCTCTTAATGTTCGAGCCAAGGAGGTAGTTCTAGTGATTCAAGAAACCAGCTTCTGGGTTGGGTTGACTGAGATGAGATTGTAACACTCAAAAGGCTGATGCAGCTGTGTAACAGAGGCTGTGCGAGTGAGTGAAACTTGTGGTTCTACAGAATGCCACACTCCATTGGTAAGCTGTTGCCAGGGGCAGCGTTCTCAGGTGGTTTCATTCTCTTCTCTTCTGCAGCTCATCCTCTTTGGGCTCAGCAATCAGATGGTGGTGACGTTCAAGGAGGAGAACACCATTGCTTTCAAACACCTGTTCCTGAAGGACTATGTGGACGGGTCGGAGGACACATATGCTGTCTATACGCAGAGGGACCTCTACGATCACATGTTCTATGCCGTGGAGAAGGTGAGAGGAGGAGCGCGCTGGGGTCCTGGGAGATCTAAGCGGGCTGGGCAGGGATCCATCAGCAGACCCCTGTGTGGATACAAAATTTGTATCCACATCCGATCGGCAAACATGGTATGCAGATATCTGTGGATACAAAGTGGCTATCCGCATATTTGCAGGGCATTAGCCTTTGCGATGAGCGGAGTGAGGGAGGAGTGGTGTGGGGCTGGGACAGAGGGCTCTCCATGGCTCATAGCAGAGCATTGCTGACATGGGGGCTTTGGGGCAGGATGGTAAAGTCTCCTCCTCCTTCCCCAGTACTTGGCCATTCCTAATGAGACCATCGGGCGCTATGCCTACGTGCGTGGGGAGTGCAGCAGGAACCAGTCGGCCCTCACGCTGTGCCAGCAGTACTATCGCAAGGGGCAGATCGACCCTGCCAATGACACTTTCAACATCGACCCCAAGATCATCACAGGTAAGCGAGCCCCAGGCTGCTCTGTGCTTCTGGGTCCCTGGAGTGTTGTCAGGCTCCCTGATGGATCTCTCTGCTGGGCCCCATGGGCTGGTGCTTACTACTGCCCAGTCAGCTGTGTGCTCACCCTGGCCTTGTGAGTATCAGGTGGTGCCCAAGCTGCATGACAGCTGAAGAGGTGGCAACAGGCATTGACTGGCTGGCAGAGTTGAGGGCTTAGTTGGGTAAGGTGGCAATGCCCTGCAAAGTGTGGGCTTGCTGTTTGTGCCCCTGTCTCTACCTAGGCTCTTGTCCCGTGCCTCTCCGTGGGGTCTTCTCGCACCTTGGTGGGGAAAAAAAGGGTCCCTGTGGCTTATATCCCCAGCGGTGCCTGGGAAGGGGAGTGCACCCAAGGCCTTGCTCACACTAAACTCAAGGTGGGGTGGGTGAGCACTCTTTTGGCATGTGAGCTCCCTGGAGCCTTGCTGCGGCCTCGGGGCCGGGGGAGGGGATTGCTGGGAATGTCTGTTGCACCCGGCCTGCGATGGCTGCCCATGGCATAGCAGGACAGATGCCATGCTAAAGCGCTCTGTAAACATGCGAGGGGTGGGTTGGCTTAGACTAGCTCCTGCCTCTTGTTTGAAAAGCAGGCTTAGGTCCTTGTTCTCTGCTCCTCTCTTGCTCCAGCCTGGCGGCAGGGCTGGTCTCTGATGTGGCAAATGGTGCCATTGTGTGTGTGTGGGGGGGGGGGGGGGGAGGTGGGAGCTTTCCTTGCTGCTGGAAGGTGGGGAGGGGACAGTAAGCCCTGTGTGGGTGCTAGCTGGGCTGCTTCTCTGAGGACAGTCTCCCCTTCCTCTGCAGACTGCCTGGGTGTGGACCCCATGGAGAGGATGCCCGGGCCCCTGCAGCCCCACCCCAGCTACCGGAACTTCACGCTCAAGTTTCACAAGTAAGTGTCTTCTCTCTCCAGGCATGTCGTGAGTGACGTGGGGTCTCTTCTGTTACCAAGGGCAGGGCACGGCTAACTGCTGAAAACAGGAGATGCAGTCAAAGCTAGGGTTGCTGGCAGTATTACCTGAGGGAGCCCGGTTCTCTGTCTCTGGCTCAGTCCCCTGTGGGCTATAATCCTTTGGTCTGATTTGGATTGCTGGGTTTATGGTACGGATGCTGGTGGCCTGTGATACATGGGAGGTCAGAGTAGGTGATCTGGTGGTCCCTGCTGTCCTCTAACTCTGTGGAGCTGTCCACACCAGCCAGAGGCAAAAGCTGGGCAGGAGCAACCCCGGGGAGGGGAATGGGGGGCCCTGGGAAGGTGTCTTTAGGAGCAGTTTGGCTGGGACAGTGTGGGGTTGAAGAATATTGGCTCTGGCACTTTCTGTGGGGTCTAGGCTGGGATTCCCAGTGTGGCTGGGAGGGAGTCCCTGTGTATTGCCCCAAACCAAAAGGGCGAACAAGTTGCTGAGCACAGGAAGGGGGCTAGACTTGTTGCTGGGAAACTATTAGGGAGCCGAAGGGGGTGAAACTGAGGCAGTGGCTGGGTCTGATGCTGGTGAAGGGGAGACCCTGTTAGTTCCCTGGCAGCATTACCCGGGGGCAGCACATGCAGCATCATGTGTGGCTTCAGCTCTTCAAAGTTTCCTGCTCTGATGATTCCAAATTTAGGGCCTTTGTAGTGGAAACAGCCTTATTCATGAAAAGTGTTGCTGGACAGAGATGAATCAACTTCCTCAGCCAGAGGGGGAGAGTCTCTTGCCTGAGCTCAATTCCTCAAGTACATACAGGTCTGATTTGCTTCTGTGGGCCCTGCTAAGCGGGCACCATCTCCCACCACAGCGTCACTCGGTTCCCGTTGCAGAACTGTGCAGGGTGCTGCACAGACTCCTAGTAAGGCACAGCCCCTGCCCCCAAAAGCCTTATCTGAGTAGACATGACAGACACAGGATAAGAGGGGAACAGGCATGGGGAGGGAAGTGACTCTCCCAAGGTCACCAAGCAGGCCAATGGCAGAGTCCCAGGCCGGTGCTCTATCCACTAGACCCCACTGCATGCAGAATTATTACTAAGGGTTTGTCTACACTAACGGGGGGGGGGGAGGAGGTTTGATGTGCAGCGATCGATGCATCGGCAGTCGATTTAGCAGGTCTAGTGAAGACCCGCTAAATCAACTGCCGATCGCTGTCCACTCCTGTGCTCCACCTGAAAAAGAAGCGCCAGGGGAGCTGATGGGGAGAGCGTCTCCAGTCGACATTGTGTAGTGCGGACCCCGCGGGGAGTAGATCTAAGCACGGCGACTTCAGCTACAGTATTCACGTAACTTATATCAATCTCCCCCCGTAGTGTAGACGAGGCCTGATGAGTGTAAGAGACAGAAGCCCCCCCAGCTGAGGGGTGAAACCGTAGGGTGCAGCAGGGACCGTTTTCATATTTCTCAGAGGGGCAACCTGGGCCTGTGAGTGATGGAGAGTGAGTGAGGGACTAAAAGTGGCTAAAATCTGTGGCAAGGTAAGGGCATGGGTGGGAAGGGGGATGCAGGTGGGCTGGCTGGCAGGGTCGAGTTGGTGGACAGGAAGGGGGACGCAGGTGGGCTGGCTGGCAGGGTCGAGTTGGTGGACAGGAAGGGGGACACAGGTGGGTGGGCTGGTTGTTGGCACTGGGTCCTGATGGGGAGACAGATGTGCTGGCCCACTGGCTGACGGTAAGTTGGTGGGAGGGGAGACCGGTGTGGGGGCTGGCAGAGCCAAGTTGGTATGTGTGTTGGGGGAGCGACAGATGTGAGGGCTGGCTGGCAGGGCTGAGTTTGGGGGACACTGGTGGGCAGGCTGACAGGCAGAGCAGAAGCCTTAGTTGAGCAGAACAGTTCAGTATCCTGAGAAGCTCCTGATCTTGTTCAGTGGCTCCTAGGGACTCTTGCATGTGAGGCAGGGTGCTCCGCTGGGCTCTGAAATGCTGCACCAGCTATTCTCATTGTTCCTGTGCCCTGGGTCCCTCTTTTCCCTTCTCCTTCTTACGTGGGCTCTGGGGCCTGCTTCAGCCTGTGCTAGCACAGTGGCATTGTTGCTGCATTGTCTACAAGAACTTCTGCTTCCCCTGTGGTTACTCAACATGCTGCTAAATCTGGGACTCAGCAATTGAGAGAGCACAGTTGCTAAGGGCTGGCCGAGCTCTGGAGGACTGTGTGATAGGGCCCTAGGAGCTCTGTGGTGTTGAGGATGTGTGCGGTGACCACTGTATAACGTGAATGAGCGCAGGGTTGGGGAAGATACCACTAGCTTGAGCTGAAAGACATACATCCTAGTTCTAGCAGGACGAATCTGAAGGCGATGGCTCCCTGTTGAATTGAACTATGGGACGGGGGAAAATGCTTCTGTCATAAATATAAAGGGAAGGGTAAACCCCTTTAAAATCCCTCCTGACCAGAGGAAAAATCCTCTCACCTGTAAAGGGTTAAGAAGCTAAAGGTAACCTCGCTGGCACCTGACCAAAATGACCAATGAGGAGACAAGATACTTTCAAAAGCTGGGAGGAGGGAGAGAAACAAAGGGTCTGTGTCCGTCTGTATGCTGCTTTGCCAGGGACAGAACAGGAATGGAGTCTTAGAACTTTTAGTAAGTAATCTAGCTAGGTATGTGTTAGATTATGATTTCTTTAAATGGCTGAGAAAAGAACTGTGCTGAATAGAATGACTATCCCTGTCTGTGTCTTTTTTTGTAACTTAAGGTTTTGCCTAGAGGGATTCTCTGTTTTAAATCTAATTACCCTGTAAGGTATCTACCATCCTGATTTTACAGAGGTGTTTCCTTTACTTCTATTAAGTCTTCTTGTAAGACAACTGAATGCTTTTTCATTGTTCTAAGATCCAAGGGTTTGGGTCTGTGGTCACCTATGCAAATTGGTGAGGATTTTTACCAAACCTTCCCCAGGAAGTGGGGTGCAAGGTTTGGGAGGATTTTGGGGGGGAAAGACATGTCCAAACTATGTTTCCCACTAAACCTGGTTAAAGTTTGGTGGTGGCAGTGGAAATCCAGGGGCAAAGGATAAAATTAATTTGTACCTTGGGGAAGTTTTAACCTAAGCTGGTGAAAATAAGCTTAGGAGGTTTTCATGCAGGTCCCCACATCTGTACCCTAGAGTTCAGAGTGGGGGAGGAACCTTGACAGCTTCCCATGCACTAACAAGCAGGAGGCGGTGTTGGTGGGGGGAGGCAGCTCAAAGTGCCCATCGGTTATGTTCATGGCGTTATTGTTAAGAATACAGCTGCTCTGCAGCGGGGAGGTGTGACACATGCACTACTCAAGCTAACACAATAAAAACAGCAGTGTGGCCACCGTGGCCTGGATGGCGGCTTAGGCTAGTTGTTTGAGCCGTACCTAGGATCTTGGTTGTGGTTGTACTAGGATGACTAGCCTAAGCCACAGTGGCCAGACTGCCTTTTTAGGCACTAGCTCGAGCAGAACTAGTGCATGTACATCTACCTGAGCTGGAAATTATACCTCCCAGCTGCAGTGTAAAGACATTACCTTGGTTTCCCTTTAGGCTGTGTTATCAAGTGGTTGGGATGGAGCAGTGAGTCAGAATTCTGGGTTCTGCTCCTGGCTGTGCCACTGCTCCCGTGATTTCAGCTAAGTTGCTATTTCCCCATCTGTAAATTGGGCCAACACCAGCTTCTTAAGGGGGGATGGCCTGTGTAGCTTTGGGCCGAAAGGGGCAGTATGGTGCTGAGTTTCTAGCTGTGAAGAGTAGCTCCCTCGTGGAGTGATTGAATGGTATGGTCCATTCCATTCCGAAGACGTCCTGTTAGTCTGATCACTGTCTCCTGCAGGCTCATTAACGTCACCATCCAGTTTAAACTGAAGGCCATCAACATCCAGACGATCATTAACAATGAGATCCCGGACTGCTACACCTTCACCATCACTGTGAGTAACCCTGGCCCAGCTCTGAGCTGCACCTGCTTGCGCCAGAGAAATACATAGGCAGCACTCCCCCAGGGCTGCAGCTGCCTGAGGGAAGCATGGGAGTTTGGGATGAGTTAGAGATGGACAAGCCGTTAGCCTGTACTACCTTCTTCCTGGGAGACCACCCCACAGCCTGGTCGCTCTCGCTGTCAGGGAACACTCGCTCTTGAGCAAAGGAGCGGTCAGGCTGAATTCCTCCGAGTGATGTGCCCCTGGGCCAGCGAGCGAGGGCAGGTAGCTCTTTGGGCTGAGTCCCTGGGGTGGTGAGCAGCCGTGACATAGGAGGAGGGAGCCAGGGAGGAGGCCAAGGTTTCTGGCTGTGGTGCAGTTCTAGTGGGGCTCTCAGCTGGAAAGACACTGTGAAATTGCCCTTGCTCCACAGTGCCACCTGCTGACTCAAGCGACGAAGTCTGCTGCTGCTCATTCCTCTTGGCCCTGCAGAACCAGCTCAAGAGCTGGATTCCAACTGGCTCATGCGTCTGAGCCAAGAACTCTTCCCAGAGAGCCAGGAGGAGCCCAGCTGGGCTCCCTGAGCCTGCGGGGCTGCCAGGTGCACCCTCTCTGCGTGGCCGCTCGCTGAGCAGGTTCTCCGTCAGAGGGTCAGTGTGAGACCCAGCTGTGCTGCTGGCACATGCTGCCCGGCAGAGCAGGACTACAATAAGGGAGTGAGAGTCCTGCGGCAGGAGCAGGGCTGGTGAGGACTATCCAGCCAGAGAGGTTCCTGGCCATCCCATTCCCTCCTCGCTGTGCAGTAGCAGTCTTCCTCTTCCTTCACCAGATCACGTTTGACAACAAGGCTCACAGTGGCCGGGTGAAGATCAGCCTGGACAACAAAGCTGACATCAAAGAGTGCAAGGACCCCAGCGTGTATGGCCGAGGTAGGGGGTGGGAAGGGCAGACAGAATGGGGGGCAGTCTTCCTCCTCCCCCCCCCAACCACTGCTAACTGGAAGGGCCATTGGTTTGGCTATGCTAGCGTTGCTGTGAACCATTCAGGCCTGTCCATTCTAGAAGCCCCCTTTCACAGCAAATGTGACCTCGCCTCTGGGCTGAGCCTTCCTCAGCTAGATCTGTGCCGGGGGATGATTTGGGCAGGTGGAGGGATCTGTTCAGCAGCGTTGGAGTGATCTCTGGGTGATGTGGCTCAGGGCAGGTGTCCATGGAAGACCATGCACCGCTCCTGTGATCGGAGCAGACATGCCTACTCCTTACTTCCTCACTCCCACGTAACTAAAATCCTGGCTTCAGGATGGGCACTGGGTGTCACCCCTGCTGTCTAGCAGGCTGATGGTGGTGGCTGCTCTCTGCTGGGCGTTCTAGGCCGGTGTGGCATGTGGGCTCCGGGCGCTGCTGTCTCCATTCTCAGACCCCTGAGCACTCCGTTCTTGTGGAGGAGTCTGTCTCCTTCGCTGCTTCTCCTCCACCGGGGCTCTCCTACACTGTACTCTGGGCTCCGCTTGGCCACCCTGGTGTTCCCTTGCTGAGGAGATCCACTGCCTCTTCCAGGAGACAACACCTTCCGCGTGTTCTTTGACGTGGCTGTGATCCTTGTTTGTGTGCTGTCCTTCATCCTGTGTGCCCGCTCCATCATCCGGGGCTTGATGCTGCAGCATGTGAGTACTGGCCTGGCCTGCTGGGCTGACCAGCATGAACCCTTCGAGTGCCACTGGGCAAACATCAGGCTCTGACAGCACAGCCCCTTGCACTCCTGCAGCCTCTCAGGAATGATGGGCCTCCACTTGGGTGTAAGGCTGTGCCTGCTGCAGCGATCCCCTTTGAGGCTGGGTCTCTCTGGCAGGAGGGAGGGTTCCCAGGGCATCTCCTATGAATCCCTTGAGGCACACATCTACTGAATAAGGCTGAGGGCCGTGGGCATCTCTGGGGGTGGAATGGCTCAGTCAGTCTGAGATGGAGCTGTCAGAGGCTGGAACCTGCTGCTCCCAGCTGAGTTGCCCTGGAGGTGAGCAGAGCATCAGACCAGTGAAGTGAGAGAAAGTGACCTGGTGAAAAGGGCAAATATGAATTTTATTTTGAGCTAGGTGAAAACCAGCTCTGCCCAGTGCTCCGAGAGAGAGAGTTTTGCTTTGTCTATTTCTCCCTCTGCAAGGGTGAGGATTCTGGGACATGGGGCCTGCTACTCCCACTGGGGCCTTCTCCGCCCAGCAGCCATGTTCCAAACCAAACATCCCCAAGGGACTCTTGGGAGTCCACATCAGTCCCCTGCTTGGGAAGCGTTGTCCCTGCTGTGGGTCCATCACCGCTCTCCATCCTGCTTGCAGGAGCTGGGCCATTTCTTTCAGAGACGCTACAACCAGGATGTCTCCCTGTCAGACCGCATGGAGTTTGTGAATGGCTGGTACATTCTGCTGGTGGTGAGTGATGTCCTGACAGTGTCTGGGACCATCATGAAGATCGGAATTGAGTCAAAGGTGAGGGGATGGCCAGGCATCCATTCCTGTGTGTGCTCTTCCCCCTCTCTCCGATGGGGCTGTGCCGGGGAACCCTCCCAGAGAATCTCTCTGGTAAAACATCTCCTCTGCACCCTGGGAATGCTGCCAGGGCAGGGGCACTGGCAGGGTGTGCAGAGCCACTGGAAGGCCACACCTTCGCTCCCAGCAGGTGGCGTCTGCACTCTTGTGGCTGGGGCGCTGGGATTCCTCCTTGCACCTCCCTGATAGGGTTGGGGCAAGGACCCTGCTCAGTCAGGCCAGAGGAGAAGAGGAAGATGCTGGTCCTCTGGGAATGCACCATTTGCCCCCTGCCAGAGCTGTTAATAGCTGTAGCCTGAGGGGATTTTCACGGAGGAACTAGAGGAACCAGCTCCCTAGCGGGCCCCAGGCCAGGGCACTCAATGGGAGTGAGTCACAAAACAGAGAGGCAGCCAATAGCCTCACTGACAAGTGACTTTGGCTGTAGAGCTGGCAGCTTGCTGGGCATGGAGATCCCAGCCTAGGTGCAGATGTGGGCACTGCCAAACCTCCTGCCTTGGGGTCATGTTCCCTCCTAGCTCAGGGCTGTTTGTAAGATCAGTGCAGTAATCCTGTGGCTCTGTAGGCTCCTGTAGAGCTTGAGGCACCATTTGCCTGTTCTGTTCCCAGCAGGGAGAGAGGGACAGGGAAGGACCCACTCTGAGACTGCATGGCCCAATAGCTGCATATGGGTGCCGGATTGCTGCTGTCCCCATGCTCTGGAGTGAGGGAACGATCATGGCTACTGAGCACGTCTGAGTGTTTAGTGAAATCCTGGTCTGCGCAGGTCCATGCGGGGCCCTGAGTGACGATCCCCCTCCAGTGTACAGCCCTTCCCCGCCACAGACCGTAATGTAGGGGACCCAAGGCACTAGGTACTCGTGCCAGGTCTTTGCCTAGTTTAAAAGGGCCCGAGTGGCTTCCTCCCTTCCCTTGGGAAACCATGCCAGGTACCAAGCCAACCCTGTCCTGAGCCCAACCTGTTCTGGCCCTTGGCCCATCCCAAAGGGGACCCCTGGCCAGGTTAGGACGGACAGACTGTGCTGTTGTCCTGGAGC
Source organism: Caretta caretta (assembly GCF_965140235.1). NCBI lineage: Eukaryota > Metazoa > Chordata > Testudines > Cheloniidae > Caretta > Caretta caretta. The sequence continues at coordinate 8,102,743 of NC_134225.1, forward strand.
CAGGCTTGGGAGTGATCAGTCTCCTCCTCTCCCCTCTGATTGGTCCTGTTGCTTTTCGCTGACCTGCCCTCCCCTCGCTTGCCTCCCCACTCCAGAGGCTGCAAGGCCTTTCCTGATGCAGATCTTTTCCAATCAGTCATGTTCCAAATGCATAACAGGCTGAGGGCTGCCCTCAGTGTCTTGTATTGCTGCTCCTCGGGCTCTCCTGTCCACCTGCCGGTAGCTGTCAGCTGGGTTCTGCTCCCCTGGCTGTAATGGATTCATAGATTCCAAGGGCAGAAGGGACCACTGGGATCATGTGGTTTGGCACAGGCCAGAGAACTTCCCCAGAGCAGAGCTCTTAGAAAAACATCCAATCTTGAATTAAAAATTGCCAGTGATGGAGAACCCACCACAGCCCTTGGCGGAATGGTAGTGAGTGCTGGGTAGTCCAGGATACTAAGCACCTCAGCTCCTGTTAATGATGGGAGGCACGTTTGCTGTGAAGGGCGGGGCCGCCTGACGTGTCTGTGTGTGTCTGCAGAACTTGGCCAGCTACGACGTGTGCAGCATCCTTCTGGGCACCTCCACACTCCTGGTCTGGGTCGGGGTCATCCGCTACCTCAGCTTCTTCCAGAAATACAATGTGAGTGATGCCTGCGTGCAGACGCACGCAGCATGTAGTGAGAGAGCTCTGTCTCAGTGAGTGGCAACGCTGCTCGAGGTGCTGTATTCTGCTCGAAGCGAAGGCCTGGGCAGACTTTGCCCCCTCAATCCTGACCTGCAGCATGCCACTGCATCTCCCTACCCCTGGCTCTTCTCTCACAGCTCTGCCGATCCCCCTCAATCCTGACTTGCAGCCACGCCCCTGTGATTACAGATGGGGTTCACCCCCCCCAGCTCTGCCAGTGCCCCTCAGAGCTGACTTGCAACCCCCCAGCTATTCCAGCCCTGCTTTCTCAGCAAACAAAAGTGGAACAATTCAATGTAAACCTGTTGTGCTGGCTAATGCTCTTTCTACTCCACATCAGTGCTCTGAAAGGATGGGGCTTCCAACGCTCCCTTTAAGAATCATTTTGCAGCCTGATCGTTCGCCCTGATACTCAGCTCCATTGCCCTGTGATATCATGCCATTGCACTTGCTCCTCTTCCTGGGCCACCTCTTCCTGCTCCTCCCCTAGGTTGACATGTCCCTCCTATTCCTAGGAGCAGCCTCTGCCACAGGAGACATGGGTCTCCCCAGCTATGCACACTCAGCTGCCTTTCCTCTGGAGGATCGCTGCTGGCCTGGGGACAGGACTCGGTCCCAGGTGCTGTTTCTGCAGGGCTCTGGCAAGACTTGATGCCTCTGCATGTTCAGTGTAGAGTAGCTGGGGCCTTGCTGGCTGCCATGCAATGCAGCAGGCCTCTGTTGCATCTGCTGCCTCCTCTCCCAGACCTTTGTGCTGCCCCCGCAATTATTATTGTTCCCATCTGATCTCCGTGTGGTGACTGATCCCATTATCCCTTGGGGATACCCAGCTCTATCATAGTATCCCCTTTGGCGTCTCCTGCTGACTCTGGGCTCCCTGATGGAGAGTTCCTGCACTATTCATGTTTCACAATCACATCTGTCTCCCCCAGATTCTCATAGTGACCATGAGGGTCGCCCTCCCCAACATGATCCGCTTCTGCTGCTGTGTGGCTGTCATCTACCTGGGCTACTGCTTCTGCGGGTGGATCGTATTGGGCCCGTACCATGTCAAGGTATCATGGGGCACTGTACCATGTCGGGGTTGGTTGGGGAGACCAGGTCTGCAGCTGGGAGTGTTGGGGGCACTATACCATCTGGGGGGTCAGTCTGTGTAGCTAGGAGCATGGAGGGACTGTGCCATGTTGTGAGGGTCCGGGGAGGAACTAGGTTTGGCTAGGGGCATTGGGGGTGGGGGGACCAGTTTGTGTGGCTAGTAGCATAAGGGGGCAGGTCAGTGTGTCTAGGGGCATTGAGAAGGGGACTGTACCATGTTGGGGGGGGGGGGCAGGTCTGTGTGGCATGGGGTACTGGAGTCCTGCCTTTGCTTGGGTGGAATTCCAAATCCCCAGCCCAAGCCAGAGATCCCAGAGCCTTGAAGTCTCCCGCTGTGCTGGTGGTAGCTCTGCCCTGTAAAATAGCAATAACCCTCCAAGCACTGCTCAGCATTAGGGGAGAACGCAGCGCTGCTCCAGCTCCCCATGTGGCTTAGCTCCAGGGTCTGCCTGGCCATACTGTACTCAGGGGCTTGGCTCTCTGTCCCATGTGCAGTTCCGCTCCCTCTCCATGGTGTCCGAATGCCTCTTCTCCCTCATCAATGGGGATGACATGTTCGTGACCTTCGCTGAGATGCAACAGAACAGCTACCTGGTGTGGCTCTTCAGCCAGCTGTACCTCTACACCTTCATCAGTCTCTTCATCTACATGGTGCTCAGCCTCTTCATTGCACTCATCACCGGCTCCTACGAGACCATCAAGGTCAGGCTGGGGAGTGCTGCCTTCCCTGGGCTGCAGGCTTGTCCGAGCCGAGAGCCATGTCCAACCTGCATGAAATGGACCTTGTCTCAGGTTCCCTCAGCCACCTCCGTCTTGGGGTGGAGCACAGCATGTTGGGACATGAAGCCCTTCCAGCAGGGAGTATTGTGAACTCCATGGGCTGCCCTCTTAGAGTGGTGCCAACGGTGGGCTTAGTTACCCAGTGACAGGAGTGTGGGCTAGGACACGTCCCCTCCCCCGGGCCTAGCTGCAGCTGGCAGTGATCGCCTGGGGACGTGGTTTGGAGACAGCTTTGCTTGAGACCATAAGCACTTGTGTGCCTGAGCCAGCCCGTTCCCAGTACGACCCAGGGGCTCCACCAATTCAAATCCAAAGTGGCGCCACCTATGGTCCCTCCGGCCCTAGCATGTCTGGCAGTGCTGCCATTGCCCTGTTGCTGCCAGCCCTCCAAGGACTGTGGGGAAGGGGAGTGAGGGCCCTGGAGTCTGCCCTTATGTGTATTGAGTAGGGAAGTCCTCTCTGGGGAGGCTTTAGCTTTCTCTTCAGTTCTGTGGAACTTTTTCTTCTAGGCCTGGACAGAGCTGTCCCTAGGGTATGGCGAATAGGGGTGACTGCCACGGGCCCCATGCTTTGGGCAGGCCCTGTGCTCCATAGGCTCCAAACCCTACTCCCCAGTGCCTCTTACCTGCTGGCAGCCCCACTGATCACTCCTCCCCCTCCCTCCCAGAGCCTCCTGTCTGCTGCCAGCAGCTGTTCCGCTGGGAGGGAGAGGGAGAAGTGGGGACTGGGCATGCTCGCGGGAAGAGGTGGGGTGGGGTTTGGGGGACGGGGTGGAGTGGGGGCAGGGCCTGGAGTGAATGGGGTGGGGCTGATTTGTCCCAGGCCCTGCACCTCCCACCCCCAGGATGGCCCTGGGCCTGGAACTTGAGCAGTGCAGGCAGCATAGGGTAAGCTTTCCCTATGCTGCACCAGGCCCTGGCATGGCTGCCTGTGAGGTGAGGGGATTGTCTCTGGCCCATCAGATCCTTGGCCTCTACTAAGACCATCAAGGCTCAGCTAGGCCATGGTCAAGACTCCAGCATGTCCACACAGGCCCTGACCAGCCCTCAGATTAGTTAGTGCCCTGGATTGGCTCCCCCTCCCGTGTCCCCAAGAGCTCCCCTGCTGCTGAGAGGAGGCTGTAGGAGGCCTCTGGAGAGGGTTATCAGGCCAGGCTTAGTGGGCAGGCAGCCTGATTCCTCTCTCTCCATTTCTGCAGCACCAGTGTGAGGGTGATGTGCCCATCACACAGCTCCACATGTATATTGCCGAGTGCAAAGACAGCCCAAGGTCTGGCAAGTTCCGCTGTGATAGCAGCTCCTCCTGCTCGGTCTTCTGCTGCTGCGAGCGGTACGTATGCAGGGCAGGAGCCAGCAGGCTCTGGGGACAGGATGGGCTGAACCACTCTGCTCTAACCCATTCCAGTAACTCTCTAGGGTCAGACCAGGGCGTGGCTGTTAGGAGTTGGGGGGGGATGGGGGGAGGGATGGTCCCCATGTACTAAGCGGAGAAGCGAACTGCACATTGTACACTGGTCAATAGAAAGGGCTTAAGAACATGCTTATAGATTAAACAGTAGTAAGTTACCGGGACCAGCTGGTGTTCCCCCAAGATTTTTGAAGGAACTCAAAAGTAAAATTCAATTCGATGTTACGAATGGTGATATGTAATCTATCACTGAAAGAAGCCTCTGTACCAGATGATTGGAAGGTAGCTAATGTAACGCCAATTTCTGAAAAAGGTTTACTGGCCAGGATCACTTCTGGAGCTTAACTTCAGCACTGGGCAAGTTGGTAGAAACCGTGGTAAAGAACAGAATTATCTGAGACACAGAAACATGATGTGTTGAGAGAGCGCCAACATGGCATTTGTAAATAGTGAGGCGTGATTATGAGGGGTCAGCAAGCATGTGAGTAAAGGCAAGCCAGTGGATAGTGTACTTGGATTTTCAGAAAGTTTGACAAGGTCCCACCAATGTCTCTTAAGGGACTAAGTTGCTACAGGATAACAGGTAGGCACCCTCATGGATCAGTCACTGGTTAGACAATAGGAAGCCAAGTGTGGGAATAAATGGTCTGTTTTCAAAATGGAGAGAGTTAAACAGGGTCCCCCAAGGATCTGTACTGGGACCTGTGGTGGTCAACATATTCATTAACGATCTGGGAAAGACATTGAACAGTGAAGTGGCAAAGTTTGCAGATGATACAACATTATTCAAGATAGATAAATCTAAAGTAATATGCTGGAAAAAATAATCCCAACCACATCTGTATAATGATGGGTTCTAAATTAGTTGTTACCACTCAAGAAAGAGAGAACCATGGATAGGTCTGAAAACTTCTGCTCAATGCACAGCAGCAGGCAAAAGTGCTAACAATGTTAGGAATTATTAGGAAAGGAATAGAAAATAAGACCAAAAATATCATCATCAACTATATAAATCCAAGGTGTGCCCACACCTTGAATACTGTGTCCAGTTCTGGTTGCCTGATCTGAAAAAGGGTATAGTGGAACTGGAAAAGGTTCAGAGAAGGGCAAGAGAGATGATGAAGGCTATGGAATGGCTTGCGTGCAAGGAGAGTCTAGAAAGATTAGGGTTATTCAGTTTATAAAAGAGATGATTACGGGGAGATATGATAAAGATTTATAAAACCATGAATGGTGTGGAAAAAGTGAATAGGGAAATATTATTTACACTTTCCCACAATACAAAAACCAGGGGTCATCCAATGAAATTAATAGGCAGCAGGTTTAGCATGAACAAGAGTGAGTATACTTTTTTCTCACATAACACAATTAACCTTTGGAACTCATTGCCATGGGATGCTGTGATGACCAAAAGTATAACTGGATTCAAAAAAGAACTAGATGAGTTTGTGGAGGATAGATCCATCAATGACGATTAGCCAAGATGGTCAGGGATAGAACCCATGCTTGGGGCAATCCTAAACCTCTGACTACTAGAAACCAAGAGGGGAAGACTGAGTAGATCACTCCAACTGTCCCATTCTGTACACTTCCCCCTGGGGCTCTGGTACTGGCCACTGTCCAAGACAAGATGCTGAGCTAGATGGATCAGTGGTCTGACCCAGTATGGCTGTTCTTATGTTCTTTTGTCTCCTCACTGACCTCTCCTTTGATAGCAGGGGACTGCAGGTTGGGACTGAAGCCCACTGGCAGAAGTGGGAGCATAAGATTGGGATAGCAAGGGGCTGGTTGGGACTGAGGGGAACTGGCAGGGCTGGGATAGCCGGGGGCTATAAGGACTGTGGGGCACCAGGAAGCCTGTAACCTTAACAAATGTATTAGTCCTTCGCTTTCATGAGCTCCATATCAAACTACTGGCAGGAGCATACTTACAGCCTAGAGATGGGAGGCAGTTCTTGAGTCCTTCCCCAGCTGGTCCCTAGGACTTGGGGTGGAAAGGGACATCTGGACAGATTGTTCTGTCTGGGTATAAAAGGGCCTCAAACATCAGGCTAAACAGCAGCCAGGTCAGTAACTAGCAACCTGCTCAAGAACCTCCTGGCCCGGCCCTTTCTCTGCAGCAGGCATCACTGTGTAGGGAAGTCTTCAGTGCAACGCGCTGTGCAGATCAGCTCCTGCTTGAGCTGTGCAGCTGGCAACAGGCTGGTGGGAGGGACATGATGCTTCCAGGTGTTGCAACTGTTTCTTTATGGTGCAGGCCAGTCCTCGTGCAGCCTGAGCTCCACTGAACTGCATGGCAGCCTCACAGCTGGCTCTGCTCTGGGGCTGGATTCCCCCTGTCCTCAAGAGTGCCCAGTGGTGCGTGTGCCAGAGGCCAGCATCTAGCTGGGGCTATACCACTCTGTTTCCTCTGCTCACCCTGCAGGGCTCCACTGCAGGACAACACGCTGGTGGTGAATTGACAATGCAGCTGCGGGAGAGCCTGATCTGCGTACCTGTCACCCTGCTGTACTGCTGGGGAACTGAGCCTGTACATGGAACTGCATGGAGGGCATTGGTCATAGGGACAATCCCAGCCCTGCGACCGCACCCAATGGCAGCTGCCTCCCTGGCTGGACTCCAAGGACCGGTAGCAGGAGTGGGGCTATGTGGCCCCCAAGCAGAGACGTGGGTGAGCTCTGTCCACCAAGATGAACCCTGGATCTGCTGAGTCAGCCCTTAGCCTATAACACTGGCTTGGCTCGGTACGTGCTGGCCACGTGGGCTGGAACCTTGGGCCACAGCTTTTATGTAGCACCTTTATTTACCTTCTGGCTTTTACCAGGCTGTGTGATCCTGGGGGGGGCGAAGCGGGGAGGAAAAGGGCTGAGGGACTCCCTTTGTCACTGCCACGGCAGTGCTAACCCTCAGCAGCATCCTCCCCTTTTCCTCCCAGCCTGGGGCCCAGCAGAGACTGCTGTGTTTATGTAGCGGAAGGAGTTCCCCTGATGGAGCCCTTCCTCCCTTAGGCAGGGAAAGCCCAGCGTTGCAGGGGGCTAGGAGAGTTTGGGAAAGATGCTACTCTCCAGACCTTGTTTCTGCTCTTAACACCCCCCTCTCCCAGTTGGGAACTGGTACCATCCCCAGAGCCTGTGTCCTGGGTACTCTGTCATTCTGCATCTTGCTTTTTCCAGTCTCGGCTCTCTCTTCTCTGACTGCTGCAGAGATGCCCCGCTGAGGGCATCACTGAGTTAAGCTGTGCTGGGTGCTGTCTGCTGGACTCTTGATAGGTTGGCTTTAGTTTTGAAGGTGTTTTTAAAAATGTTTTCAAGCTGCCTCCCCCTCCCGCAACACGCAGTGCCAGGGAGGGGAGGGAACGACGGGGCCCTTCCTGCTGCCTCAAGATGTTTAAAAAAGCCTTTGGGGCCATTATTTTTTTGTCTACATTTGTTACTTTTAGAAACAGTCTGCTCTCCCCTGTTCCTACTGGAAAACCCTGTGGGAAAGGACAGGTTCTTTCCATGCCAGCAGCAGCATAGCCCCAGGGCCCTTTTCCAGTCACCTTGCCATTTTAATACTTTTAAAACCATGTGTTTTTAGGAATCGCTGCAGTGAAGACGCCAGCCTGTCCTGTGCGTTGTTTGCAGCCGGGCACTAGTGTGTGCGCTGAGAGTGGCTGCTGGCTAGCCTCTGTGGACCAAGACCAGTCAGATCCTTTCCCCTAGGCCTAACTCTAACTCCAGGGAATAACTCTGAATCCTCCAGGTCCAGGGCCTGCTGGTTGTTCTAAATTCCTCTCGCATTGCCAGGGTCTCTAGCATCCCCATGAGCAAGCGATGGCAGCAGAACCTGCCTCCCCTGCACACAGCCTCTGCACTCTGTTTGGTTTGTGCTGTTACTGGTGAGCACCTGAGCCAGGCAGTGTAACTGCGCCTCCCCAGAGGGCTGGCAAACAAAGGAAAGTGGACCAGGAGACCTCCCCTTCCCCACCCATTCTCTGGAGTGGACTCCTAACAGCTGCAGGTACAAAAACAGGCAGATGGAAAGGCGCGATCTGAAGGAGTGTTGTGTGATGCGCACATAGTTACATGCTACAGTGAAAAGTGGGCTGTGTCTACACTGGGTGTATCTACATATCAGTGAAAGGCTTGTGATGGGGGAGGCAGAGCCTTTCTCTGCAGCTGGAAACTTTTCCTGTAGTGGAGGAAGGGCACCAGCTGCAGGGCACTACCCTGCTAAAAATAGCAGTGTAGACAGGGAGGCACAGCTTGGGCAAGTAAAGCTGTGTGGGGTATGAACTCAGTACAAGTATCTTTACCCACCCAAGCCACACCTCATGGTCAACACTATTTATAGCCATGTGAAGGGGGCTACATGCTTCTGAGAGAGGGGGGCAATGTAGACATGCTTTTAATGGTTTTAAGCAGCCTCTGTTCCTTTAAGGCCATGTAGCTAAAAGCACAGTGGGGGAAGATTGTGTCTCTGGTACCCAGCGGGAGCCCCCATAATCTATAACTGGGCACAGGGACCAGATCTCCTTAGGCTCCCCATCTCCCTTGCAGCATTGAGCCACAGGCCCTGGCTGCCTGTTATCGGTGAAGAAAGCCTTGTGCACTGGGCACTCACTGACCCACTGTGTGGAGAATGAGCTATGGGCTGCCCTCCACTCCCAACACCAAATAGAGCTTGTGTCCTATACAGACTGGGAAGGCCCCCAGGGCTGGGCGTTCTGGAGCCCAGCTGGAGTCCCTGTGAAACAGGGGGTGTGGACAAATTGGCAGCAGCTGGGGACAGACTTGGCAGCATCCTGCCTCCACCTCCTGTGAAATCACAAGCCTGTCCACTCTGAATTCACTTACAGCCTGGAACTCTGCAGGAAAGGGTCTCCAGCAGGGTCAGGGCTGCGGGCTGGCAGCAGCATGAGGAGCATTTAAATCTTCCTCTGGCAGAGCCCCCAACTCAGGAAGCTGGCACCTCTTTGGGCTTTGGAGAGTGTTCACTTTGCGGTGTTGGGGTCAGCATAACCAGCTTTGGAGCTTGCCTGCAGCCCCTCTCCCTGGTCAGGGCTGTCAGTACTGGTGATGTCAGTAGTACCTGCTCATCTGTTGAGGGAGATCCAGGTTTGGGCAGGTCCTTGGGCTGCTGAATGCCACTGAGATGAATCCCCATGAAGATGAGTGTGGCTGTGAGCCAGCCCTGGTGATGCTAGTTCAGACTGCGGCTCTCAACGAATTGCACTTCAATCAGATTGTTGCCCAAACCCTGGTCAATGCACACTGCAGCAGGCAGCTGGGTTCCTAGAGGCACCCCTACCTGATGGCTTCTCCCAGCAGTGCCATTGGTGCATCATCTCAAGTGAGTTCCTCCCCCCTTGCTTAATGTGTGGCACTCTTCCTATTGACTGGCAGGAGGCTGAGTGGCTTGTACATGTTTTGTTTGGCTTGGAGCGTTGCCACCTGTGCTCAACTCCTGTGTCCCAGGACCGCAGCGGCTCTGTGAAAACCCCGCGCTCTGGACCATGGGCGCTAGATCCAGGCTGCACGGTAAGAGGTTCTCAAGTCTGGGGCTCCTTTCCCATGTGCATGCTCTGACCATTGCTGCTCTGTTGAGAGCAGAGTTAAGCTGACAGGAGCACTTTTGAACAGCTCTGCTGGCCCTTCCACTGTAGTGTCTTTTCCCCCTGCTGAAGGGCCTGGTGCACAGCTGGCCTAGGCCCTAGTGACTGCTCCCATGATCTGTCTCCTCTGTGGCTGGCAGAGGCCTGTGCTGCTGGAGCTGGCTGAAGGGGCTGTTGATGTTGCTCTGGGTGTGTTGTCTCGTGGGCTGTTGGACAGGATGGGTCAAGGGCATGTTTCATAACACAAGCAGCTGTTCCCCTCTGGAAGCTGGCACGGTGGCAGCTCAGCATTATTAGTGTCCCCTCTCCCTCTTGGAAAACTCCACTGACAACTGGCCTCCTGCAGCTTGTGCTGTCCCTCTGCTGTCTGTCTGCATGGGCCACTGCTGTCAAGGGAGGAAGGGGGCCCTGTCTCTTCTAACAAGCCCCTTGCATTCAGCCCTCTCAGTAGCTCCACATTGCTGTCTGTCCCTCTCAGTGCAATGGGCTCATGTGCCAAACCCCTTCACCCCACTCTGTGTGGCTAGCACGTGGCCATGCTAATAGTGCCAGCAGCTGAGCCTGGGTCTGTGTTCCAGACTGTACAGGATGCATCTGTAATAGCCCTGCTCTGGTGCCAGGACTGCTGTGCTGGGGACCAACTGTTTCCACAAGTATCTGCCCTACACTCCCCAGGCACAGGGGCTGTCACTCTGTCTGCATTGCTGCTGGGGTGAGGAGCTTATTACAAGCGTCTTGGCTCTGATGAGTTGGTGCTGGGGAAAAGGAGGCATCTTTCAGTGATCCAGCTACGGAAAATGATCCTGGCTGCTGCCTGCCTCTGTCTGCTCATGCAGCCCTTTCCTCTAGGGGTTATCAGTGCTGCTGAATTATGACTTTTGCGGAAGCCTTGCAATATTGGGTGTGACATTCTCCCCCCTGCCCCCTCCCTTGAAACTCCCTGCATCATGTGCTGTCAGAGGACTCTCAGCTTTTGTTTTAAAGAAAGTTTCTAGCCTTCCTGGTTGTGGAGAAAAAGCCTAAAGGCTCAGAGACCAGCATGTTTGTGGAAAAACCCTAAGTCAGAGCCCTCTTGATGTGGGGGGACAGACTGATGATTTTTGAAGGCGGGTGGGTGTGTGTGGTGAGGGAGGAGGCCACACTGGGCTGGGAATGGACCTTTTCATTAGTACATCACTACAAACTATATGAAGCTCCATGCACCTGTTGCTTGGAGTGTCACCTACCACTGACCTTTCACCTGCTTTCCTGGTGATGTGGGACCGGAATGCCGCCTGTGTCACGGGCACACACAGTCTGAGCAGGCACCCTGGGGGCTGTAGAGCTGCCAGCAGACTATGCCCTAGAGCCAGAGAGGGCTATTTGGCCGCTATTGTAATGCGACTCCTACACCAACTGCGCCCAGTGGCTGAAGCCTTCAGGTGTGCCGAGGTTGCAGTTGCCCATGGACCTCTCTCACTTTTGTTTGTTTGGATTGGGCTGTGAAAGCTAAAGCAGCCCTTGCACTTCTGTTCGTGGCAGTGGGCAGCACTAAGGCTGTGGGATTGGTGTAAATAGTGTGGTGGGATTGTTACTGGCAGTTGATAAAGGCAATCTTGGAGAAGTGGCTGTGTTCTCTGGTGGGTGTGTGCAGCTGCCTTGCTTCTTAAGGGCAAACTGCACCAACTTCGGTGTGTCTGTTTTTTAACCTATAGCACTTTTCCCTTTTCTTCCTCTTCCCCTCCCCTTACAAAATATAAAAACGTGGGTGTAGCTAGGTAAGTTCTGTGGTGCCCTGAAGCGCTGTGCAGAGGCCAATGGCAGTAACAAAGGATCTGCTGTCTAGGAGATGTTTACAGGCAGCCTTCATCACTGTCTAACTACAGTAAACTGCCCTGTGCAACCCAGCACATGATCACCTATGACTTGCACCCAGTGCAGGCTGTGTCTGAGGCATGAAAAAAGCATCTGTCACCAAAGCGACTTTTGTTTGTGTCCCTCAAACAATAAGAGCCTATTTTAAAAATATCAACTTCTGGATCCCACAAAGCTTGTCTGATAAGGTCCCCTGTCCCTGAGCATGTCAGCTTAGGTGAGTGGAAGCTTGAGGGTTTGTTGAGGGTCCTGGCTCTGGGGGCAGGTCATGACCCCTTTATGGAGGAAGCCATGGGGCCAAAGCAGCTCCAGACAAGACACCTCCTTGGCAACAAAGTAACATCTACAGCCTGAGGGCCTCTTATTTTCATGGTAGTAACTAAAGAAGAGTTGCGGGTCAGCAGATAATCAGCTGAATATGAGCTCCGTGTGTGCTACTCTGGCCAAAAGGACTACTGTAATCCTGAGATGCATAAATAGGGACCTTTTTAAGTAGGAGTAGGCAGGATATGGCACTGGAATTGTGTGTCCAGTTGTGGTGTCTACAGTTTAAGAAGGATGCTGATAAATTGGAGAAGGGAGGAGAAGAACCATGAGAATGATTAAAGGATTCGAGAACATGCTACTGATAGACTCAAGGAGCTCAATCTTAACAGATCAATAAGGGGTGATTTGATTCCAGTCTAAAGTACCTACATAGGGAACAACTATTTAATAAGGAGCTCTTAAGCCTAGCAAACAAAGGTATACCATGCTAAAATGGCTGGAAATTGAAGTTAAATTCAGGCAGCTTATAAAGTAATTTTTTTTACAGTGACAGTAATTAATCATTGGAACAACTTACCAAGGGTTGTGGCGGAGTCTCCATCACTGGCAGTTGTTAAATCAAGGTTGGATGTTTTTCTTAAAGAGTTGCTGTAGGAATTTTTTTGGACATGTTCTTGGCTACTGCTCAGGACCTGCTACTGCCTGGTCCAGGGGTTGCAAATTAGGAGGGGTGGGGTTTTGGGTTGAAAACACTCATGATTTGCTTATTCCTTGCTTGGGGGTACAGAGCACAGACATGAGCCCCAGGTGATACCAGAGTGGCCCTTTTGATTTTTTTCATTGGCTTCTTCCTTGCTTATTTGCAATGACTTGGCTGCCCATGCACCTGTCACCAGTCCAGGGATGGTTGCGAATTAGGAGGGGTGTGGCTTTCGGCTGAAAACACTCACTATTTGCTTCTTCCTTGCTAATGTGCAATTGATTTATTTGATGATTGAGGGGTGCTGTTTCATTTTGTGGGTGAGTATGTGAAAAGGGAGGAGAGACTTGGGGGTACAGAGCACAGACAAGTGCCCAAGGTGATACCCGAATGGCGAATTAGGAGGGATGCGGCTTTCTGAAAAATCAATATAGCGCTATGAAATGTTGATTGTTATGACCACCACTCAAAATGTACATTTTTATTTATTACTTAATGTCAATATTTTAATCCAGTCACTGGTTTGAACATTTTTTGCTTTTGTGAGTCATATTTTCTCAAATTTTTACTGTAGCTGTATATAAAAATACACATTTCATTTAACTGGTCTATCAATAGCAACCATTCACCCCATTCTAATTTTTTGGTGCTTAAAGATATTTTTGATATATAGTCACCATTACAGAACCAAACCTGTGAGATGTCCCACTTTAGGGGTATTAAGAGAAGTCTGCTACGTAACATAATTCCACTCTTCCTGTTATTTTCACATGCACCTTGTGAGTCCATAGTACATGGGAGAAAGTTATTACCTGACTCCTTCATTAGAATAATTGCTGTTTGTCTTCTAAACATCGTATTAGCCTCTTGTGTTGTTTCTACCGTACCGATGTCTTTCTGCTGCAAATACATTTCTGCAAACTAACAACGCTTCTATTTAGGAAAAAAACATCATAATTACCAGAGGTGAAAGTGGGCTGGTCCAGCATACCGGTAAGAACTGGCCACCGGTCCAGCCCGTACACAGCTGATGTTACAGTGCTGCTGTGGCAGCGCTTTATGCTTTAATGTCACTGCCCCCTTTACCTCCCCCTGCATCAGTGGCCCTGCCATAGGGTCTGGCAGCACTTTTGGATGCTATCAGCAGGGCCGCCGACAGTGGGGGAGCAAAGGGGGCTGCCCTGGGTTCCGGCGACTTACAAGGGCCTGGTGCTCCTAGCTGCCGCAGCAGCAGCAGCTGTCAGGAAGGGCTGGTGGGGGGAATCTGGCCCCCACACCTTCTGCCAGAGACCCCACCCCTTCTGGGGGCCACGAGCCCACCCCACACATCTTGGCAAGGACACCGGTGCAGTGCAGTGTAATCTCCGGCGTTTACTTTCAACCCAGATAATTACACATAAATAACAAATGGTTATGGCAATTTGGTATTCAATACCTTTAATCTGAGTGGTCCGCAGTTGTGGCCATCACTTTGTCTGGTATGCTGAACAATTTTACTCTTCCAGTCAGATGAGGATTTGCTAGTTAATAGTTTTGATGAAGTATCTGAAATTTTTAAAGTACATTAGCGGATTGCATAAATGAGCTTTTCTTCCCCCACCCCCTGGTTTCTAGACATAAATACAAATCCACTCTATTTAATTAATTATTGCAGTGACTTACTGCATGTGTGTGTGTATATATGTGTATGTGTGTGTGTGTATATGTGTAAGGTAGAATCGTAGAATATCAAGGTTGGAAGGGACCTCAGGAGGTCATCTAGTCCCACCCCCTGCTCAAAGCAGGACCAGTTCCCAATTTTTTCCCCAGATCCCTAAATGGCCCCCTTACAAATTGAACTCACAACCCTGGGTTTAGCAGGCTAATGCTCAAACCACTGAGCTATCCCCCTAGCTTTTATATTATTGTCTCACTCTTACACCGTGTATCACCTGATTTGCTTTGCTGGCTAGATTGTCGGGCTCAACGGGTAGTGATCAATGGCTCCATGTCTAGTTGGCAGCCGGTATCAAGTGGAGTGCACCAAGGGTCGGTCCTGTGGCCGGTTTTGTTCAATATCTTCATTAATGATCTGGAGGATGGTGTGGATTGCACCCTCAGCAAGTTTGCAGATGACACTAAACTGGGAGGAGAGGTAGATACGCTGGAGGGTAGGGATAGGATACAGAGGGGCCTAGACAAATTAGAGGATTGGGCCAACAGAAATTTGATGAGGTTCAACAAGGACAAGTGCAGAGTCCTGCACTTAGGATGGAAGAATCCCATGCACTGCAAGAGACAAGGGACCGAATGGCTAGGCAGCAGTTCTTCAGAAAAGGACCTAGGGGTTACAGTGGACAAGAAGCTGGATACGAGTCAACAGTGTGCTGCTGTTGCCAAGAAGGCCAATGGCATTTTGGGATGTATAAGTAGGGCTCTTGCCAGCAGATCGAAGGACGTGATCGTTCCCCTCTATTCGACATTGGTGAGGCCTCCATCTGGAGTACTGTGTCCAGATTTGTGCCCCACACTACAAGAAGAATGTGAAAAAATTGGAAAGTGTCCAGCAGAAGGCAACAAAAATGGTTGGGGGACTGGAACACATGACTTATGAGGAGAGGCTGAGGGAACTGGGATTGTTTAGTCTGCAGACGAGAAGAATGAGGGGGGATTTGATAGCTGCTTTCAACTACCTGAAAGGGAGTTCCAAAGAGGATGGATCTAGACTGCTCTCAGTGATAGCAGATGACAGAACAAGGAATAATGGTCTCAAGTTGCAGTGGGGAAGGTTTAAGGCTGGATATTAGGAAAAACTTTTTCATTAGGAGGGTGGTGAAGCACTGGAATGCGTTACCTAGGGAGGTGGTGGAATCTCCTTCCTTAGAAGTTTTTAAGGTCAGGCTTGACAAAGCCCTGGCTGGGATGATTTAGTTGGGTATTGGTCCTGCTTTGAGCATGGTGTTGGATTAGATGACCTCCTGAGGTCCCTTCAAACCCTGATATTCTATTCTATGATTCTATGAACACCGTCCCCAACATCAAAGGATATTTCCCCATATTTAGAAGTCTTTCTTTAGCATAATGTCTTTGTTGTTCTTGTGCTTTGGAAATGTTACTTAGAGCCAGTGCACTGTCAGCATCATGTCTCAATTTCATATTTATGCTGTACTCTTTGCAGAAATCTTCCCCAAATGTATTCATATCTGGGATCTTTGTAAACAAATGGAGAAGGGGTTGTATTTGTAAAATGAAGACACACTGAATGCCATGTGTACATGAAAGGTGCCGGTAATAACATGTTTATTATGTATGTATTATGTGTAATTCTCTGAGACTTCTTCTGGAAACACTGGGTCATCACAAAACATTAGTCGAAAGGGTGACATTTTTGTTGTGGCATGTACTTTTAGTTCGCAAAGAAAACACAGTGGGCTCAGGTAATTCATCCCAATTACTCCCATTGTCATCAACCATCTTCCGCAATGCTCTGTAACAAATGCTTATTGATTTGTTTGTTTAAAAAAAAAAAGTATGGTCTTCACTGAAACAGATTTTCATTAAGTATTATACCTTTTTGAATTATGTATAAAGACCTCCAGCGTAACACATTGCTTTTGAAGATTTTTTTTAGTGAATTGCATCTTCTGGCATAGCACACTCTATGTGCCATTAGTACTCTAATATTCCTAAAAAGGAAAAGCAGGACTTGTGGCACCTTAGAGACTAACCAATTTATTTGAGCATGAGCTTTCGTGAGCTACAGCTCACTTCATCGGATGCATACCGTGGAAACTGCAGCAGACTTTATATACGCACAGAGATCATAAAACAATATCGTCTACAGCCAAGCTTTGCGATACAACCGCATTTGCTCCAACCCCTCAGACAGAGACAAACACCTGCAAGATCTCTGTCAAGCTTTCTTACAACTACAATACCCACCTGCGGAAGTGAAGAAACAGATTGATAGAGCCAGAAGAGTTCCCAGAAGTTAGCTACTACAGGACAGGCCTAACAAAGAAAATAACAGAACGCCACTAGCCATCACCTTCAGCCCCCAACTAAAACCCCTCCAACGCATTATTAAGGATCTACAACCTATCCTGAAGGATGACCCAACACTCTCACAAATCTTGGGAGACAGGCCAGTCCTTGCCTACAGACAGCCCTGCAACCTGAAGCAAAGACTTGCCAACAACCACATACCACACAACAGAACCACTAACCCAGGAACTTATCCTTGCAACAAAGCCCGTTGCCAACTGTGCCCACATATCTATTCAGGGGACACAATCACAGGGCCTAATAACATCAGCCACACTATCAGAGGCTCGTTCACCTGCACATCCACCAATGTGATATATGCCATCATGTGCCAGCAATGCCCCTCTGCCATTTACATTGGTCAAACTGGACAGTCTCTACGTAAAGAGGGGGGGGTGAGAGAGCCTGGATTTGTGCTGGACATGGCCCACCTTGATTACCATGCACATTGTAGGGAGAGTGGTCACTTTGGATGAGCTATTACCAGCAGGAGAGTGAGTTTGTGTGGGGGGGGGATGGAGGGTGAGAAAACCTGGATTTGTGCTGGAAATGGCCCAACTTGATGATCACTTTAGATAAGCTATTACCAGCAGGACAGTGGGGTGGGAGGAGGTATTGTTCTATGATCTCTGTGTGGAAATAAAGTCTGCTGCAGTTTCCATGGTATGCATCCGATGAAGTGAGCTGTAGCTCACGAAAGCTCATGCTCAAATAAATTGGTTAGTCTCTAAGGTGCCACAAGTACTCCTTTTCTTTTTGCGAATACAGACTAACACGGCTGTTACTCTGAAATCTAATATTCCTACTAATTCACTTACCTTTTGATGGATTTATTAGCATTTCCAGCCAAGCCATTGGTTTGTGGGTGGTACGGGGTGGTGAAGCTACATTTTATTCCCAATCTTTCACCAATATATAGGTTAAACTGAAAGAAAATAAGTTACACCATAAACTTACATATAGACTTGTGTTAAGGAATGTTCCTTCGTGTATTTGCTACTACTTTTATGTGTAATTAGCAACAGGAATAGCCCTTCTTTTAGTATTTGTATTCAAAACAAGTAGTTGTGGGTTTCTTTGGTAGATATGAAGACACCGAAAAATAATTTTATAGCAACCCTGACTGTGACCTACACCAGTTTATAAAAAAAAGTATGGCGATTGTTTGAGATCAGTGTGTGACCTGATAGTGACTTTGACTGCATAGTAAAAATACCTGGAAAAAACCCAGTCGTTACCTTATTGAATTCTGGACCAAGATCTGTCAATATCTGCTGTAGGCATCCACATTGAACAGCTGTTTTGTGTGCTGTTTGCCACCTCAGATGCAGACTTACTTCTAAGTGGAAAGGCTTCCACCCATCTTGAAAGATAATCTATGACTGTCAGTATATACTGATATCCATCCTTTGGTACTGGTAATGGTCCTATTAAATCTATTCCCACCAATTCCCAGATCCGAGTGACCTACATGCAAGGGTACCAGTTACAGTCATATTTCACATGTTTCTAACTAAATGTTCTCAATAAACCCCTATATCATACTCAGAGTACACAATGTAATATGGTTACAACAGCCATAGAATCAGACTGTAAAGACCATTTTTAAATAAAGAAAAAACAACCAAAAAGAAGTACAGAAATGGGTTAGGAAAAACAATACACGAGTAAAGCTGACGAAATATCCCCAGCCAGTGCAAAGGGCATTAGAGGTAATTGCTGCACTATGCTGTGGCACTTGTATTCATTGCGCTCGTTTCCAAATCAAGGCCTCGTTGTATAGCCCAAACAACCGTGAATAATGATAAACGATAATGTCTGATTCCAAAATTCACCTTTATGCTTTTCAAGGTGGTATCCAGATTTAATTTCTTTCCCTCTTTCTGATAAGTCAAACATGGTGCAACCTCTTTTGGATGGAACAATATGATGACATGAACATTTCGTTATGGAAATAGCATTGCACAAGAACAACGTTCACATTTGCACACCAAATATATTTTTATATTTTTTATACATTTAGAACTTGTATTTCAATTGTAAATAGCTTTCTTCAGAATTTAGTTTCATTAATTTACATACCCAGTTGGCAAGATCTTTTGTCATCCCTGGCCAATAGTATTTTGATGTCAGAATATTCCTAGATATCCACCCAATGCACTGCCATGATACATTTCGAAGAGTTGCAGGGCTTCTTTCATGGTCTGCACGACGACAACCTTTTCTTCCTTTTGCCGAATGGAACAATGTCCCCTCTGTTGATTATAGAAGATAGAGCATGGAGGATGATCAAGGTTTCTCAGGGTCATGGGCCAGAGCAATTGCTGGGACCCTACCCACCTTGTCCACTTCCTGCACCACCCATGGCCCTATCCCTTTCAGCCTCTTCCCCGGGATCTCAGCCATATTCCACCTAGGCTCCCCGCCATTCCGCCTCCCCCACAACTCCTTTGCTCATTTCCTAACCACCAGCCTCTCCCACATAGCCCCAGGACCGGAGAAGCTCTGTGTCATGACCCCGGGGTTGTACCAGGGAGTGAGAGCTCCTCCAGTCCCAGGGCTCCAGCGGGGATTCAGGTGCTGCGCTTCTTTACGGGACCAGGAGTGGGGTGCTGTGGATTATCCTGCCCCACCTGGCACTTCTGCTGGAGAAGGGGTTGGGCATCAGGGCTTCCCCTGCTACCCCATGGCTTCTGCCAGGGCTGGGGTGGGGGCGATGTGGGAGGCCCTCCCTTGCCCCACTCACCGGGTGGAAGCTGGGGGCCCCCCTTGACCTTGGCCACTCAGCCTGGGCTCTGTAGTCACAGTGACTAATCCGCCACTGAGGGAGACATGATGATGAAATCAAGTGTTGCACTTAAGCTATGATCAGCTATTTGCAAAGCCATTCATTAATTATAAGGCATATGCATATTAAAGACATCTATATACACTATGGTTCGTAATGCTTTGAGTACAAGGGAGGAATTTCACTGTGTGGTTAGAACTAGCTGTTTTGTTTTGTTTTTTTAATTATAAATGATTGCTTAGTAAATATATAGTGATTGTTGTTGGTGCTTGCAGCAGAATGGATAACATACTTAAGAAATGAAGCAAAGTCATAGGGCTTTTTGATAAAATTATACTCATTTCTCATGTAACTGCACAATGTGTTTGTTGCACCACCCGCATAGATAACAGAGGAGATTTTCTGGAATATTTGAATAAAACTCGAGAGGCCGGTCCCATTGAAGGTAAGGTTAACACTCCAAATAATCCCAGTGTTGGGACACCAGGACCATCATTTACAGTCTGGTTTCCAGTGTAATGTGTCAGTATTATCTGAAAAAAAGTATTCCTTGCCTTCCAAAAAAAAGTTGACAGCAAATCGATGCAGGTTCAGTCTGCTTGCTTTATTGATTCCTTCAGGATATGGGCTGCTCCTTAGATATGCCAAAACATTTGCAATTTTTTCCTAAAAAGATTTCCCTGAGAATTGTTTACAAGAGAAAACAGTTACTTAAGTGGAAATAGGGAATCATCAATCCATGTAAGACTCAAAGTTCAATTAGAAGGTATGAGATGTACGTTGCAGACATATAAGCAGGGTAAACCTAAATCAACAATGTATCATTCATAGGCCAGTCACAAGACAGACATAAATAAATTGCAGGCATGTATATTTTGCAGGTATAATTTTGAAGTATTTGTGGCTTGAAAAATATGGCTGTATTCGATCAATGCAGATCGAATGTTATTGGAGATAAGGATATCACCTACAAGACTGTAACCACGTATAGACATAGTAACTCAGAATATTTAACAGCACAAAAATGTCAATATAAAAAGATAACACAAGCAGAGTTGCTTGAAGATAATGGGTTCCAAAAACAAATGAATACACACGGAAACGTTCTACTTACCTGCCATTATGGGTGTAGTACAGGTAATTTTTTGCTTGGTGCAACTTTCTGGGAGAAAATAGTTTTCTGAAATTCTGAAGAATCTGAAATAAAGAAACCCGTATAACCAATGTTCCCTCCAATTTTTGACAGGCCATATGCACAAAAAATTTCTTCTGTGCAAATTTTTGTGCGTGCGGGGTTTTGCCATGTGCGCTGAGTTTAGGATCTGTATGCACGCGCACAGCTTAGGGGGAACAGTGCCTATAACATACACTTATCCGTATCACCTCATTTTCAGCTATGCCTTTCAGCGGTCATGTTACTGTAATTTAGCTAATCAATCGTAACATGATGTAACTTGATTATCTAACAAAACTAGATCCCACCACCTTAATTGGTTTTCACCCAGCAAAATTACTTATACATCAGCCAAAAAAAATCAAAGACCCATACAGAGACCATACAGATAAACAATAGAGAAATGGGGACCATAAAGACCAGACAATAAGTAAATCACCATGATTACAGGCAAACCATTTAAGAAGTGACTATACAGTTATTGTTAAGAATCTTGATGATTCATGCAGTTAGCCAGCAAGACCCTTAGTATTTGGGTACTTTTAAGAGATTTGCCCATTAGTTGGGGTATGCTCATTTATTGGGGTTACTTGTCTGGGTTTTTTCCCCCTGCTAATTCTATTAACCTACTGCTTGTGTATAACAATTCTTAACAAAAGGTTAAGAAATATTCTATGAGTGAGAGAGAGAGACCCCTTGCTAAAGGAGGTTGGTCTGAAAAAGGAAAAGAAAGCTTGCTCGGGTTTGTGCCTCAGTTTCCCTACTCCACAGCAACTACTGAACAATTAACACATGATTAGGGCCACGTGCTGCCTGTGTTTCTTCACCAATTTATTACCAGATTTGCACATTACTTTGGGGTATGCTCATTTATTAGGGTTACTCTTCTGGGGGTGGGAGGGTGGTTCTGTAATTTTATCAATGTACTGCTTGTGTGACTTGTGTGTTCATATAGAGCTCTACTCCCTCCTTCTGCAAGTCCCCTCCCAATGGAGCTATCCTGCAGGACCTAGGTTCCCCAGGGCTGGGTTCCTCCAGCCTCAGAACCAGATGAACGAACACACACACACACACACATACACACACACACACTAGCAGAGCAAGTCTGAGTGGACTGGGTCAATCAGCACCCTCCAGCTGATCCCCTCATATGCCGCTGTAGTCAATGGACTGGGTGAAGCAGCATTCTCAAGCTGAACCCCTTATCTGCCCGGGCCCGGTCTCAAGAGGCTGGGTCGAGCAGCACTTTCAGCCCCCCCCCCCCATATGCCACAGGTTTAACACGTCCCTATCCCACTTTCACGTCACAATTGTACTGCCAGTAACCCACTTGATGAGCAAACCCCACAGTATTTTTGGGTGCTACAGGGATCTGTAGCTTAGGTGAAAGAAGCATTGCTCCAGAGTTAAATGGTGAAGATACAAACACAAGAGTAAAGCTGAGAGAGAGAGTGTGTCAACCAGCTTAACCATAAAAGTTATTTATTGAATCATAGTGATAACTACTCAAGGAGGGCTAAACAAAATAACAGTTACATTATTAAAGGTTAATACCTGAGGTAGAAAAGGAAACAGAGAGAGAGGGAGGGATCTCACCCACTCCAGGAAGCTTGAAGTCATCAGGGGTCCCAGATGACAGTGGTAGCTCAGGGTCTTGGATCTGTCAGGAGCAGATGAAATCACAGTGTATCTGAGGCAGAGTTTGGTCTGTGCATCAGAACACTTACTGGGGTATGAGTAGCGGTTTTTGTAGAGAAAATACAATGACTGAAGGGAGGACACTAGATTTGTTTATGGGTAAACTGATGACTCAAGCATTTTCTTTAGGCTAGACAAGAGGAGCTGATCACTCCTAGCTATGGCTGATGTTCCTTCAGGAAGCTCACAACGAAATTGGGCTGCTTCAGTATTTTGGACATCAGTCAAGGATTCCTTACTAGAATTGGTCTGATAACTGCTGAGCTGCGTGTGTGCAGGCGTAGGTTCATTAACATTTGGGGCACAGATCTCCCATGATGCAGTTGTTCCCTGCTTTTTTGGTCCCAGAGTTCAGTGCCGTTCTCTGTTCCCCATTCTGTATGCTAATGAGATGTCTCCTTTCCCCATCTTTCATGCAGATGAGGCTAGGGGAGTGGCCTCTGTTCTACATTCTGTATACTAATGAAGATGGCTCTGTACCCTTGTCATGAGGGGTCTAGGTGTGTGTCACACCACCATTCACTGATAGGTATCATCTGTGACTGTAGAGATGTTAACAGGGCATTGAGCATGAAATGATCTTTAACAATATGTTGTGACTACTTACATTAAAGAAATCCATTCTACCTTGGTTTTGTAGAGAGCCCTTTGATTGACCAATAAGAATCTGGTGTTGCAGGTCCCCATAGTGCAATTATATTTGATTCTCCATTCTCAGTGCAGCTTTTATTTTGGTGAGTTTTGCACACAGATGCAGAAATGTGGACTTGTGCATCCAAAAGTTCTGCAGCCACTGCTCATGTGCCCAAGCCGTCATTGTTGCAGAAGATTTCTGCCCTTGGGAAGGATGTAAGATGACACAAGATAATACACTTACTGAATATTTGTGAATCAGCTTCTACACAGAAGCAATGACATGTGAACATGGGACACTAAGGGTTGGATTCACAGGCAAGATATATGCATATCAAGATATATGCAATAACAACTACTTACTTAAATTTTTTTTTATTAGCATAAGCTATTAGAATAAAAAATAAACAGCACAATGACATGCACTGATCAGTGATGATACAGATAAATGACGAAGTGTTAAGAGTAATAAGAGTAATAGAAATAACATTTTTAAAGGAGCAAAGCTATAATTAAAATGGATTACAAGGAAGAGAGCGCAGTTCAGGGAATCACAGCAGCTGATAAGACAAATTTGAGAACTCTTATGAGACTTCACATAGACGAATAGTTATAAGAGAGGTTTCAGAGTAGCAGCCGTGTTAGTCTGTATTCGCAAAAAGAAAAGGAGGACTTGTGGCACCTTAGAGACTAACCAATTTATTTGAGCATGAGCTTTCGTGAGCTACAGCTCAATTCATTGGATGTATCGATGAAGTGAGCTGTAGCTCACGAAAGTTTATTCTCAAATAAATTGGTTAGTCTCTAAGGTGCCACAAGTCCTCCTTTTCTAGTTATAAGAGACTCTTTTAAATACTCAAAATGTGTGACGCAGAGTTTGAGGGAAAATGTAGGGAAATTATTTCACTGCATCAAGTCTCCTGTAGCAGTAAAGTAGCACCAGGTTTTTATATTTTTTGGTGGTGTCCAGAAAAGGTGCAAGGGAGTTTTGCTATGGGAGGGGTCTGGGGTCAGTACCGTGTTTACAATGGTGCCGTGGCAACAGGCCCACTCTGGGAAGTTGCCCATTACAGACCCCTCTTACCCATCCACACAGCCGGTTCTGGCCCCTCGCCTGGGGCAGTCCAGCACACAGGCCTTGCTGTGTGAGCCTCTCTCAGCCAGCAGGTTTCACTCGCCTGTTGGCGGCTCATCACCCAGCAGCTGGGGTCCACCATGCAGGCTGGGCAGGGCTGCTGGCCCCGGGGCCAATGGGTGTGGCTGGGCGGGGTGGGATCTCTGGAGTCAGGTCCCTAGGATCTGCCATGTTTCTTAGCACTGCTCCAGCTCTGAGCTGTCTCCGCTGCCTGGGATCTGTGGGGCCCCACCTGCCTCCCTCGGGGCAGAGCCACCTGGGACTGGTGTAGAGACCGGGCCAGTCTCAGCCAGTCACAGGGGACAGTGCAGGGGAGCTCAGGTGGGTCCTGCCAGGCATGTGGGTCCTGAGGGAGCCTGGCCCAGGCCGGCTCTGCTCCTGCTCCAGCTTGGCTGATTGCAGCACTCCCAAGGGGCTGGAGTTATCCTGCCCCAGGACCAGCCCTGGATGCGCTGCCGGCTCAGCCTGGCAGACACAGTCACCTCCCATCAGGGCCAGCTATTGTGGACAGGGGTCAGGGCATGGGAGAGTAGGGTCTCTAAAGGGTCGGGGGGGGGGGTGCTGGGCAGTGAGGGGGTGGGGAGATCTGTGTGTGTTGGGCTGTGAAGTGGGGGAGATCTGTGTGTGTCAAGGCACTGGGAAGTGGGGGGGGAGGTCTGTGCAGGGCATTGTGCAGTTGTGGCGGTGGGGCTGTGGGGGGCACTGAGCAGTGAGGGGATCTGGGGGGGGCTCTGGGCGGGAAGGTGCATGGCACTGTGCAGTTGTGGGAGGGCTGTGGGGGGTGTTTGGGTAGGGGCGCACTGGGCAGTGAGAGGATCTCTGAGGGGGTTCTGGGCAGGTGGAGGTGTGCTAGGCATCATGGTCTGTGGGAGGGCACTGGGCATAGGCATTTGTGGGGGTCTCTGGGCAGCGTGGCACTGTGCGTAGGGGGTCCGAGCCGCGCTAGGCAGGGGG
This sequence comes from Caretta caretta, assembly GCF_965140235.1. NCBI lineage: Eukaryota > Metazoa > Chordata > Testudines > Cheloniidae > Caretta > Caretta caretta. The sequence goes on from NC_134225.1 coordinate 8,127,517, forward strand.
TAGCACGGTGTGGCCTGGGCCCACCCACAAGGGGAAGAAGCATGGTGGCAGCGCAGAGCCCAGCAGGCCAGTGTCCGTCCGGCAGCTGTCGGTTTGTAAACAGTGCCCTTGTACTGGGCTGGGTGGAGGGGGGCCCTCCCTGCCGTGCCATGACCCACCTCCCATTGCTCCCGGCCAGCCCCTCGCTCTGAAGACTCTGCCCCCCCCTCCCCATGTCCCCTTAGCCCCCATGGGGGCCCACAAATAGGTTCAGCACCAGGCCCACAAAAGGGTAACGTGGCTGTGCCCGGGGTGCAGGATCTGGGCCAGCGGTTGGGTACCGGCTATGGGGAGTTTGGGTGAGGGGTGCAGGCTCTGACCTGGGGCAGGGGGCTGGGGCACAGGAGGGGGTGTGGGCTCTGGGGGGGGGGGGGTGTCTGTACAATGTTTCATAGCATTAAGCCTCCTGGCTGTAGCAGGAACGTAGCCCCCCTCCCGCCGGTACCCACAGCAGCTTGATCCGCCAGAGGGCGGCAGCGCGCGGGGGAGTGAGGGCAGAGAGAGGGCACCGGCACCAGGGAAGGGTACTGCGCATGCTCCGTTCGGGCGAGCATGCTCCGTGCCCCCGAAGGCGGGCGCTGGGCGGGGGGAGCGTTTGGTGTCGCACCGGGCTGCAGGCTGCGGCGGGGCCGCGGAGGTAGGGGCGGGGGCGGGGGCTGAGTGCGCGATCCCGAGGGAGCCGCTTCTTGGGCCCGCGGGGGGTGGCTGCACGCGCGGGCAGGGGGCCACCCCTGGGGTGGGAAAAGGGACCATGGGGGGCTAGCGGTGTGGACGGGGGAAGTGTGCGGGGTCGGTGAGTGGCCGTGCGGGAGGGGCTGTGGGGGGGCCGGGGCGGGGTGGCTGTGGTGGGTATGTGGCTGGCAGCGCAGGCAGGCGCAGTGCATAGGGTGGGTGCGTGAGCAAGCGGAGGGGCTGTGGGGGGGCCGGGGTGGGTATGTGGCTGGCAGCGCAGGCGGGGGCAATGTGGAGGGTGGGTGTCCAGGGGGAGGGGCTGTGGTGGGGTCAGGGCGGGGTGTGTGTGTGGGGGGAGGGGCTGTGGGGGGGGGAGGGCGGGGTAGGTATGTGGTTGGCAGCACAGGCGGGGGCAGTGCGTGGGGTGAGTGTCTGGGCATGGGAGAAGGGCAGTTAATGGGGTGTGGTGCTAGGTATTGGGGTAGAGGGATGGTGTGCGGGAGTATGTTGTTGCCTAGGGGTGTTGTCGCAGATAGTGGGGGGTTGGCGGGGATAGGTGTGTGGGGAGGATGTCGTACTGGTTAGCAATAAGGGTTGGATACAATGCGTCACTGGCAGGGTGTAGATGTAACTAGTTTGTTGGGGGCCAGTGTGGGAGGTATTCCTGCCTGACTGGCTAGCAGTGTGTCTGGTTGGAGGGCTTATTGGGCTGAGTAGTGTGTGTGCATGTGGGGGGTGATAAGCAGATGTTTTGTCTGGGTCCATAGGGCTGGGTCACTGGCTCTGGGTGGGAGGCCAGGGTGCCTGCTTGTGCAATGAGGCAGTGGCTTACTGGGAGAGCTGGTGTTTTGTGTTCCTGATGTCACTGGCTGGTTTGGGCGCAGTGAGGCTGGGTGTCTGGTGGTGGGCCCATTGATGGGGTTGGTTGGCAGCTAGTGTTTGCTGGGCAGTGGCCTGGGACATTGGGAGTGGCTGGCTCAGAGCAGGCAGTAGTGATGAATAGTTTTGTTGGGGCAGTACTAGGGGGCAGCCAGGAGGGGATAGGTCACCAGTTGTCGCTGCGTAGCTGCTGAGGCTACTTACAGGGGGTGGTGGGCTCTGCTTGGTTCTGGGGGAGCAAGTGCTAGGTGCTTCAGAGAGGCGCTGGGGGAGCGGGAGGCGCTGGGCGGGGCAGCTCAGGAATTGGGCTATGGTGGAACTTGGTGTGGCTGGCACTGCGCCTGCCTGGCTCTGGCACAGCAGCAGGAGTCCAGGGTCTCTGGCTCCCAGATGCCATTGGCTCAGCACATGGCATGTATAGGGCGTGCGCTGCCACGCAGGATGGACCCATCTCTCTCTCCCCCATGACCCATCTTCTCTGGGCTGCTGCTCTTATTAGCCATGTAGCAGAACGCTCCCCAAGCCCCGCCTTGGGGCCTGCAGGCCCAGCTCAGTATGAGTGTCAAACAGCTCCAGGGCACTGATACATCCCCCTCTGCAAGGATTCTTTCCTAGGCTCCGTGACCCACTCTCAACAGTGAGTAACTCATCGTCTGCCTCCTGTTGAGTTCTGGCAGCAGGATAGGGGCCCTGCTAAGCTGGGCACAGGCCAGAGAGTTGATTTCCAGGGGTGAGCACTTCTGTTCCCTCATCCTTGCACCAGTGCTCACTGTCACAGGGCAGTGTGATTGACAGCTCCTCTCATCCCAGGAGGAGCCAGCTGGTACATGTAGAGGGTGAGGGGATCCATCCTTGAGTGAACATGGGGGTGACTCATCATCAGCCCCACCGTGTCTGGGAGGGATGAGCTGTGTTGATCTGTGAGGCTGTTACTCTCCAAAGCGCCCCCCGGGCCTGTAGCTGGACACTGGCTCTGTGAGCTTGCAGGCAGCTGACATTGGTGCTACTCTTCTAGCCCTTAGTGACACAGTGGGCCTGGCTAGTGGCTCTGAGAGTGAAGGAGTGGTCTGGCCAGTTGGAAACTGGTCCATGAGCTCTCTGTGCTTCTCTGAGCCATGTGGCTCCTGATCATCGTCAGCTCTCAAACATGCCAGCATGACCCCCGGTCTGAGTCCTGTAGGCCTAGGAGAGCGCCAAGCCCCTGCTGTGCCCAGTGATTCTGCTACAGAGAACGATGACCCCCGGCCCTCTCAATGCAGCTCTCCCCTCTCCTTCCCGGGAGCTGACCCTTTAAGCACGCTTCTCTGGATTTGTATTAGGTGTGTTTTGTAGATTGGCCTCTCTGTGCCTCAGTTTCACAAATGACTCTCCCAGAGTCACAGAGGGAGTTGGTGGCAGAGCTGAGCATGAAAACCTGGAGTCCTGACCCCCTGCCCACCAGGCGATCGTGCTCCGCATCCCCCGGTGTCTCATCTGGTTTGACCTACATGGTTCCAATGAAGGCCTGGCTGTTCACCTGCCTTTGTAGGGGCAGTGTGCATGAAAGGCCAGGATTCCCTGAGCCTAGGAGGTGCAGCTGTTACCTTGAGTAATGGTGGGGCAGAAGGGGATTGAAGGCCAGAGCCTGAGAGGTGAGAGTCGAGAGGCTGCTCCCCTGTGTCCACTGCTAACTCTCCCCCTTGAGCGTGTTGCTTTGGGCCAGGTCTGGCAGAGTTGCAGCCAGTTCTGCACTCTGCAAGGGCTGGGTGAGCGACGGGTGTGTGATGCGATGAAAACCCTCCTCTAAGCCAACAGTGCCCAGGAGACAGGCTCTGCAGCACCAACTGACTCCCGGGAGACCTCAGCTGAGTTGCTCCGCTCTGTCACATGGGGCCAGTCATCCCCCCAGGAGGGGCACTGGGGCTGAGTAACTGGTTTGGTTTGCGGTGGGCGCGGTGTCTCTGATGAAAGGCCGAGTATTAATAACAGGTGCCCACCATACCGGTGAGCTGCCTGAATGCCAGCGTCACGAGAGTGCTGCTGCCGAGCTCTGCTGTGGGTCCAGGGCCAGGACACGTGCTCGGGAACGGGCACTCGTGCAGCCCGCGGAGCTAACCTAGGGGCGGCTGTGTGTGAGGAGCCCAGCTTGGCTGTGCCAGGCCCCCTGTGTCCTAGTGCATGGGCAGCAATGCGGACGCACTGACGGCCAGGCGAGAGCAGAGCCTGGGTATTCGGGCTGCTGCTCACAGCTGGTGTGGACACACTGCCTCCTTTGCTGTGGGAGAGACATGCCTGGCACTTCCCATGCCAGACGCCCTGCGGCAGCTCTCAGCAGGAGCCTGGCCTTTACACCCTGCTGCAGCTGCATTGCCTGCTCCTGCTGTAAGGTCAGATGCTGGTTCCTAATGGGGAGCATCTGGCAGTGCCCGTTCTGCTGGTACCAGTCACCAGGGCAAAGTGTACTTGGCAAAGAATTGAAAAGAGAAAATGGCAGAATGGATGCCAAGCTGGATACCAGTGCTTCTGGGAATGCCAGCCTGGGCCCCCAACTCCAGCTAAGGAGGGTGGCAGATCTCCTGCCTTCAGAAGCCTGTCTGTGGCCAACTCCCCCTTCTGTCTGAACAGCGGCATGCAATGCTGTCAGCCCCTCTGGGGGTGCAGTCAGCGTCCATCTCACAGTTGTCTTGTGGCTGATCTGCCCAGCGTGGGGGCTGCTGCATTGGGGTGTTGAGTTCCCTCCTTTGCCTGGCACCAGCTCTCGCTAAGGTTGTTGGCCTTCTGGAGCATCCTCCTTTGTATCTAGCTTGCAGCCGAAGGCACAAACCTTGTGCACAGGAGCAAGTTGACACCTCACTGCCTCCCACCGGGCATTGCCATCCTGTGCAGGGGTGAGGTCACTCCCTTACCAGTTCTCCTCACAGGTCGCTGCTCTCCACTTGGAGTCTCTTTTTCGCATTGCCCTTCTCAGCTAATGTGTTGTGTGTGGACACAGCCCCTAATGTGAACAAAGACCTGGACCCTGCAGCGCCAGGCCAGACCATGATTGAAGAGATGCCATCAGTGTGGGGCTCGCACCTGCTGCTGGGCAAGAGGAACCCTGGCTTTGATTCCACCTGGCAGTTCCTGTGGTCCTAGACAGCAGCAGGTTCAGGAGACTGGGTGTTCTGCACTTGTTAGACTCTGCACTGAGCTCTGGGAGCGGGTGGGGAGAGTGGGTGGGTGGGTGTGGGGGGGTATGTCTACACTGCCATGAAAGCCACAGCTGGCCTGGGTCAGCTGATTTGGGCTGAGGGGCTATAAAACTGCTGGCTGGGGGACCTGTGTTCTGCTTCCCTGCAGAGAGGTGGGGGAAATCTCCTCCTCGGTTGCTAGTTGTGACTGCCCTGGCTTTTGGGGCTCCCCTTGTGTTTTCAGATCCTCCACTGACATGGGTCAGTTTCAACCAGTCCTTAATGACCCATTCATTCAACTTCAGACAGCGTGACCCAACACCTCTTAAGAACGGCCATACAGGGTTGGACCAAAGGTCCATCCAGCCCGTATCCTGTCTTCCAGCAGTGCCGAGGTGCTGGAACTAGGAGTGCTGGGGGTGTGGCAGAACCCTCTGGCTTGAAGTGGTTTCCCTCATATAGTGCATTTAGTTTTGTTCAGTGGCTTTGAGCACCTCCACTATAAAAATGGTGCCAGTGTCCCACAACAGTGGCCAGTGCCAGACGCTTCAGAAAGAATGACCAGAAGAAGGCAATTTTGAGTGATCCGTCCCCATCATCCAGTCCCAGGTTCTGGCGTTCGGTGGTTTAGGGACACCCAGAGCATGGGGTTGCATCCCTGACCATCTTGGCTAATAGTCATTGATGGACCTGTCCTCCAGGAACTTCTCTCATTCTTTTTGAACCCAGCTGTATTTCTGGCCTTCACAACATCCCCTGCCAATGAGTTCAACAGCTTGTCTGTGCACTGTGTGAAGAAGTACTTCCTTAAGGTCGTTTTAACCCGCTGCCGATAAATTTCATTGGGTGACCCCCTGGTTCTTCTGACGTGGAGAACGAACATTTCCTTCTTCATTCTTTTCACACCACTCGTGATTTTATAGACCTCCCGTCATTGTCTATTTTTCCAAGCTGAAAAGTCCCAGTCTTTTTAATCTCCCCTCCTACGGGAAGCTGTTCTACCCCCTTCATCATTTTTCTTGCCCTTCTCGGTACCCTTTCCAACTCTAATATACCTTTTTTGAGATGGGTCAATCATCTGTGCATAGTATACAACTTGTGGGCATACCATGGATTTATATAGAGACATTATGGCATCTTCTGTCTCATTATCTATCCCTTTCCTAATGGTTGCTCACATTCTGTTCGCTTTTTTGACTGCTGCTGCACACTGAGCAGATGCTTTCAGAGAACTATCCACAGTGACCCCAGGATCTTTCTTGAGTAGTAACAGCTCATCATTGATATGATAAACCCCCCTCATTTTCTATGTATCGTTGGGATTATGTTTTCCAATGAGCATTACTTTGCACTTACCAACATAGAATTTCATCTGCCATTTTGTTGCCCAGTCACCCAGTTGTCTGAGATTCCTTTGTAATTCTTCACGGTCTGCTTTGGACTTATCTGTCTTGACTAAGTTTCTATCATTTGCACTTTTTGCCACATCACCATTTACCCCCTTTTCCAGATCATTTATGAATATGTTGAACATCACTAGCCCCAGTACAGATCCCTGGGGGACACCACTGTTTACCTCTCTCCATTCTGAATATTGACCATTTATTCCTGTCTTTTGTTTCTTGTCTTTTAAGTTACTGATCCATGAGAAGACTTTCCCTCTTATCCCGTGACTGCTTACTTTGCTTAGGACCCCCACCAAAGTCTCTTTGTCAAAGGCTTTCTGAAAGTCCGGGCACCTCATGTCTCCTGCTTTGTCCCCTGGGCATTTTAACCCTTCTGGACCCATTGGGTAACAGTGTGAAGTACAGAGGGAAACTGAGGCAAGCATAGGATTAATTAAAAATATTACAGAAAATTCCCACTTTATTACGCTCTGGTAGGTTTTAAACCTGCCCATGGAAATGTGTCCAGCTGTCTCTCAGGCATGGGCCATGCCCCTTGTGTGCTCCTTTCTCCCCAATATCACACTTGTGACAGAGTGCTCCCAAGCAGGGCACAGCTGGGCACCTGGGAACAGAGCTGAGCCTCCCCTGAGCACAGCCAAGGTCACTGACTCTCAGGAGAACTGGTGGATTTGTTAAAGTCTCAGCTCCTGGAGTCATGTGAATTTGTGAGAATTCCAGCTTTAGCTTAGCCAATGAAATCAGTGTCTAGCACTCATGGCTGGGGAGCATGGTCCAGCGGCTCCATGGAGGGATGAATAAAGAACCCAAATTGATCAGTTTTGTAATCCCATGATTTTGGGGGCCTCACTTGTGAGCACTGAAGCTGGTAATGCTGCATAGATGGTGGGCTCTATGTGCGTATGAGCTCCAAAGTACGCTAGTAACAACCAGCACAGAGATGTCCTCTGAAGTAGCTGACACTGTTAATGAGGGGAGCTGCAAGGCTTAGCTGAGCCACTGGGTGGGAAAGGGTGGGTTGGGGGGTGGGATGCTGGGTGGGGCAGGGCAGGGTGGAGAGAGTGAGGTGGCAAGTGGGGAAGACTGACTGATCGGGGGGGAGGGAAGGCTGGCTGAGGGTGGCAGGGAAGGCTTGTGGGGAAGGGGGTGGGACAGTGGCAGCAGCAGGTGCTGGAAGGAGGGTGGCAGGCACTGGGTGGGAAGTTGAGGGGGTGTTGGTTGTGGGAAGGCTGGGTTGGGGGAAGCAGGTGCTGAGTGGGAAAAGTTGGGGGGTTGGGGAAAGGGGGGGCATGGGCGGTGGGCTAGGAGGGGCAAAGGCTAGGCTGGGATTGGCAGATGCTAGGCAGGGAAGGCTGGGCTGGTGGGGTGGGGAAGGCCACGGGCACTTTGCTTGGCCTTTCCACAGAGCATCTGTCTGTCCAGCCCTGTTATCAGGGCGTGGCCTCGCTTGCTGATCAGTCTTCAGAGGCTGTTGCTGCAGTGCAAAGGCAATCCAGAGCTGGATTAACCTGACTGCTTCTGCCCCATGCCTCAGTGGGCACCCTGGACGAGAGCCGGCAGAGGGACCCTTGCGTCCTGAGCAAAGCTCCCTGCCAAGGGGTTCTCCCAGGCAGCTTTTCCTTCTGTGCCTTCTCCTCTTTGGGGTGAGAGGAGATGGCTGCCCTGGCAGGAATCTGGGTCCCATTGATCCAACACCCTTTGTCCCTTGGGTGGCTGTTAACAGCATCCCGGGCTCGTCTGTGAGCCTGTGTGGGATAGAGGACGGCTGCTGTTCATTGATCCTTCACCCTCGTTATCTGTAGCCTCTCCCTGGCTGATAAGGGGGCTACAGGGTGAGGGCGGGGCCTGGAGCCTGAGCTTTGGTAACCTGCCACCAACTGCCATGCCGGTGTCACCAGGTCTCTGATTTGAACTCTGCTTCATGCTGTCACCTTGGGCTTGGAGCTTCGCCACCTGGTGTTCGCCTGAAGGTAGTGAGTGGTTTTCTTTTAATGTTTGAGCCAAATCCGTGCAGCTGTTTGAGTCCCACAGGGTGGGTCTTTACACTGTGATGTGGAGAATGAACTCTGCGGGTGGGGCAAGGGCTCTGCCGCTGGGGCAGCGGGGGCCTGCTCTCCAGGCCAGTTCTCTAAAGTCAGCCTTTGTATCTTAAGAACATAAGAACGGCCACGCTGGGTCAGCCCAATGGTCCATCCAGCCCAGTATCCTGCCTTCAGAGAGAATGAACAGAACAGGCCTGCATGATCCATCCCGTCCTCCATGCCCAGCTTCTGGCAGTTAGAGGCTTAGGACACCCAGGGGTTGCCTCCCTGACCATCTTGGCTAATAGCCATTGGTGGACCTATTCTCCAGGACCCCTTGGTGCTGCTTGTGCTCAGCAAGGCCTTGATTCTGCCTCCCTGAGCTCAGTGGGAGCTGTGTGGCTGATTCAAAGGGCACAGGGGCCAGCCCCAGTCCCCTTCTCATGCTCGCTGTGCTGCTCCTACCTGCAGGAGGCAGGTGGCTGATTGGAGGAAGCCAGCTGGAAACCTTGCTGATTGTAACACAGCAACTGCTGCAGTTTCCGGGGCTCGGCAAGTCCAGCTTCTCCCTGTGGTGAACTGCAGGAAGCAAACTGTGTGCGGTGGGAAGCGCTTGCTCTGTCGCTGGCTGGGGTGGAGCCCACCAGCATTGTACTGCAGTTAGATGGTGGTGACGTGCTGGCTGTGAGCGCTCATCCTAAACCAAGTCCAGGCAGAGCTAAATGAACGTAGCACCCGGGTTGCCATGTCCGTGCTCTGGAGATATTCCCATTACCCAGTGCTCTGTAGGATCTGACGTGGCGACGTTCACTGATGAGAGTCCAACCGAACCTGTAACCTTGGTGGTGAAGCTTGGGGGGAATTGCTGAAAGGGGGTGGCATGTCCACAGGTCTCACAGGACTGGGGCAGGGTATTGAGCAGACTCTGTGGTTGGTACCATGCACCACCTCCCTGCGTTAGCCCTGCCCATGTGCTGCCCAGAAAGGGGGCTGGGTTGATAGAACCTGCAGGGCTCACTGCATGTCCATCGTTGAGGCATTTCCTGGGCCACCGTTGGGACCAAACCACAAATGAGGGTGGGGATGAACCGGACAGTGAGTGGCCCGTGGAGGAGAGGCCTGAGGGAGAAATGGGGCCAGGATGCAAAGATGCAGGGTCCAGGAGCTGCCAGAGGTGGTAGGCTGAGATGGGACCCCCAGAGCAGGGCCCGCAGCACAGGGGCATTGCCCAGCTTGCGCAGGGGATGGGGAGCCTTGACATGGCAAGAGGGATGCAGAGATGCTGGTATGTCTGCAGCTCTGGGAGTGCGTTGCTCTCTGCCTTGCCCACAGCTGACCCCACCCAAGGAGCACAACTCCTGGGTGAGACCCTGGGGCCGTGGGGTGAAGGGTATGCCTGCAGCAGGAGCTACCAGCACATGACTGGTAAGGGTGGGCTGGCCATGGGCAGTGCCTTGTGGGGTGAGGGGGTGGAAAGCTGGAGGAAGCCCCAGAGGCAAAGGGATAACTGAGTGCAATTCCTGGAGAAATGCTCCCCAATTCTGAAGCCCAGCCCCAGGGAGGGTGTGCAGTTGGGGGCGCGGGGGGGGGAGGAATCCGAACTTGCTGAGACCTGGGACTGCTGGGTTGGACAAAGGAAGTGACTCTTTGGGTGGGGTGGTTTGACGGCAAGGGGGATGCATGGACTGTAGCCCCTCTGGGCAGGGAGTGGGGGTTGGGTCTCTGCGGGCACCCATTGTTCTGTCCTGGCTCTGCAGCTCTCGGTTGAACCTGGGGGCTGCTTTTATCGGGTTCCTGCTGACCCTTCCCCCTCCCATACAGCCGCTGCACTTTGCGGGTCCGCTAGCGCTGGAGGCCAGGGCAGGGAGGAGGCCAGCTGGTAGCTCACTGTGTGGGGCCTCCTTCCTGCGCTCTGTGTTAAATGCTGGGGCTGGCAGAGAACGGAGCAGGAGCGGGGAATGAGTGTGGTGACGTCACCGCCGCTCTGCTGCATGGGCTGGGTGCAGCTTGGTCTAACCCGGGAGCAGCTCACAGGAGAAGCTTTCCAAGGCATTGGCACTGCATCCCATCACAGAGCCTGGGGCACAGGGAGACAGGTATTGTCCCCATGGCTGAGGGGTCTGCACTCTGCACAGTGCCCTGGCCTTGCAGCCCAGATCCCCAACCTGGGGCTGGCTGGCTGGCCCTGTGGTTGTGGTTCTGCTCATATTTCCCCTCCTCGAGCCCTGGAGGAAGTGCCTTGGGGCTGAGCTTACTTGCACAATCTCCTGCGAGTGGAAGGGAGTGAGAGGTTCACAGGAGTCAGTTCCCACAACTTCAGTTACCCAGATTGAAAACATGACCCACGCCTGGGCTCCTCCTCCCAAAGCTTGCACACCAAGCAGCCCCTGCTCCTCAGCCCTGGCTGCCAGACACATTGCTGGGCACTATCCTGATGCTTTCTTGCCTCTGCTGTGTCAATCCCTGGGACGGGGAAAGGGCTAAAATGGATTTCCCCAGTGGGCCCAGAGTCCAAGCTCCTTTCTCACCCTGAATAGTAGCTGGCCTGAGCACATGCATCCAGCACTGGAGCCAGGTTACTCCTGGGTGAGCGGCCCTCCCTAGGGGACTGGTGCTGGCCCTGGCCCTCCAACAGCCTTTCCCATGTGTTCCCTGGCCAGCCAGGGCTCTGTTGGCATCCCCTTCCCCTGAGACCACAGAGCTCGGCCTTGGCCGGCAAAGGTTAAGCTGCCCCTGTGTATCGCCGCTTTGCCTGCCCTGCCCGTGTGTCCAAGCTGCAGCAAGCGAGTTCCTGGTGAGGTCCTGGTGTGCAGCGAGAATGTCCTGCTGGAGCCATTTCAGCCCAGGGTCTGTGCCCGCACGGGGTGCTGGGGCAGGGCAGCATTGGCAGGAGAGGTTGCAGGGGCAGCACTGGCTAGTGCTGCTCTGATGGAAGCCAACACAGCATGGGGGAGAACGTTACTAACGAGGGATTGCGGGGTGCGGGGGGGTTGTCCCTCTTGGAGGGAATGAGTGAGTCTGTCTTATCACCCCCTCCTCTCTAGGGGCTGGCACCCCCTTGGACATCCTTCCTCATCTGCCCCAGGCAACACACGGCCTGGGTGACCTTAACTGGCCACTCCCTGCCTACGGTCTGTCTCGGGGCGGCCACCCTGCGGCTCCAGAGCCACGTGCGGCTCTTCAGAGGTTAATATGCGGCTCGTTGTATCGACGCCAACTCCAGGGCTGGAGCTACTGGCGCCAACTTCCCAGTGTGCTACAGGGTGCTCACTGCTCAACTCCGGGCTCTGCCCCAGCCCCACTCCACTCCTTCCCCCAAATCCCCCGCCCCTTCCCCGGAGTCTGCCGCGCCCTTGCTCCTCCTCCCCCCACCCCCGCGAGCCTTCGGCACGCCACAGAACAGCGGATGGCGGCGGGGGGAGGCAGAGGGATGGAGAGTTCGGCGCTGGTCGGCGGTGCTGCTGGCGGCTGGCAGACACGGGGGGCGGGGGGGGCTGACGGGGGGCTGCTGACGTGTTACTGTGGCTCTTTGGCAAGGCACCTTGGTAAATTCTGGCTCCGTCTCAGGCTGGTCACCCCGGTCTATCTGCACAGCAGCTAGGAGGTTGCTCCCTAGCCAGGTGGAGAGAGGCAGAGTTTTACACAAGCTGGCGCGTGAACAATAGCCGTGTGGCCCCAGTGTGCGGGTGGCCCCCAGAGTACAATCCCGCTCACCCCCAGGGAACATACTCAGCTGGGAGTCAACCGGCTGCCGTGGCCGTGCTGCTGTTGGAAGCAGCCGAACTCCTGTGTACCCGTCTGCCCATGCTGGGAGGCAGCCCCTGCGTCTCAGTACAGGCCTGACCCCCAGTGCCCAGCCCTGTCCTGAGCTGGAAATTGCCCACTTCCACAGTGCGAACTGGGACTCTCTCCTCCACACCCCGCACTCTGCACGGCTGGCAGGGGCTTGGGGTCTGAGTCATGGTACCTGTGTTCTTGGGCAAAGCATCTCCGGTCTGTGTCTGGTGATAGACGAGGTGACTCAGAGGGTAGGTGCAGAGGGCCCATCTGCCCTGGAATGGGGCAGGGACACCCCTGGCTCAGGAGGTGAGTGGGCAGGGTCTGGACTCTGCCTGGGACCTTTCTCCTTGGCAGACGTCAAGCAGCAACACTCCTGCCCCAAACAGTGGGACTAGCACTGGTGGGGAGCCCCACAGGACCAGCTGCTCCCCAGGTGTGTCTGCAGTTCAGGTCAAGGGCAGTAGGGTGAGGATCAGTGAGGGAAGGGCCAGCCCCATGTTGCCCTGTGACCTGTGCTCCCAGCCAGGAACCAGCAGGAGGTAACAGGCTGTCTGGGAGGGTGCTGTCTTGGGGAGGTGGGGTGGGGGGAATGGGGCCCTCTGTGAGGGAAGGAAAACTATTGGGAGGGTGAGTAAGGAGGTATGTGGTTCTGGGGGGTCATGGGAGCTGTGCATGGTGGACCCTGGCTTCCCCCAAAGGGCACAGCATAAACGTCTCTGCTTGTTCTCAGGCACCTTGCTGGGACGGGCCTGGGACCAGGGCCAGCAGCAGACATGGGGCAGAGTGAGTCCGAGCCCCAGGATGAGCAGGAGGTAGGTGCTGTTCCTTGCTGGGGCCCCTGGCAGTTTGTCCTCTGTAGCCTGGCAGTCACTGGAGCGAGCGAGTTCCCAGCCTCTCAACCCATCGTGCTACCCGGGCCACCCACGTTCAGAGAGCTCCCCCTTCTGGTGCTGTCCACTGGCTGGACAAGGACCTGAAGAGACCCTCCCCACCAGCACCATTGCCTGGGGGCTGGCAACACTTTCCTAGTGCAGGGCACCTTGGCTGGCATCCCAGTCAGAGTCCTCCTCAGGACGCCCACTTGCCCCAGCAGGATGCCCCTCCCCTCTGACTTGGGAATGTTCAATCCAGCATCCAGGTCACGTTCCAGCTCCAAGGATCCCCCATCTCCCATGGGAACCTTCTTCCCAGATGTGGTCCTGGGTTTGGCAGAAACCTCTCCAGAGCCCAGCAGCCCTCTGGGATGTGTCTGGGTAGGTGTGGCCTGCTGGGGCCTGCCCAGGACACAGTGTCCCAGGATTGCTGGAGTCTTGCCCTCCACTTCAATGTCCTTTCTACTTCTGCACTGTTATGTGCCCCTTGAACAGCTGTCAGCCTCACTCCAGTGGTGGCTGCATTTCAGTGGTGGGCCAGTGGTCCCTGCACACACTGCACACTCAGCAAAGTGTGTTGGGATGGAAGGTGCTATAGACAGACCCTTATGCCCAGATGTTGGGTGGAGCAGCCATAGGGGTGGGCCCATGGGCTTTGATGGCAGCATCAGCCTGCCTGCTGGCGCTGAGGCGCTGTCTGCATCTCTCTCCACACAGGATGCAGCGCTCACAGCCGTGCTGCCCAACCTTAAGCTCTTTGTGGAAGATCAGCTCCAGACCAGCATGGTGAGGAGGGGCGGCTGGGGGGTTATGCCTGGGAGGTGGGGCCAGGTGTGGTCTCTCCTGGAGGGATTGTGTTCCTGGGGGATATGGAGCAGTGTCGCGGTCCCTCCCGTGGGCAGTGGAAGTGCTGGCCTGCTGGCATAGCCCATGGTCCCGGGCCCAAAACTCAGCCATCCCTGGGCAAGTCTTGGCTGGTGGGTGGAGGGGTTGATGGGGTCACACACTGTCCTTGGACTGGGGGAGGCGCTGGGAAAGAATTTCCCCCTGGTTTGAGCTGTGGGGAGCCTGCTGGCTTCCAGTTCCTCTCGTGCTGTGTGTGGCTGCCCTGCCCAGCCCACATTGGTCCCTCTGACAGCAGGGGTGGGGTATGTGGCAGGCGGGAGTAGATGCTGGCCGAAGGGCAGGCTGGGAGGGGTTCTCCCTACTCTTCCCAAGACCTGGCCAGGGGCAGCCTTGCTGATGGAGCAGCCAACCCAGCTACTGTACAGCCCGGGCACCCTACAGTGCAGCCTCCTTCCCTGTGGTGTGGCCCATGCAGTCGTAGCTGTGCAGGTCAGGTGCTTGGCTTGTGATGCTGCACTATGTGCTGGGACCAGTTGTTCCTAATTCACAGGGTCTGGGGTCTGTGCCGCGCCCTTTGCAGAGCATCCTGGGGTGAGCCCCGTAATGCATCAGATCCCAGGGGTCATTGTCTCCGCAGGGCAAGCCACACAGCCTCAGCACCTCTGAGCCTGGGCCTCTGGGCTCCAGCGGCCCCTGCTGCTCACAGTGAGCTCATGTTTGGGGACATTTTCCCTGTCAGGGATTGCTGCATAAGCTAGTACCTGCAGTGACACTGTGTGGCCTTTCCAGAGCGGGGGTAGTAACTAATCACCTGCAATATGGTGTTGAGGACCCTTAGGTTAGCATGAGACAGGTGAGCATGGGACAGTTTGTCTTGTTGGGAGCCAGGGCTGTGCCATGTCCTGTCCTTTGAGCTCCATCCTTGTGTTCTCCCCATTTGGAGTCTCTGCTCCCAGAAGCACCCTGCAGCCATCTGTTCCCCTGCCCTCCCTTGGTCTCCAGCCAGGCTGCATGCCCACACCCAGCCTGCCTCGGCTTAACAGTGAATGGCCCAGTCCTTGGGGCTCTGTTGTCTCTTTGGGATCCTCCACCACAGGGGCAGGTGTGACAAAATGGGTATTTTTTGTAATATTTTTGAGTCCCGCTTGCCTCAGTTTCCCCTATATTTTGCATGGCTACCCAGTGGGGGAAAAGGCTTGTTTGCTCTCAGGGCAGACTGAGAGACATGAGCGGGAGGGGTGTGTTTGTGTCCTCGCTGTCTGAGCGGACTGAAGTGGTCATTAGACAGGACTGGCTAAGGCCGACCCATATCAGTGGAAAAACCCCGGTCACCAGGACATGGACAACTGGCAACCAGTGCCCCACCGCCTCTGCGCAGGGAAGCTGAGCAGAGACCCTTGCTTGAGACCAAAGGACTGGGTGGCAGGAGGTGGGGGGAAAAGAGTGCTCTTCTGGAAGAGTCTGGGAGCTCTCACTGCTTGGTCCAAGGAAGGGAGTCAGAGACAGCTGGCATGGCATTGCTCTGGGCTGGCAGGAACTGCCTGTGCTTTAAGGCTTATGGTGACCCGAGCACTTCTCATGCTGGGTTCCAGCTGCCGAATCAACCTGCCTGGGTGAGTGGCTCTGGTGCATTGGTCCCTGCGGAGTGGACTCTGCGGCACCGCAGCAGTTCGGCCTCAGGAGGCGGTGAGGCTCCGTGGCCTGCCCTGGAGGAACCTTGGCAGCAGAGGTGACACGTGGGGGTATCATGCCATACGCCCTGTGGGCTGCAGCACGGCCTCCCAGTCACTCACTGTGCCTTCTTCAGTGCCATGCAGGGCCACTTCCCAGCTCAGAACCAGCTCCTGCCCGCCCCCCGCCCACCCTCCTCTGCCAGCCCCACCTTTGGCCGCAGGCTCCCGGTCCTGCCTGGCCTTTGGCCGCGGGATCCGGCTCCCCATGCTCTATTCCTGGCTCCAGGATGGACTCTGTGAGGTTGGACACTGGTGTTGGTGCAGCTCCGGCGCACACACGTGCCCACACAGCTGCAGGAGGTTAAATGCCAAGGCTTCCCCCTCTCTCTGATGGGGGATCCCCACTTCGCTGCCAGCGGGATGCTGTGGCTTGCGATGCGCTTGGAGCCCCTCAGGGCCACACTGCTGGAGCAGGGCAAGCTGCTTGAGGGAGACACGCCCCAAGAGCCAGCCTCGGAGACCATCCCCGCTGCCCTGAGCCCTCCCGGATTTCTGCCGGGCAGAGGCGATGCCTTTCTGTAGCTCGTGCCAGGGCACAAATTAAAGGTTCTGGTGTGAACCCTGGTAGAAATCGGGGAGCACATGACTGCACGTCCCCCATCTCCCCTGGGGGTCTCCATCTCGAAGGGGTTCCTCCAAGAGAGTGGTCCAAAGCTGGGGGCCTAGCACTGATCCTGTGGCTCCCTGACAGTGGGATCGGTTCAGTTCATGTGAATGCTGGTCTCCAGGCAGATGGCTTCTTGAGTCAGACACTTTGTGCCTTCTCTTTCCCACTCGCTACATAGCAGGACAAAGCCCACAGGGAAACTGAGGCACACACTGCTCATAAAAATATTGCCTGAATTTCCATGTCCACAAAAGTGCTCCAGAGGATGAGGGCGACTCTCGCCTGCCCTGTTCAGGCCCCCAGAGCATGGCTGGTGCTGCCTTGGACCCACCTGCGGCCTGTCTGGAAGCCTGGTCTGGAACATGCCTCTTCCCATAGGTGCTGGGTGTCATGATTGGCGTTGGTATTTCCATGTTGCTCATCGCCACCTTGATCCTGGTGCTGGTCCGTAGGCTGCGCCACAAGAGTAAGTGCCCATCCCTGCAGGGAGCAAATCTGATCCCTTTCGCAGCCATGGCTCAGGCACGCTGCTGCCCATCAGGCCGTCTTGGGCTTAGTGTCTGCATGCCTGTATAGGCAGTGAGACCGTAATAGCTAGAGCAGGGGGCTGGCAACCAGGACTCCTGGGTTCTCTCCTACTGACTCACTGCCTGGGCAAGTCCCTTCACGGTCTTGTGCTTCAGTTTCCCAACATACAAAGGGATTGTGAGCGGTATCCAGGGACTGGTTGGGAAGGGCATAAAGCTCTTGGGGTTCTTTGCGGGCAGCCCAGCTTCCTGGGGCTGGAGTGGGGAGGGGTAGGTCAGGCAGGACTCTGCCGTCTGTACCCCCAAGGCCTCCGCACCCTTCCCTGGGCTGGGAGGTGGGTTGGGATGGGGAGTGCAAGCAGGGAGTCAGATTGGTGGGGAAGGGGGCAGGCTCCAACCCTTGCTGGGGTGGGGCCCTGGGTGTCCTGCCCTGGTAACCTTTCGTGTCTCCCTCTCTCTCAGAGGCTCAGGCTCAGGAGACGCCCAAGTATCGATTCCGCAAGCGGGACAAAGTGCTGTTCTATGGGCGCAAGATCATGCGCAAGGTACGGGGCTGGGGCAGAGCACCGTGCGCCGGCCAGGCGGGGCAGCCAGTGGGAGCTGGCAGTGAAAGTTGTGCTAGGGGCCATTCCTTTCCCTGCCCGTTCGTCTGCCTCAGCTCAGCGCTGTGTGTCTGGGGACACGTCTGCACTGCAATGAAAAACCCACCGCTGCGAGGCTGGGCCCGGGCCAATTGACTTGGGCTCACGGGGCTAAAAATCACAGTGCTGGCCTTTGGGCCAACGCTGGAGCCTGGGCTCTGAAACCCCACGAGTGGGGAGGGCCCCAGAGCACAGACTCCAGCCCGAAACATCTACACTGCAATTTTTAGCCCCGCAGCTTCAGTCAGCTGACCTGGGTCAGCTGGGGTTGGGCCATAGGTCTTTTCTTGCAGTGTAGACATAGGCTCTCCCCCCAGCTTAGCTCTCCTCCCAGCCACCTGGTTTTGTTCTCCGGACCCAGCCATGCTGTGCTCACCTGCCTCTGAACCAGGTGTCTGTCTCCAGGCACTGCGGGTCTGCTGCTCAGATATGTTGATTCCAGCCCAGAAAGTCCGAGCAACTCTGTCTCAGATCCCTGGCCAGCTCTCCCATGGCCTAGGGAGAGAATGAATTCTTTCCCCCAGCGGGTAGTGGTGCCAGGGCGCTAGGTGCAGACAGCTCATGAACACCTTCCAGAGCTTTGTCACACTAAGTAACAGCAGTGGGGTTAGCAGACAGGGCAGGGCATTGGCTGTCTGCCCAGGCAGCCAGGAGCTGGGCCCTGCCTGGAGGGAGGGACAGGCTCACCATGCGAGGCCCCCAGGCACCTGCCCCGAGGGGACAGTCTGGCTGGTGACAGGGACCTATCCAGGCCCATGCTCCAAAGGTGGGGAGAGTGTTTTCAAAGCACTAACATCCCCAGCCTCTGCCAGCCCCTCTTCTCCCTGCTCCCCACACCCACTTGGCCCTGCCTGAGGGCAAAGGTGGGGCAGCACTGGCCGAGATGTGGAGCGGGGGGTGTTCATGGATCAGTTTGGGATGCAGGGGCAAGTCTCCTGGTGCTGGTTGTCTCTGCAGGAAGCAGTGAGGGTGAGCTGGGACAGAACTGCGGGCGGGGAGTGAACTCCAGCTGGGAGCAGTGGCAGGAGATGGGCTCCTGCTGGGGGCATGCTGCAGCCCAGCTGGGTCATGTTGCCAGGAACTGGGGCACAGCAGCAGATAGCTCTGCCAGAGCCTGGGCCTGGGCAGGGTCCTGTGGGATCACTAATCCCAGATATGTGAGCAGGACCCCGTCCCTATCACTGAGAGTCCTGTCCAGCAGCCCCCCACTGAGCTGCTTGCTGAGAGGGTTGGGGCGAGGCAGCAGGGTGCTGGGCTTTCCCAAGGCCTCTGTCCCAGGCCCATCATCTGACTGCCTCTCAGGATTCAGGGTGGCAGGGAACCAGGCACGAGGAGCTGGGAGGGCTGGCACTGGAGCGGGGTGACCTGCAGGAGAAGGCCAGTTCCCCTACTGTGTCTCCTGCCTGGCTCGCTGGCAGCATGTGGCTGGCTGAGTGCCGAATCTCCTCGCCTAGACCGCTGGCTCCAGCGGGTGCTGTTTGTGGGAGTGGCTGGTGCCTTACCTGGGCTGTCTCTACAGGTGTCCCAGTCCACCTCCTCCCTTGTGGACACAACGATCTCCAGCACCTCCCGGCCCCGCATGAAGAAGAAGCTCAAGATGTTGAACATTGCCAAAAAGTAAGTGGGTTCGCTCACCCTCCATGGTGTGAGACAACTGGGGCTGGCCCAGCCCTGCTGCAGGAGTGGGTCGTATGTCTCCTCCCCGCCCCCACCCAGCCATTAGCACTAACTCTGACCTCTCCTTGCTCTGCAAAGCAGCTGCACCCCAGCCTGGTCACCAGCCTCGAGAACCCACCCCCAGAGCAGTTGACTGGCACCGGACCAGCCTGTGGCACGGTGCTGCTCAGCTCCCTGGGTGGGGCCCTTGGGCCTCAGGCCCCTCACATGAGGGAGTGCCATGGCTCAGGAACAAGTCCTGCCTCCTTGATGCATGATGCAGATTCTTTCCTGCCCTGGGTGTGTGTGGGGGAATCTGCCCCTGCAGGCAACTCTCTGGTTGGCCCCATCTATCCCCTCTCCTGTCTGTCCCTGTGCCCAGGATCCTGCGCATCAAGAAGGAGCTGCCCATCCTGCAGCTGAAGGAGCCGCCGCCTTCAGTGCTGGAAGCGGATCTGACTGAGTTTGACGTGGCCAACTCCCACTTGCCGTCCGAGGTGCTGTACATGCTGAAGAACGTCCGGTGAGTGCTCCCATGCACCGTGGCCCCGAGCCCAGACTCAGCTGCAGCCACGTTTCCCCCTCCCTGCAAGCAAGCTTGAGCTAGGATGGGCACCTCTGAGGTTCGAAATCCAGGAGAGCTGGGATGATCCTGAGCCCATGACCTGGCCAGCTGGCTGTGTGTAATGGAGCACTCTGTCCAACTGATTTCCCGGCATGGTCCTGGGAAAACCAGGACAGGTGGCCTGGACGCAGTGTGAGCCTGTCAGATCATCTAGTCCAGTGGGTCCCAACCTTTCTTCATTTCCGGATTCCTCTGGAAATTTTGAATGGAGGTGCAGACTCCTTGGGAAATCTGTCTGTACCAACAGCTGAATTCTATTCAATCTGTTTTTAACCTGTCCTTTGTGGACCCTTTAGGCATAGTGTGTGGACCCCAGGGGTCTGCGGACCACAGATTGAGAACCACTGGCCTAAGCTGTGGAGGCTCCAGCCCAGGCAGATCATACGTGGGAGAGTTGCCAAGAATGCTCTGGAGCAGCAGGAATGGTGGCCCTGGTTCTCCAGTAGGGAGCACTCTTCCCTCTTGGCTGATACAGATCTAGTGCTCCCCAGGGTAGGGCAGCTGGAGGCATCCTCTGTCGGGTGAGAGCAAATGCCCTTGTGGGCTCGTGGTGGGACCCAGCACAGCGTTAGTCCTGGCTGAGTCCCAGAAGTGTTGCTGTGGGGCTATTGCATCAGACAGACTCTTCCCCAGAAGTGGCTGTGTTTGGGGTCAGGGAGAGATCTCTGTCCCTAGGGGTGGCAGCTTGTGGGCACTGGGATCCTGGAGCAGGGTAGTGTCACTGGAGGCTTGACCCTCTGGGGCAGCTCCCTCCCCCATGCATTGAGATGGGTAGTGGGGGGATGATTGACAGACCCCGCCTAGCCAGCTGGGCTCTGGGCGGGTGCTCTGGCCCATGTGATGCAGAAGCTTGGGCTGGGCCCAAGGGCCCCTCATGACATGAGCCCCAAGTCCCTGCCATGAGTTGCTGAAGACTTTGCTCCCCCTTTTGCCCACCATGACCCGCCCTTCCTTGCAGGGTGCTGGGCCATTTTGAGAAGCCGCTCTTCCTGGAGCTCTGTAAGCACATGATCTTCCAGCAGTTCCAACAGGGCGAGTACGTCTTCCGGCCCGGCCAGCCCGACACCAGCATCTACGTGGTGCAGGATGGCAAGCTGGAGCTCTTCCTGACCCAGCAGGTGAGGGGGGCATGTCCCAGCCCACCCTGCCATGTCCATCTGCTGGAGGCACCTGTCTGCTCAGCAGCCACCAGCAACCCCTCCTGCCCCAAGCCAGCTGGGGAGGCTGGTTGTGGCCCCAGTGCTCTGCACCCCTTGGCTGGGTTGTCCCCTGCACCTGGGACACAATGGCTGAGGCCAGCTGCCTTTGGGATCACCGTGGCTTTAGGCATGGAGGCTCCCCGGGGCTGCTTCCCTTCCAGGGAGGGGCTCATGGAGCAGACCTCCACAGAATCTGGTGCCAAACGAGTTTTGGTGGCAGGGATGACGAGGGTGGTGATGGGGTCCCCTAAGGAGGGTGTTGCTGTGTTGCAGGACGGGAAGGAGACCCTGGTGAAGGAGGTGTTCCCTGGCGACAGCGTGCACAGCCTGCTCAGCATTCTTGATGTCATCACGGTACCAGCCCTGTCCCTCCACCTCCTGTTGGCCAGTTGGCCCCATCCCATTCCCCTGCCCCTCTGGTGCTGGAGTGAACAGTTCAGCTCACTGGGTGATTGGCAGCCATGGGCTCCCCCGAGTTCTGCTCATGCCCCTCAATTCCAACCCGCAACCCCCTGCTCTCTTAACCCTGGGTCCCTAACGAAAGGCTAAATCCGGGTAGGCCCTGTGGGATGTGTGTGCCGACCCCGCCCCGTGATGGGTTTGCAGCCTGGGTCCCAGGACCCTGCCCCGTGCTTGCCACCTTGCTCCACACGAAGTCTAGAGGAGATTAACCGTTTCTCCACTGGGTCTCGGCCTTGGCTGGCTGCTGGGCTCGGGTGAATGTGGCTGTAGGCTGCTCTCTGGACTTTTTGGCCTGAAGCCATGGGGTAGCCCCCCAGATCCCAGGCTGTCCTTGCCAGTGCCCCCCACTGGAAGGCTGCTCTCCCCGAAGGAGGAGGCCGGGGCACGCCCGCCTTGGTGCAGGGACCCATGGGCACGCGGTTCTCACACAGGGGCACCAGCGGCCGTACCGGACAGTGTCTGCGCGGGCGGGCGAGGACTCCACAGTGCTGCGGCTGCCAGTCGAGGCCTTCTCTGCAGTCTTTGAGAAGTACCCCGAGAGCCTGGTGCGGGTGGTACAGGTGAGTGCGGCCTCAGCCCCCGTCCCACGTGCTGACACCCTCTGCTCCTCTGCATTGTGCCCCACGTTCAGACTCTCCCCTTCCCTTCCAGATCATCATGGTGCGTCTGCAGCGGGTCACCTTCCTGGCCCTGCACAACTACCTGGGGCTGACCAATGAACTCTTCAGCCATGTGAGTGATGGGCCCTGCCCTGGAGCTCCTCCCATGAGAGTGGTGGATCCTGCTCCCTGCACCAGAACCTTCGTCCTTCCCATCCCCGGTTCCTCCTGCCCATGGCAGTTTGGGACAGACTTGGGCCAGTGTCCAAACCCTGGTCCCACTAGTGGGGCTGGAGGCCGGCACCCGGCTGGGTAGAGGACAGAAAGAGCTAGAACCTCCCGAGCAAAGTCCCTGTGTCTGCAAGGGAGGGATCCCGGTGCAGCAGGGATGGAACAGGGCTTGGCAGGGTGCCCCCTGCTTGCAGCAAGTCACAGCGAGAGGTGAGGTGGAGAATCCTGCGCCCAAGCAGCCCGCCCCCGGTACAGGCCTGCTCTTGGCTGCTGGAGCAGCGTTCCCTGCCTTGCTGGGTGCAGCGTCTGGGTCAGGGTGGAGCCAAGGCCTGGGAACAGCCAGGTCCGTCCTCTGATGCCTGAGGAACCAGCCCAGCGTTCAGATGGGTCACTGGGCTGGCGCTGTGACCCCCCCCGTGCCCCAGCTGCCAGGGAATCAGCAGCCCGAGAGCAAGCTTTGCGGGGCTGTCATGTGGAGGCAGCACTTGGTGCTCTGGGCTCTGCGCGCTCCTTGTCTACACTGACACATCCGGCCCCTCCCAAGTTATGCAGCTCCGTGGACACGGGTCTCC
Source organism: Caretta caretta (assembly GCF_965140235.1). Classification (NCBI taxonomy): domain Eukaryota; kingdom Metazoa; phylum Chordata; order Testudines; family Cheloniidae; genus Caretta; species Caretta caretta. Next base: position 8,150,033 of record NC_134225.1, read on the forward strand.
CCCAGACAAGCCACGTGGCTGCTGGCATGGAGCATGTTCCCTCCTGGGCCATCAGCCAAGTGAGGGGCAGCCAAGCCGTCCCTGTGCCCCTCCCCGTCCCTGTCCTGCCCACTCTGCCTCAGCTCTGCTCTGGGGTGGGGGCAGGACTTGCTGTGGGAGGTGTTGCCCCCGTGTGACAGGGGAGGTCAGACAAGATGCTCTGAATGGCTCCTATTGGCCTTGAGTGGTGGGTGTGGCTGGTCCCCAGGCTGGCACTGCCCAGCCTGGCCTGGTGCTGATGTCAGCTGTGTCTGTGGCAGGAGATGCAGCCGCTGCGCCTCTTCCCCCAGCCCAGCCACGCCTCGCGCACCAGCCCTGTCAGACACAGCAAGCGCGTCATCAGCGTCTCCTCCATCGACGATCATAAGGAGAACTCTGGGAGGCCGCCAGATGCCAGCGCCAAGGACCTGGGTAAGGGTTGCCCTGGCTCAGGGAGGGGAACGCAGCAGCTGTGCTCTCCCTCAGAGCAACTGAGCTGGGCATGGACCGGACAGGGGTAAAAGAAGTCAAGAGTGCAGAAGAGCTCAGTACGGGGTGCTGTGCTGCAGGGATCAGGGTGGAGGCCCTGGCACTCCCCTTGCATGCCATGACAGCTGTGGAGTGGCTCTCGTCACCAATCCTGCCTCTGGAGGTGGGCTGGCTATAGCGTCCGACCCAGGGCAGGGGAGGCTCTGGACTCCGTGTGCTCTCTGTGCCAGCGTAACGGGATGTGTGTGTCAACCTCACAGCTGATCAGCTCAAGCTGGGGCCCCTGGAGCCCTCTGCAGTGCCACTGCTGAGCCGCTGCATCTCCATGCCAGTCGATATCTCGGGTAAGTGGAACTGTCCCAGGATGGGACCAGGCTGGGGATGGGACCCATGGGATCCTGAGGCAGCAGGCGATGGTGGGGGAACTTCTGGCACCCGCCCTGCCTGCTGCAGGGTGGGGTTGCTGCCTGGCCAATGGGGATGGTGGTTGCTGCCCCAATTGAGCTGGGGAGGGTTAGACTGCAGGAAGCAGGCGCAGGGCACAGTTGGTTTTGGAACCAACTGGGGAGAGCCCTGAGGCCACAGGTGCCAAGGGACCAGGGGGCAGGCGGAAGGTCTGAGACGTGCCGCCAGGACGTGGGCATCCTAGGGAATGGCAGTGAAGGAAAGTCAAGGGGCTAAGCTGACTAAGGTGCGGAGCCCCCTGGCCTTTGCAGAGATCTCTGTGGTGCTGGCTGTGTTGGGCACCCGGTGGGGAGGGGCGGGTATCGTGGCTCTGCAGTGAGCGCTGCCCCTGCCTTCTCTCCTGCACAGGCCTCCAGAAGGGTCCCCGCTCAGACTTCGACATGGCCTATGAGCGTGGCAGGATCTCGGTGTCGCTGCAGGAAGAGAGCTCTGGCACCATGGCCTCCTTCTCCAGGGTAGGTCCCCCGCACACACCTCTCCGACTGGGCCAGCGCTTGGTCAGCCTTCAGGACGTCAGCCTTCACTTTGTGCTGTGGGGCTGCTCCCTCCCAAGGCGCAAGGTGCCCAGCGGGGCCTGGTGTGGGGCAGACGCTCCTCACAACGGGGTGTGAAGGCGCACTGCCTGCTGGGGGGTGGGGCCAGCCTGTGCTCCGTCACACTCCCTTGTCCAGGACAGCAGAGCTGGCCGTCAGGCAGCAGGTGGGCAATTCTGTGGGTAGCAGAAACAGCCTGGGGGCTGCCTCCAAGGGCAGCTTCACTTGGGGTTGCCCCCATAGAAGTGTGGGGGTTTGGCAGCCGGGCACAGAGTTGGAGTGGCGGGCCGGGGGGGAGAAGGGGAGTTGGCAGCTGGCAAAGGCCCAGGCAGAACTGAGTCACTGCAAGGGATGGGGAGGTGCCCTCTGGGGTCTGGGCAGTGGCAGGGGGCAGGGGCAGAGTCAGAGGCTGTGACAGGGCAACCCTGCCACGCTCTGAGTGTCCACCCCCGTCTCTGCAGTCTGTCTCCCAGGAGCCCAAGGAGCGCAAGGCAGTGATGGAGGAGGAGCAGCCACCTGGTACTTACCACTACAACTACTGCGAGGACGACTCGGCAGGCGGCGCCTGCCCCTTTGGGCCTTACCAGGGCCGCCAGACCAGTGCCATCTTCGAGGCTGCCAAGCAGGAGCTGGTGAAGCTCATGAAGATTGAGGTGAAGGGGTGGCGAGGGGCACAGCCACAGGGGGGCAGGGCAGGGTGGACTCCCAGGGTCTGGTGAGCGCAGGGCAGAGCGGTTCCCTGGGGTCTGCCTGAAAGATGAGGGGGCAGGGCTGGGTGGTTCCCCCAGCCCGGGTGAGCTGTGCCTGGGGGAGGGGGAAGGGCCGGGTGAGTCCCCGGGCTGTGCCTGGGGGAGGGGGAAGGGTCGGGTGAGTCCCCGGGCTGTGCCTGGGGGAGGGGGAAGGGTCGGGTGAGTCCCCGGGCTGTGCCTGGGGGAGGGGGAAGGGCCGGGTGCCCTTAGGGAGCCTGGGGTTATTCTGGCTCTGGTGGCCGTGCCTGCCTCATGCCATTGGTTCTCCCGCTTCCCGAGCCATAGGTCAGCCAGGTTGTGGCCAGTCCTGCTCTGGGCTGCACAGCCACTGCCTCCCAGCTTGGCCCTAGGCAGCTCCTGTGCATAGGCTCTGTGGAAGAGCTGGGCTGGGATGTTTGGCTGCCGGATTCTCGGCCCTTGGGGGAGGAGGGGTGGCCCAGGGTGGGATGGACAGCTGGGCTCCCAGGTGGGGAGGGCTGAGCTGCCCTGTCTGTGATTGGAGGGGCTGGCCAATCCATCAGGCCAGCACAGGGGCAGGAAAGGACTGGAGGGGAGGCCCCAGCATGGAGGGCAGCTCTGAGCAGCTCCCGGTTGGTGCAGCAGAGCTCAGCACTGCTAGGGCCCTGCCTGCAAGCCCCTCCGCCCCCATTGCTGGGTGCTCTGCCTGGTCCCTCACTGCTGCTCTCCCCACAGGACCCCTCCCTTCTCAACAACCGGGTGCTGCTGCACCACGCCAAGGCCGGGACAGTCATCGCCCGCCAGGGGGACCAGGTAGGTGCCCGGGGGGTGTCAGTGTCCAGCAGCCACGGGGTGAAACTGGTAGCAGGTTCTCTTAGCTGGTGCTGCCGTTGTCTCTTGGCAGCTGGGGCCTGGTTCCCACTGTGCTGCAGCAGCCGCAGTGTGGAGTGGGCAGGACATGCTGCCTGCTGGGGTGGGGGCACCTCACCCACTCTGCGTTGATGCTGATGGCTGCGTGAGGAGCAGGGCAATGGGGCTGCCAAGCTGCCTGGAGTGGCTGACGAACGTGTGTGCCAACCTCAGGGCAGACTTACAAACCCCAAACTGGCTATGTGCTCTGTAAAGAGTTCACCAAGTAACAAGTGTGAACTCCTAAAGCACTATAACAGCCTTACCATGGAGTCACAGACAGTCCCGTGTAGCACCTGGATTTAGCTTGCCACCCAGGCAAGCCGGCCTTTGTGATAGACGAGCCCTTACACCAAGAATCAGAGCAGTATTCCGGTTTCAGAGTAGCAGCCGTGTTAGTCTGTATTTGCAAAAAGAAAAGGACTTGTGGCACCTTAGAGACTAACAAATTTATTTGAGCATAAGCTTTCATGAGCTACCTGCTCACTTCATCGGATGCATTCAATGGAAAATACAGTGGGGAGATTTATATACATAGAGAACATGAAACAATGGGTGTTACCATACACACTGTAACAAGAGTGATCACTTAAGTGAGCTATTACCAGCAAGGGGGTGGGGGGGAGGGAGCCTTTTGTAGTGATAATCAAGGTGGCCATTCAATCTCTTTGGTCACTCAATTACAGACCTAAAAGTTGCAATTCTTCAACAAAAAACTTCAAAAACAGACTCCAACGAGAGACTGCTGAATTGGAATTAATTTGCAAACTGGATACAATTAACTTAGGCTTGAATAAAGACTGGGAGTGGATGGGTCATTATACAGAGTAAAACTGTTTCCCCATGTTTATTCCCCCCCTCCACCCCCCACTGTTCCTCAGCCGTTCTTGTCAACTGCTGGAAGTGGCCAACCTTGATTTATCACTACAAAAGGTGTGTCCCACCCCCCCACCCCCACCCGGGCTCTCCTGCTGGTATTAGCTCATCTTAAGTGATCACTCTCCTTGATGTAACTTTACACCATAGGCTCCAGTGATAAGTGAGATCAACATCCTACAAGCATTTCAGCATTTCTAAACACCAAACACATTCTCATCAACTTCACATCTATTCTAACAGTGCGAACAGACTGGTGAGCCAGCCTGGTTCCCGGCTCTGCATTTGTCAGTGTTCAGTGAGGCCTGGGGGCCTTGGCATGAGCTGGCACCTGGTCTGCCAGCATCACAGGTTTTGCTGCTTCCTCAGCCTCTCACGCTGAGTCCCTCCTTGTGGAGGTCAATGGCACTGCGGCCATAGGTGCTGACTTCTGCTGGTGCCAATGGGTGCTGCCCTCCTCTGCATTTGGCCCCGCCCTGACTCCACCCACTCCCTGCCCCATTCCAACCCCTTCTCCAAATCCCCTGCCAACCTCCACCTCTTCCCCTAAGTGCACCACATTCCCGCTCCTCCTCCTCCCTCCTGGAGCTTTGTTACGCTGCAAAACAGCTGTTTTGCGGCAGCAAACACTGGGAAGTAGGCAGAGGAGCGGGAACGCAACGCGCTCGGGGAGGAGGCAGAGGTGGAGGTGAGGTGGGGCAGGGAGGGAAGCTTAGCTGCCGGTGGGTGCACCCACTAATTTTTCCTCGTGGGTGCTCCAGCCCCAGAGCACCCACAGAGTCGGCACCTATGACTGTGGCGCACTGGAGTCCCGTTCCCCCAGTTCCCCTCTGTCCTCTCCCCATGGGGAGTGAGAGCCTTCCCTGCAGCTCTTACCAAATGGATCCAGGGGCTGCTGCCCCCAAGTGTCCTGCCCCGAGCACCCCATCCCTTTCCTTTGCACCTTGTTACCCCATTACAGCACCCTCGGCAGGGGTTCCCTGTGCGCAACCACTCCCCCCCCAAGGGTTGCATGCCTATTGGGCAGGTGGGATGGCAGCCCCCCCTCCTTCCCTTCCCCTTGGGTGCTGGGACTTAGGCCTAGGAAGCATTAAACCCCTGCACAACTGGAATGGGGAGGGTTGGTTTCCATGGAGCAGGGGGAATTTATGCTGGACTGTGGCTCTGCCGAGGTTAGTGGGGTGCTCCAGAGACTTCAGGCTCAGCCGGAGCTGTAGGCTGTCCCCCAGGTCTCCTGGCAGCCTATCTGTGGGTGTGCACCTTGGGGGCAGGCCTGCCCCTCACCCTGGGGCTGACATTCCTCTCTATCCTCCACCCAACCACCAACAGGACGTCAGCCTTCACTTTGTGCTGTGGGGCTGCCTTCACGTCTACCAGCGCATGATCGACAAAGCGGAGGATGTGTGCCTCTTCCTGACGCAGCCCGGCGAGATGGTGGGCCAGCTGGCTGTGCTGACCGGGGAGCCCCTCATCTTCACCATCAAGGCCAACCGTGACTGCACCTTCCTCAAGATCTCCAAGTCGGACTTCTACGAGTTGGTGTCCCCCTTCCCCTCCTCATCCTGTGGGCAGGTTCTGCCCACCTCCCACCCCACTTCCATCTAGACTGGTGGCCCTGCCCTGGGCCAGATTGGGGCAGTGCCACCTAGAGGGGAAAGGCACCGTGTCCCATTCCCCACCCCATAAACCAGCCAGTCCCCTGCCCTGGGCTGGATTGGAGCTGCCGCCCCCTAGAGGGGAAAGGCCCCATGTCCCAATCCTCCAATTGTGCACCTGTTGCATGGGCCTGGATTCTCCTGCCCTGGGCTGTGATCTGTCCTAGTGCCATGTTTTCTTGGATGGCTCTGTTCCAGAGGAGGTGGGGTGACTCAGGGATGGGGCGGCTGCTGTCAGCAGCACACTGGCAGCAATGGGGCTACCTGTGCACTGACGAGCTACCTGGTCTCTCCCCAGGATCATGCGGGAACAGCCCAGTGTGGTGCTCAGTGTTGCCCATACTGTGGCCGCCCGCATGTCCCCATTTGTACGCCAGATGGACTTTGCCATCGACTGGATGGCAGTGGAGGCCGGACGGGCCTTGTACAGGTGAGTGAGGCCTGTGCTAGGGGGATGCTGGGAGACCCTAGCTGGGGAACCTCAGCTTCTCCTCCTAGCCCAGGGCACAGCTGGGACCAACTCTTCCTGCTGTGTTTAACCCCTTCCGTGCCAGGGTAATGGGCACCCGTTACTCTCAGCCTCATCCATGCCCTTCCTGCAGCAAAAATGACTCAGGCATCCCAGCGCCCTGGGCAGGCGCTGTCCAGGCCAGCAGCCGTGCTGTTTCCAGAGGGGCCAGGCGAGAACTGCCTAGGTGCCTGTGACCCCTCCATGGGACTCAGGTTTTCACCTGGGCTGACCTGACTTCAACCCTTTCCTGGCTGCAGGTGTTGGATTGAGAGCACCCCTGGTGCTCTGGGAATGGGGGCATCTCAGCCCAGGGCGGCTGCCAGCTGGGGCTCTCAGACTTGCCGCTCATTGCATGCGCTCTCCCTGGGGCAGACACTGGCTCAGCATCCAGACCCGCCACTCATTGCATGTGCTCTCCCAGCCCAGCCTGTAGGGGGTGCTCTCCCTAGGGCAGGCACTGGCTCAGCTGGCTGATTCACCGCTTGCTGCATGTGCTTTCCAGGCAGGGCGACAAGTCGGACTGCACCTACATCGTGCTGAATGGGCGCCTGCGCTCTGTCATCCAGAAAGGCAGCGGCAAGAAGGAGCTGGTCGGGGAGTACGGTCGTGGGGACCTCATTGGAGTGGTGAGTTTCCTCCCAGGGCACTGTTGGGGTGGGGATGTCCCCACCTGACCTCACCCTATCACTGCCCTGCACTCTCCCGCCAAGGGGATGGGGCCAGTCTCTGCAGACAGCGCTGGGGTGGTGGGTGGGCCCCTCTAGCAGGGTGGGGTGGATAGGTGGGGCCCCCTTAAGCTTGTTGTGATGATGAGTAGCTGCAAGTCGCAGGCCAGGCTGCTCCAAGGGTGCAGCCATGGGGCACAGTGTCCATTCCCTGCTTCTCCAGACCCTCCTGTCTTGGGTGCTAGGCAGATCATCACCTTCTGCTGCTAGCAAGTGGCACTCCATCTCCAGCCAGCGACTGTCCCTTATGCTCTCACACTGCTGACTGCTCCTGGGACGTGGCTTGGCCTAGTATTGGAGACTGGCAGAGGAGTCTTCAGGCTAGAGTGAGGAGCGTGAGGCTGAGCATCTGGACTCCTGGCTTCTCTTCCCAGCTCAGGGAGGGCTAGTGGGTTAGAACAGAGAGCCAAGACGCCTGGGTTCTGTACCTCTCCAGGTGCCTCTCCCTGTGATGCCAGGCAGCTCTTGGCTGGGAGGGCAAAGGACTCCCCTCCCCGGTCTGTAATGTGGCCTGTGTGCTCTTCTCTAGGTGGAAGCCCTGACCCGGCAGCCCCGAGCCACCACCGTCCATGCTGTGAGAGACACAGAGCTGGCCAAGCTGCCTGAGGGCACCCTGAACAACATTAAGCGCAGATACCCCCAGGTACCGGGGCAGGATGGGTGCCATCCCTCCCTGCATGAAACAGCCCATCCCAGTGCCTCAGCTGGCCATGCTGTGGGTGCTGCTGTCCAGGCAAGGGCAGGCCAGGGTGGGGGCAAGTTGTGGTGATGCAGGAGCTCTGTCCTCTCGGGGAGAAAGCTGCTCAAGAGTTAGGCCTGAGAATCACACCACCACCACGAGGAGGCAGGTCTACATGACTGGAGACTCCCCTACTAAGAAGAACAGACAGGCCTGTTACCAGAGCTGATCTGGAGCACAGAGGGGTGAGCTGTCTGCCAAGAGCTAAGATTCAGGATGTGATTCTGAGGCTGAAGAGGATCATAATAGGAGCAGGAAAGAATCCACTGATTGTCCTTCATGTGGGAACAAATGACACTAGATTCTCATATAAAGGGAGACTGTGCCAGGCTGGGGAAGATGCTTAAGGAAATGGAGGCTCCGGTGATCTTCAGTGGGATTCTCCCCTCCCTAGAGGAGGAGAGTGAAGGCAAGACAAGATTAGATGATCAATTAGAGGGCTCAGGCAGTGGTGCTAGGAGGAGGGCTTTGGGATGTTTGACTGCTGGGAGGCATTCACGAGCAGAGGACTGTTCTCATGGGATGGACCGAAACCTGAGTGGGGAGGGAAATAGCCTTTTGGGATGGAGTTGGTACAACTGGTTAAAAGAGCTTTAAACTAGGAACTCACAGGAGAGGTTGGGAGATGCTCATGTAATCTCCATGTCTGATTCTAATATTGACCTGGAGGAAAATCAAGAAAGAGAGGACACAGCAATGGAGAAGGGACCAGCAGTGGGTAGGAGAATGGACATTTAGAGGAAGGACAGTGCCCATACCATTCAGGAAGGCGATACTGGAAGCAGAATTGGGCAAGGAATGTGGGTGAAGCCAAGCAGCAGCAATGAAGATGCCTGTACACCAATGCAAGGAGGCTGGGTAACAAAATGGAGGAACTAGAGCTACTGGTGCAGAAAGTGAAACCAGACACTGTAGGGATAACAGAAACCTGGTGGAATAGGCATGACTGGAGTACAGGGATTGAAGGGTGTGTGCTGTTCAGGAGAGACAGAAACAAAGGCAAAGGTGGAGGAGTTAATGTTGAGGTAGACTGTAAAGAAATTAGAAGTGATGGAATGGATAAGACCGAGTCTGTTTGGGCCAAAATCATTCTGGGGAAGAAGCTACCAGAAGTTCCCATGGGCAGCGCTTGGGATGTGCTACAGACCCTCAGGATCCGATCTGGATAAAGACCTCTTTAATGTTTTTGATTAAATACTACTGGGAATTGTGTGATTATGGGAGACTTTTTAACTTTCCAGAGATAAATTGGAGGACAAGTGCTACTAATAACAGCAGGGCCCAGGTTTTCCTGGATGTGATAGCTGACAGATTTCTTCACCAAACAGTCCCTGAACCTACACGAGGTGATGTCATTTTAGATTTGGTATTGGTGAGCAGTGAGGCCCTCGTAGAAGAGCTGGTTGCAGGAGATAACTTTGGTTCAAGTGATCATGAGCTAATTCAGTTTAAACTACATGGAAGGATAAACAAAAATCGATCTGCACCGAGGGGCCTTGATTTCAAAAAGGCAAACTTTAAATAATGAAGGGAATTAGGGACGTGGGCTGGACTGAAGAACCCCAAGGATCTGAATGTGGAGGAGGCCTGGAATTACTTTGTCAAAGTTCAGAAGCTCTCTGAAGCCTGCATCCCAGGCAACAGGGCTGTCCCTAGGCATTCGCAGCTGCGTAGCATCATACGCGGCAACACCAGCCCCGGCGACTAGCCTATCCCTCGGCCGCCCCCTCCCCCCAACTGCAAGGGGCAGGGCCATCCCTAGGGGAGTGTGGGGCCCTGGACAACTCCCTCCGCCCCACCTATTACCTTTCCCGCCTGCTCCACCCCCGGCCCACCCCCATTCCCCCTCTTCCCCCAGCAACCCCACCCTCACTGGCAGCAGTGGGAAGCGGAGCAACCTGGCCCAGCCCGCTCCACTCCGCCAGCTCCCAGCCTGTCGCTCCACTTCTCGCTACCGGTAAAGTTGGGGAAAGGATGCCCCCGCACTCACCGGCGGTGGGAAGTGGAGCAATGCGTAGTTAAGTCCTATGGTTGCGTCCCTTGAATAGCTATGCGGATAGAGCTGGCACCGGGGTTTGTTGCAGGATTTGGTTCCTGGGTTAGTGTTTTTGTCGCGTGGTGTGCAGTCGCTGGTGAGTGTTTGCTTCAGGTTGGGGGGCTGTCTGTAAGCGAGGACTGGCCTGTCTCCCAAGGTCTGTGAGAGTGAGGGATCGTCCTTCAGGATAGGTTGTAGATCCTTGATGATGCGCTGGAGAGGTTTTTAGCTGGGGGCTGTAAGTGATGGCTAGTGGCGTTCTGTTACTTTCTTTGTTGGGCCTGTCCTGTAATAGGTGACTTCTGGGTACCCTTCTGGCTCTGTCAATCCGTTTCTTCGCTTCCCCAGGTGGGTATTATAGTTTTAAGAAAGCTTGATAGAGATCCTGTAGGTGTTTGTCTCTGTCTGAGGGATTGGAGCAAATGCGGTTGTATTTTAGAGCTTGGCTGTAGACAATGGATCGTGTGATGTGGTCTGGATGAAAGCTGGAGGCATGCAGGTAAGTATAGCGGTCAGTAGGTTTCCGGTATAGGGTGGTGTTTATGTGACCATCGCGTATTAGCACTGTAGTGTCTGGGAAGTGGATCTCTTGTGTGGACTGGTACAGGGTGAGGTTGATGGTGGGGTGGAAATTGTTGAAATCCAGGTGGAATTCCTCAAAGGCCTCCTTCCCATGGGTCCAGATGATGAAGATGTCATCAGTGTAGTGCAAGTAGAGTAGGGGTGTTAGGAGACAAGAGGTGAGGAAGTGGTGTTCTAAGTCAGCCATAAAAATCTTGGCATACTGTGGGGCCATGCAGGTACCCATAGCAGTCCCACTGACTTGAAGGTATAAATTGTCCCCAAATCTGAAATAGTTGTGGGTGAGGACAAAGTCACAAAGTTCAGCCACCAGGTTTGCCGTGACATTATCGGGGATACCATTCCTGACTGCTTGGTGTCCGTCTTTGTGTGGAATGTTGGTGTAGAGATCTTCTACGTCCATAGTGGCTAGGATGGTGTTTTTGGATTGTAGTTTCCTCAGGAAGTCAGTGATCTCGAAGACAGCTGGGAGTACTGGTAGCGTAGGGCCTGAGGTGGGATGAAATTTAATAGTGCAGATTGCAAGCTCATGGACTTAGCGACTAACAAGAATTTTTGCTGTAAGCTGGGGACGTATCAGTTGGAAGTGACAGAGGAGGAGAAAGACATGGATGTATTGGTTGATCACCGGATGACTATGAGCCACCAATGTGATGTGGCTGTGAAAAAGGCTAATGCAGTCCTAGGATGCATCAGATGTGGTATTTCCAGTAGCGACAGGGACATGTTAGTACCATTGTACAAGATACTGGTGAGACCTCACCTGGAATACTGCGAGCAATTCTGGTCTCCCATGTTTAAGAAAGATTAATTCAAACTGGTACAGGTGCAAAGGAGAGCAACAAGGATGATCGGAAGAATGGAAAACCGACCTTGTGAGAGGAGACTCAAAGAGCTTGGTTTGTGCAGCCTAGCCACACGAAGGCTGAAGGGAGATCTGATTGCTCTCTATGAATATATCAGAGGGATAAATACGAGGGAGGGGGAGGAGTCATTTAAGTAAGGGCCAATGTGGACATAAGAACAAATGAATATAAACTGCACATCAATAAGTTTAGGCTTGAAATTACATGAAGGTTTCTAACCATCAGAGGAGAGAAGGTCTGGAACAGCTTCCCAAGGGAAGCAGTGGGGGCAAAAAAACCTAACTGGCTCAAGACTGAGTTTGAGAAGTTTCTGGAGGGGATCGGATGAGGGGACTGCCTACGATGGCATGTAGTCGAACTGCGACTGCTAGCAGCAAATATCCCGAATGGCTGGAAATGGGACACTAGATGGTTACTACAGAGAATTCTTTCCCAGGTGTCTGGCTGCTGGGTCTTGCCCACATGCTCAGAGTCTAACTGATCACCAGATTTGGGATCAGGAAGGAAGTTTCTCCTCGGTCAGATTGGCAGAGACCCTGGGGAGTTTTTGCCTTCCTCTGCAGCATGGCGCACGAGTCACTTGCAGGTTTAAACTAGTGTAAATGGTGGATTCTCTGTAACTTGAAGTCTTTAAATCAGAATTTGAGGACTTCAGTAACTCAGCCAGTGGTTCGGGGTCTATTACAGGAATAGGTGGGTGAGGTTCTGTGGCCTGCAATATGCAAGAGGTCAGACTAGATGATCATGATGGTTCCTTCTGGTTTTAAAGGCTAAGTCTATGAGCTTCCAGATCTGGCTAGGTCCGTTCCCATCCAGCATCCCAGCAAGCTGAGGCCAGGGCCACATTGAAGCCCTGCTCAGGGATGGTGACTGGCCAGGGAAGACCTGAGTGTGGCTATCTCTGTAGCAGGATGGGGCTGTTCTCTCTGTCCAGGGCATGGGAGAGCAACACCCACACCCCTCATGAGGGCGTGGGGTTGGAGTTTCTGAATCGCACAGTGTTCTCCGGTTCTGGCTGTCCCCTGGGTGGAACCTGTGGCCTGACCTACTCAGCTGTGTCCCACCCCCGCATGGTGATTTGGCTCCGGTTGTGCCTGGGAAGCATGAGGGGGCAGAGGACACATCTTGGTTTAGCCTGGGCTGGGTTTGCCAGCCTCTTGCTGTGTCTAGCCTCTGCACTGATTAAGGGAGAGCTCTGTTGCCCATGTCCCACTGCCATGATAACGCCAGCATTCTGTTCCCTGGGTCATCCCCTTCCTGAGTCCCACAGTGCAAAAGAGTAGCATGTGGTTCTGGGCCCAGCCACCAGGGGGTGCAGGAAGTGTTTCACACCTGTCTCTCCAGAGCAGACTGCACCCCGTGCCATGTCATAGAATCATAGAATATGAGGGTTGGAAGGGACCTCAGGAGGTCACCTAGTCCAACCCCCTGCTCAAAGCAGGACCATTCCCCAACTAAATCATCCCAGCCAGGGCTTTGTCAAGCCTGACCTTAAAAATATCTAAGGAAGGAAATTCCACCACCTCCCTAGGTAACACATTCCAGTGTTTCACCACCCTCCTAGTGAAAAAGTTTTTTCTAATATCCAACCTAAACCTCCCCCACTGCAACTTGAGACCACTACTCCTTGATCTGTCATCAGCTACCACTGAGAACAGTCTAGATCCATCCTCTTTGGAACCCCCTTTCAGGTAGTTGAAAGCAGCTATCAAATCCCCCCTCATTCTTCTCTTCTGCAGACTAAACAATCCCAGTTCCCTCAGCCTCTCCTCATAAGTCATGTGTTCCAGTCCCCTAATAATTTTTGTTGCTCTCCGCTGGACTCTTTCCAATTTCTCCACATCCTTCTTGTAGTGAGGGGCCAAAAACTGGACACAGTACTCCAGATGAGGCCTCACCAATGTCGAATAGAGGGGAACGATCACGTCCCTCGATCTGCCGGCAGTGCCCCTACTTATACATCCCAAAATGCCATTGGCCTTCTTGGCAACAACGGCACACTGTTGACTTATATCCAGCTTCTTGTCCACTGTAACCCCTAGGTCCTTTTCTGCAGAACTGCTGCCGAGCCATTCGGTCCCTAGTCTGTAGCGGTGCATGGGATTCTTCCGTCCTAAGTGCAGGACTCTGCACTTGTCCTTGTTGAACCTCATCAGATTTCTTTTGGCCCAATCCTCTAATTTGTCTAGGGCCCTCTGTATCCTATCCCTGCCCTCCAGTGTATCTACCTCTCCTCCCAGTTTAGTGTCATCTGCAAACTTGCTGAGGGTGCAATCCACAACATCCTCCAGATCATTTATGAAGATATTGAACAAAACCGGCCCAAGGACCGACCCTTGGGGCACTCCACTTCATACCAGCTGCCAACTAGACATGGAGCCATTGATCGCTACCCGTTGAGCCGGACAATCTAGCTAACTTTCTATCCACCTTACAGTCTATTCATCCAGCCCATACTTCTTTAACTTGCTGGCAAGAATACTGTGGGAGACCGTGTCAAAAGCTTTGCTAAAGTCAAGGAACAACATGTCCACTGCTTTCCCCTCATCCACAGAGCCAGTTATCTCGTCATAGAAGGCAATTAGATTAGTCAGGCATGACTTGCCCTTGGTGAATCCATGCTGACTGTTCCTGATCACTTTCCTCTCCTCTAAGTGCTTCAGAATTGATTCCTTGAGGACCTGCTGCATGATTTTTCCAGGGCCTGAGGTGAGGCTGACTGGCCTGTAGTTCCCAGGATCCTCCTTCTTCCCTTTTTAAAAGATGGACACTACATTAGCCTTTTTCCAGTTGTCCGGGACTTCCCCCGATCGCCATGAGTTTTCAAAGATAATGGCCAACGGCTCTGCAGTCACATCCGCCAACTCCTTTAGCACTCTCGGATGCAGCGCATCCGGCCCCATGGACTTGTGCTCATCCAGCTTTTCTAAATAGTCCCGAACCACTTCTTTCTCCACAGAGGGCTGGTCATCTCCTCCCCATGCTGTGCTGCCCAGTGCAGTAGTCTGGGAGCTGACCTTGTTCGTGAAGACAGAGGCAAAAAAAGCATTGAGTATATTATCTTTTTCCACATCCTCTGTCACTAGGTTGCCTCCCTCATTCAGTAAGGGGCCCACGCTTTCCTTGACTTTCTTCTTGTTGCTAACATACCTGAAGAAACCCTTCTTGTTACTCTTAACATCTCTTGCTAGCTGCAACTCCAGGTGTGATTTGGCCTTCCTGATTTCACTCCTTCATGCCCGAGCAATATTTTTATACTCCTCCCTGGTCATTTGTCCAATCTTCCACTTCTTGTAAGCTTCTTTTTTGTGTTTAAGATCAGCAAGGATTTCACTGTTAAGCCAAGCTGGTCGGCTGCCATATTTACTCTTCTTTCTACACATTGGGATGGTTTGTCCCTGTAACCTCAATAAGGATTCTTTAAAATACTGCCAGCTCTCCTGGACTCCTTTCCCCCTCATGTTATTCTCTCAGGGGATCCTGCCTATCAGTTCCCTGAGGGAGTCAAAGTCTGCTTTTCTGAAGTCCAGGGTCCGTATTCTGCTGCTCTCCTTTCTTCCCTGTGTCAGGATCCTGAACTCAACCATCTCATGGTCACTGCCTCCCAGGTTCCCATCCCACTTTAGCTTCCCCTACTAATTCTTCCTAGTTTGTGAGCAGCAGGTCAAGAAGAGCTCTGCCCCAGTTGGTTCCTCCAGCACTTGCACCAGGAAATGTCCAAGCCGGGCAGGCCCCTGAGCCCTGCTCCCTGGTGTCCTGGCACTTGTTCTCCTCCCCACTACACACACGCCTGGGCCCTAAGAGGTGGGCTGGCAGACAAGAGCATCTCTGGGATTCCTGGGAGGCTGGCTGGGCTGAGTTCTGCCCCTCTCCACATGCTCCACACACATCCCAGGTCCCCTCTTCTCTGACTTGGGTTGGCTGCTGTTCCTGACAGGTCGTGACCCGCCTGATCCACTTGCTGAGCCAGAAGATCCTTGGGAACCTACAGCAGCTGTGTGGGCCCTTCACAGGTAGGGGCTTTGGGGGGAGGGTTAAATTGCAGCTTGCCCTAATGGGGGTGCAGCCTGTCAGGGTTACAGAGGCCCCAGCATGCCATGCGGGGACCTCTGTCCTTAGCCGGGGCTCGAGGCTGTGACTCCATCACCATGCAGGGGAGTGGCTTGGTGCTGGCATTTCCCCGCTCCTCCCCCAGCTACAGTCAAGACCTGAGGAGCCACTGGCAGACCTGCTGAGGACTGACCCACCCTGGGGATTAAACCAGGGCTCCAGGACTAGAAGCAGGAGCTGCTGTGGCTGGAGCTGAGAGCCAGGCTCCCTGGCTGGGGTGGGAACTGGCTCCTCTCCTTGTGGGCCAGGCCAGCGCTGATGCTAGGTGTCACAGGGCAGAGCTCCAGGCCGGGTCCTGCAGTTGGTCAGTTGATAGGGTTGCCAATCCTCCCGGTTTTGCCAGGAATCTCCCGGAATTGGGTTCCATCTCCCAGAGGCTACTGAAGCCAAACCGGGAGATTTTAGGCCGCTAAAAGTCTGGCGGGGCTAAGGCAGGCTCCTACCTGCCCTGGCTCCGCAGTGCTCCTGGAAGCAACAACATGTCCCTGCGGCCCCTCGGGGGGGTCTCTGCCCATGCCCCAAGCACTGACTTTGCAGCTGCCATTGGCCGGGAACTCTTGGTTGGTGGGTGTCTTGCCCTCTGGGCCCCTCAGACGGTCGGTCACTCTGTCTTGCCCACAGGTTCCAGTCTTGGTGTGGCCTCCAGCTCGGAGCTAACCAACCCAGCCAGTAACCTGTCCACGGTGGCGGTGCTGCCAGTGTGTGACGATGTGCCCATGGCAGCCTTCACGCTGGAGCTGGAACATGCCCTCAACACCATAGGTGAGTGAGGGCCAGGGCCTCGCACTCCATCTGGTCATGCTTGGGGTACAGGCCCAACATGATAGTCCTGTTCACTCTTCCAGGTCCCACCCTGCTTCTGACCAGTGACATCATCCGAGCACGGCTTGGTGCCTCAGCGCTGGACAGGTAGGGGATTGGCACAGGCGGTAGGTGGGCTGAAGGGGCTGGCTCCTAGTCCCTCATCTCTTCGTTCTCCATAAATCGACCCCCCACCACTTGGCACCTGCAGGGCTGTGGTATGGGGCTTATGCCATCGGGACACAGAAGGTGGGGTCTAGCTGGCTGATAGCAGGGCCCTCTCCAGGAGACGGTGCAGCAGGGGATCCTTGTTGGAGATGGGCTGGAGCAATGGGCGGGGGGGGGGAACGTAGCTGGGGGGCTGCTCATTAGGAGCTTGGAATGGGGTGTCCTGCTGGTTGCTGGGGAGTAGAAGGGGATCCCTGTTGGAAGGGGTGTTGCACGGGTCCTGGGAGAACCCCTTCAGTGAGCCAGACCCCATAGGGGTCTCACTCTTCCTCCAGGGCAAAGTCACAGAGCTTCACTGCCTGCTTAGGCTGGACCTCTGAGCCTTCAGCACCCCTGCTTCACACTCGGAGCTCCACTCAGCAAGTCCAACTGAGGCAGATCTCTGAGGGAGACTTGTACAATCTCAGGGAGCAATGCTCCTCCTGCGCCAGCATCCGCAGGGACACCCAGCCAGCGCTGTCACACAGAAGAGCTTATTAGTTGGCTGGAACACAGCAAAGGAAGTCCTTGGCTAGCACGGAGAAAAGGATGTTACAGCAGAATCCATCCTGGTCAGCACAGAGCCCAGAGCTCTGTCGCTCTGATCGCTCTGTCCCAGTTCAGGTGTGCCCCCAACTGCTTCCCACAGCCCACACTTAACACCCCCATCTCCCCTCCCCCAGTTTTCTGTTCCCGATCTGGAGAGATGCAGCTCAGCCGAGAGGGGAAGTCCGTATCTCTCTGGGTCGTTGATTGCTAGGGATCCGTGTCTGGGCAACTGGATTTGCCATTGTCTTCTCAAGAGCTCAACTGATGTGGGACCTAGAGCCCCAGAGAGCTAGGAGCTGTTTACACCTGTGTTCTTTAGCCTGGCCAGAGAGCAAACAGACCTTCCTCACACACCACTAGGTAACAATGCAGCACATAGGGGAAACTGAGGCATACATGGGCTTCATAAAAATATTACAAAAAACCTCCCATTTTGTCAGAGTGTGCAGCTGGGGAACTGCATGCTGGGAACTTGTTGGACGGGTCCCCATTGGGATCCAGCAGTGGGGTAGAGGGAAGGGGGGGCTGCATGGTGGGAGCTCGGAGGAGGGCCAGAAGCAGGGGTTGGAGCAATGGAGTGGGGCTGGACAGAGCTGGGGGCTGCCCGCTGACATCCTCTCCCTGGCAGCATCCAGGAGTACCGGCTGTCAGGCTGGCTGGCGCAGCAGGAGGACATCCACCGCATTGTGCTGTACCAGACCGACTGCACACTGACGCCCTGGACTGTGCGCTGCATCCGCCAAGCTGACTGCATCCTCATTGCTGGGCTCGGGGACCAGGAGCCAGCCCTAGGCAAGGTGAGGCTGGGGCCCGCTGTACCGTGCCCGGGGGAACGCTGCATCCTGAGCCCAAGGGGGTGGCCAGCATGGTCTGGGATGCTGCATCAGCCTGTGGAGTGCAGGCTGGAAGCACCATTGGGGCTCCCCTGTCCCCGCTCTCAGATGATAGAGAAATTAGGGTCCCTTTGTGAGCTGGACACAAGCAAAAACAATCTGTGTTTTAATGTGACTTAGTGTATATGTCTACATCTACAAGCAAAGACTGTAGGCCGTGCTGACAGGGTGGGGGGCCCTGTCCTGGGAAGCAGGGACTCTGAAAAAGACTTGGGGATCGTGGTGGACAATCAGCTGAACATGAGCGCCCAGCATAATGCTGTGGCCAGAAGGGCTAATGCGATCCTGGGATGCATAAGTAGGAGAATCTCAAGTAGGAGGAGGGAGGTTTAACCTCGTATCTGGCACTGGTTCAGCTGCTACTGGAATCCCGTGTCCAGCTCTGCAGCCTGCAATTCAGGAAGAATGTGGATAAATTGGAGAGGGATCAGAGACGAGCCATGAGATGAAAAGATTAGAAACCTACCTTAGAGTCAGACTCACGGGGCTCTATCTAGTTAGCATAACAAAGAGAGGGTTAAGGGGTGACTAGATCTCAGTTCCTACTTGGGGAACAGATATTTGATACTGGGATCATCAGTCTAGCTGAGGAAAGTCTAATGTGATCCAGTCGCTGATAGTTAAAGCTACAGCCCTGCACAGATACAAAAATATATATCCGCATCCGATCCGTGATCCGCAAAAATTGTCTGTGGATCTCTGCATCCCTGAATGGGGATATCTGCAGATACCCACGGATATCCAGGGCTCTACGAACAGCTTCACAGGTCACCGTGCAGCAGTGACACAGGACTGTGCCAAGTCCCCGACCCCAACTGCCCCGCCGATGGCTCTGTCCCTGCTGCCCCTCCTGCCTAGGGTTGCCAATTTTGGTTGGATTTATTCCTGGAGATTCATCACATGACATAATCTTTAATTGGAGATTAATCTTCAATTCCTGGAGACTCCAGGCCAATCCGGGAGGGTTGGCAACCCTACATCCTGCCCCACTCCAGGGAGGGAGGCTACAATCCTGAGCCCTCATGTGCAGCGCCACCCTCCCAGTGGCTCGGACAGCCCTATGCAGCCGCGGCGGGTCCAGCGCACGCAGACCCGGCCGGGACAGACAGGCTGCTCTCCTCACAGCACCGCAGTTGCCACTTGCTAATTTAAAGTACAACCGCACCTCTTTCAAATGGCGCTTGGCTCACTCCCTTCTGGGAGCTGTAGTTTATATCCTCTGTCCAAGCAAGCTGGGGACTACAACTCCCAGGATGCTCAGCGGGCTAGGCCTATATGATTGAGAGAGCTGAGCTGGAGCCTGAGGGCTGATGACAGCCCCTCCCTTTGGCTTAGCATGTTCTGCAGAGCCCTGGGCGGAAACAACATCTGTATGTGCATCTGAGCCGCAAGCCGGAAAATGGTCCCCAGATAGCCACATCCCCAGATATAAAGCGGATATCCGCGGTTTTGCAGGGCTCTTCTTAAAGCTAGACAAAGTCAGAGAGGAGACAGACAGAGTGATTAACAATTGGAACAACTGACCAGCGGTGGCAGTGGATTCTCCCTCGCTCACCATTTTAAATTCAAGATGGGATGTTGTCTAAAACAGTGGTTCTCAACCAGGGGTACGTGCATAGGCACCAACTTCCCCTCTTTTCCTTGGATGCTCCACCCCTTCCATGAGGCCCCACCCCTGCCCTGCCCTGCCCCCATTCCAACTCCTTCTCCAAATCCCGCCTCTTCCCCGCCTCCTCCCCTGAGTGCGTCGTGTGCACTCAGCGTTCTAACGCTCTTTGTTGACGGCCAGGTGGGAAGCGCTGGGAGGTAGGCGAAGGAGCAGGGATGTGGCAGGGACGATCAGGGAAGGGGGCGGAGGAGGAAGAGGTGGGGCGGGGGGTGAGGGGAGCTTGGCTGCCAGTGATTGCAGAGCACCCACTAATATTTCCCCGTGGGTGCTCCAACCTGGAGTCACGGGGTCAGACTTTTAGCGGCTTAAAATCTCCCGGTTTGGCTTCAGTAGCCTCCAGGAGATGGAGCCCGATTCCAGGAGGCTCCTGGCGGAACTGGGAGGATTGGCAACCCTATCAACTGACCAACTGCAGGACCCGGCCTGGAGCTCTGCCCTGTGACACCTAGCATCAGCGCTGGCCTGGCCCACAAGGAGAGGAGCCAGTTCCCACCCCAGCCAGGGAGCCTGGCTCTCAGCTCCAGCCATAGCAGCTCCTGCTTCTAGTTCTGGAGCCCTGGTTTAATTCAGGATATGGATACGTGTACCCCTGGGGGTACACAAGTCTTCCCAGGGTACATCAACTCATCAAGATATTTGCCTAGTTTTATAACAGGCTACATAAAAAGCGCTAGCAAAGTGAGTACAAACTAAAATTTCATACAGACAATGACTTGCTTATCCTGCTCTGTACACTCCACACTGACATGTAAGCACAGTATTTATATTCCAATTGATTTATTTTATAATTATGTGGTAAAAATGAGAAAGGAAGCCGTTTTTCAGTAATAGTGTGGCTGTGACATTTTTGTATTTTTATGTCTGATTTTGTAAGCAAGTAGATTTGAAGTGAGGTGAAACCTGGGGTGTGCAAGACAAATTAGTCGCCTGAATGGGGTACAGTAGTTTGGAAAGATTGAGAGCCACTGGTCTAAAAGATCTGCTCTAGGAATCCACCGGGGAGGTGGCTCATTCTAGGGGCCCCTGTTCTGCCCTTGCAGCTGGAGCAGATGCTGGAGAACACAGCCGTGCGTGCCCTGAAGCAGCTGATTCTGCTGCACCGGGAGGACGGCCCCAGCCCCTCCCGCACCGTTGAGTGGCTCAACATGCGCAGCTGGTGCTCAGGACACCTTCACATCAAGTGCCCACGCCGTGTCTTCTCCCGCCGGAGCCCCAACAAGCTGGTACTGTCCCTCTCGTCCCCATGACCCTTTGGGCTGGTGCAGCATGGTGCCACATGACGAAGCTGTCTGTGCTAAGGAAGACAAGGCCCCATGGGGGTGGGCACAGAGCTGCTGTCTCAGAAAAGACCCCCCAGGCCAGTCTGGTCCCTGTGGTGCCTCTGCTGCCTTCCATGGCATTAACCTGGGCAGAGCCTGATGCCAGCCTGGCATAGGTCTGTGATGGCATCAGCCCTCTCTGGAATGCGGGGTACAGAGCCAGGGGGTTCCCTGTTATAAGGGGGTGGGAGGGTGCTGTGTGTGTGGGAAGGAGTTGCTGTGGGGTGGGCTCTGGGGGTGAATGCGTGCTGTATGGGGGGTTGCTAGCCTTTGGGGGGTGGCAGCCGGTCTGACTCTTGCTCCTGGCCCTGCAGAGGGAGATGTATGCGAAGGTCTTCGAGAAGGAAGCTGACCGGCACAGCGACTTCTCCCGCCTGGCACGGGTCCTGACCGGCAACAGCATTGCCCTGG